>NC_090754.1:16532964-16602782 GCF_036898095.1 Palaemon carinicauda
TCAATTAATTTATTTAGATATTCTCCGATGGAAGCATCTTTATCAGATAATTCCTCATTTAGGTGATCGTTGGTTTCCTGAAGATCTTGCAACTTAGTCGAGAATTTTTCAATCTCGATTTCTTTTTTAATTTGAAGAGTTTCAATTCTTTGGGAGAGACCTAGAGTCTCTACTTTCAAATCCTCTATCTCCTTCACAAGTTTTGATACCCTCTTAACACGGGCTTCATTTTCCTCGTGAACTTTTTCCAATTGATCATTTAGTCCAGAAATTTTGTGGTCCTTCTCAGTTAAATCATCTAAATGATCGCCAATTGTAATCTCTCTATTAGAGAGTTCACTCTTTAGTTGTTCGTTGGTTAGTTGCAGATCCTGCATCTTGGTTGAGAAATTTTCAATTTCATTTTCTTTATCCTTTTGAAGAGTTTCCATAGTGTTGGAGAGACGTTGAATCTCTGCCTTCAGCTCTTTTTTCTCTTCTTCCAATTTAGATTCCAACTGGCATCTAGAGTGGACCTCTTCCCAGGCACTCTCCAGTTCTCTGTCCAAAAATTCAATTTGTTTTTCCATTTCCAGTTGAACATTTTTACCTAACTCTGCTTGTTCCTTTTCTTCCTCCTTTTTGGACAAGAATTTCCACAATAAGACATTTCCAGCCACAAACATACCTACCATAGCAACACGGAACCAATTGCCACCACTCATTTGGGGAACAATAGTTCCATCCTCAGTTCCAGTGACGAAGTCTGGGAGAAATTTCCCAAGAATTTCAATAGGTTTCAGATCAGTCTTGAGCGTTTCCAGATTCCGTTCCAAAGTCTGGACCTTCAGTTGACACAACTGAAGATCCTGCCGTGATTTCCAAAATCCTCCGACCACAGGGAAGGAGGACAACAGTCGCTGGAGGACGGGAACGTTTCCGATCCCGCCCTCAGGGTTCTCAATCCTCTTTGGCAGTAGCCAAGAGACCATCCTGAATCCGAAGGAATCCTGAATTTCCTTCATTTGTCCTTCGAGATCCATGAAATAGCTCTCACACGCCGAATGCTGCTCCTGAAGATCAGCTGCAAGGTGTGATGCGTTGAATAATCCTCCAAAAGCTCCGTTGAATGCTTTCCTGATTGTGTTGATCGCTGTTTGGTACATACCAAACATCATGAAATCTATGTTAGATTACCAGATAGTTCTCCTTCGACCAACCTTATTTTGAAAAAAAAAATAAAAAAGAAACAGAAGGTGATCTCCCAGAGACCCTCAGAATCCGCTCCCAGCTCCGAGTCTCACACACATTCATTCCTTGAAGCCTCTGAAGACTCTTCGAACTGCTTCAGGGAAATTCCTCCTCCTCTTCTTTTTCATCTTGTTTTATATTATCTATCTCATTATTCACCTTTCTTTTCTTCTGAGAAATGAATAATTTCTCCATATAATATTCCTTTGTGACATTTCTTTCCCCGGATGAAGTCTAGAAAAGATTCTACAGAAAAAGGAGAAATTTTTAAGATTTAGGAACACGAATGATGGCCGAAATGCTCTCTCTCTCTCTCTCTGGGATCCAGAGATATCGAAGGGAAAACTTCCCTGAAGACGTTTTGAATCGCTAACTCCATCGACGGAATTTCCAGACGACTCTCTCTCTCTCTCGCTTTTGGTAGATTATGATAATAGTAATTATATGTTATGTTTTGTGTGTTGTGTGTGTGTGGCTCATAATTCTTTCATTTCCGGATCTTTGAAGGAATTCCTCAGGTGGGAATATCGTTTAACGGTTGGGAGCTGTCAATCAGCTGATTTGGGGGGTCTGGGGGGGGGGGGGGGGCGGCTGGTAGGGTGATAGAGCCGTATCTCTCTCTCTCTCTCTCTCTCTCTCTCTCTCTCTCTCTCTCAGTACTTTAATCTCTTCGTGCATTATTCTTGCCAAGAAAACACCATTTAATATCATCAGTTATTTCATATATATATATATATATATATATATATATATATATATATATATATATATATATATATATATATATATATTATATTATATACATATGTATATATATATATATATATATATATATATATATATATATATATATATATATATATATATATATATATACACGCAATCACACACACGCGCACACATACGCACAAGGCACTAGAAGAGTTGGAAGACCCAGACTTACGTGGCTGAGGACTATGAAGCGTGAAGTAGGAGAGGACGATTGGAGAATTATTGATTTAAAAGCTCAGGATAGAGATGACTGGCGAAATCTAACTGAGGCCCTTTGCGTCAATAGGCATAGGAGTAGGAGATGATATATATATATATATATATATATATATATATATATATATATATATATATATATATATATATATATATATATAATATGTAGTAGGTTGGCAAGGGCACCAGCCACCCATTGAGATACTACCGCTTGAGAGTTAGGGGTCCTTTGACTGGCCAGACAGTACTACATTGGATCCTTCTCTCTGGTTACAGTTCTTTCCCTTTGCCTTCACAGACACAGAATAGTCTGGCCTATTCTTTACAGATTCTCCTCTGTCCTCATACACCTGACAACACTGAGATTTCCAAACAATTCTTCTTCACCCAAGGGGTTAACTACTACATTGTAATTCTTCAGTGGCTACTTTCCCCTTGGTAAGGGTAGAAGAGACTCTTCAGCTATGGTAAGCTGCTCTTCTAGGAGAAGGACACTCCAAAATCAAACCATTGTTCTCTAGTCTTGGGTAGTGCTATAGCCTCTGTACCATGGTCTTCCACTGTCTAGGATTAGAGTTCTCTTGCTTGAGGGTACACTCGGGCACACTGTTCTATCTAGTTTCTCTTCTTGTTTTGTTGAAAGTTTTTATTGTTTATATAGGAAATATTTATTTTAATATTGTTACTATTGTTAAGATATTTTATTTTTCCTTGTTTCCTTTCCTCACTGGGCTAATTTCCCTGTTGGGGCCCCTGGGCTTATAGCATCCTGCTTTTCCAACTAGGGTTGTAGCTTAGCATTTAATAATAATAATAATAGCAATAATAATAATAATAATAATAATAATATATACATATATATATATATATATATATATATATATATATATATATATATATATATATATATATATATATATATATATATATAATATATATATATGAACCTGTGATTGTACACTTACAAAGTGCTACTGCTTACAGGCCAGGCACATCACTTGAGCAATATCATAATTATGGACAAAAAAAAAAAAAAATAGTTTGCAGTTAACATATTAGAACGAGTGTCTTTAAAGGTTTAAGGGCCACTCGTGAATGCCCGAGGCAAGGGACAGTAGGATTGCCCTATCTAAAAGGACAATGCCCTGGATCCAGTACAATCGAATCATTGGTCTATTTTCTTCCACAAGACATCAACTACATCAGATGTTTACCTTGGCCTTTTAAAGGTTTAAGGGCCACTCGTGAATGCCAGAGGCAAGGGACAGTAGGATTGCCCTATCTAAAAGGACAATGCCCTGGATCCAGTACAATCGAATCATTGGTCTATTTTCTTCCACAAGAGATCAATTACATCAGATGTTTACCTTGGCCTTTTAAAGGTTTAAGGGCCACTCGTGAATGCCAGAGGCGAGGGACAGTAGCATTGCCCTATCTAAAAGGACAATGCCCTGGATCCAGTACAATCGAATCATTGGTCTATTTTCTTCCACAAGAGATCAATTACATCAGATGTTTACCTTGGCCTTTTAAAGGTTTAAGGGCCACTCGTGAATGCCAGAGGCGAGGGACAGTAGCATTGCCCTATCTAAAAGGACAATGCCCTGGATCCAGTACAATCGAATCATTGGTCTATTTTCTTCCACAAGAGATCAATTACATCAGATGTTTACCTTGGCCTTTTAAAGGTTTAAGGGCCACTCGTGAATGCCAGAGGCGAGGGACAGTAGCATTGCCCTATCTAAAAGGACAATGCCCTGGATCCAGTACAATCGAATCATTGGTCTATTTTCTTCCACAAGACATCAATTACATCAGATGTTTACCTTGGCCTTTTAAAGGTTTAAGGGCCACTCGTGAATGCCAGAGGCGAGGGACAGTAGCATTGCCCTATCTAAAAGGACAATGCCCTGGATCCAGTACAATCGAATCATTGGTCTATTTTCTTCCACAAGACATCAATTACATCAGATGTTTACCTTGGCCTTTTAAAGGTTTAAGGGCCACTCGTGAATGCCAGAGGCGAGGGACAGTAGCATTGCCCTATCTAAAAGGACAATGCCCTGGATCCAGTACAATCGAATCATTGGTCTATTTTCTTCCACAAGAGATCAATTACATCAGATGTTTACCTTGGCCTTTTAAAGGTTTAAGGGCCACTCGTGAATGCCAGAGGCGAGGGACAGTAGCATTGCCCTATCTAAAAGGACAATGCCCTGGATCCAGTACAATCGAATCATTGGTCTATTTTCTTCCACAAGAGATCAATTACATCAGATGTTTACCTTGGCCTTTTAAAGGTTTAAGGGCCACTCGTGAATGCCAGAGGCGAGGGACAGTAGCATTGCCCTATCTAAAAGGACAATGCCCTGGATCCAGTACAATCGAATCATTGGTCTATTTTCTTCCACAAGACATCAATTACATCAGATGTTTACCTTGGCCTTTTAAAGGTTTAAGGGCCACTCGTGAATGCCAGAGGCGAGGGACAGTAGCATTGCCCTATCTAAAAGGACAATGCCCTGGATCCAGTACAATCGAATCATTGGTCTATTTTCTTCCACAAGACATCAATTACATCAGATGTTTACCTTGGCCTTTTAAAGGTTTAAGGGCCACTCGTGAATGCCAGAGGCGAGGGACAGTAGCATTGCCCTATCTAAAAGGACAATGCCCTGGATCCAGTACAATCGAATCATTGGTCTATTTTCTTCCACAAGACATCAATTACATCAGATGTTTACCTTGGCCTTTTAAAGGTTTAAGGGCCACTCGTGAATGCCAGAGGCGAGGGACAGTAGCATTGCCCTATCTAAAAGGACAATGCCCTGGATCCAGTACAATCGAATCATTGGTCTATTTTCTTCCACAAGAGATCAATTACATCAGATGTTTACCTTGGCCTTTTAAAGGTTTAAGGGCCACTCGTGAATGCCAGAGGCGAGGGACAGTAGCATTGCCCTATCTAAAAGGACAATGCCCTGGATCCAGTACAATCGAATCATTGGTCTATTTTCTTCCACAAGACATCAATTACATCAGATGTTTACCTTGGCCTTTTAAAGGTTTAAGGGCCACTCGTGAATGCCAGAGGCGAGGGACAGTAGCATTGCCCTATCTAAATAGTCAGGGTCCAAAACTAAAAATTCCATTGGGGTGGTAGTTTTTCTGCCAAAATTATGAAATTTTCTATCTTGGGAGATTTTGACATGACAAATCCATTGCAACATGGTGCCAAAGCGAAAAAATGAACAGAAATGGCTCAAAATGGCGTCCATTTAAAGATGGCCGCCATTTCGTACCATTTCTGCGAAGATAACAATATTTTGTCCATTTCATTGAACAAAATTATCTGTTTTTACTGTTTGGGACTAAACGAGTCTATTTCAAGTAATTTTATTGATTTTATGAATTTGTGTAGTCTTAAATTCAAGATGGCCACTAAAATGTATACGTTAACCTTGCCCTTTATTTTTTGAATTTCTACATTTTTTGTTTAAATATTCACAAAATCAAACTGATTATTCATTTTACAGGACAACGTTTATGATGTTTTCATATAAATTATATTAGTATAGATAGTTTGGGGTAATAATATGTTCTCATTTCAGCAATAGGTTGTGAAATAACTGCATCGTAGAAGTATAATAACTAGGGATATGGCGTCATCGGCCAAGCGCCCAGCACGGTTTGATTATGAGCAGAAGTGCTTTGTTTGTCAAAATGATAAGAAGGACCCAAAGACAAAGTTTAGGAAAAATAAGCCTGTTTCTGATGTTACAAATATTCAAGACATAAAATCACAATGTGAACTCTGGAAAAACAAGGTAGAGAGGCCAGCCTGCATAACAGCGGCGTTGGCTATACTAGATGATATCTTTCAGGAAACTGATCATCCCAAGCTAGTATGGCACCGTGAATGTAGGCCTAATTTCATGAGCAAACTTAAACTCGACCGTTTTTCTGATAATGCAGACGCTACTGATATGGACATGGGTGGTTTGGATAATTCTGGAAGAGTATTCCTTAGAAGTCAGGCCAAAACTTACATAAAGGGCACTCACTGTGTGTTATGTTGTTCTGGGGTAGAAAGTGGTGAGCTGTCATGTGCCAGAACATTCAGTATGCACGAAAAGTTACAAAACATTGCTATGGGTGATTTTGAACTTATGGCAAGATTGGAATCTGCTCGGGATGCTATAGCTGGTGATGTCCTTTATCACTCACTATGTTTACGTAATCAGATCTAGTCAACAACATTTGTGAAACTGCAAAAGTTCAGCCTTCCCAAATTTTTCCCCAAATAGACCCCACTTCTTCACAGCATGTTGTTGATGGGATGGCGTATGTCTACAGGGTTTCAACTAAATCGATTAGTACATTCGGAGAATTTGCTACAGAGTACTGCAAGGGGGTATATAAGTTTCCAAGCACAAGGATAGACATTGTGATGGACCGCTATGATGGAACTTCCATCAAAGATGACACACGAAGTGCTAGGGCCTCTAAATCCAAAGACAAACAAGGAAAAAGAAAACAAAAACGCAAAGCGGTGCCAAAAGTAATTTCCCCAGAAGTAAACCTGCCTCAAGGTGACAACTTCAAAAGCTTTTTGAGCATAAATGATAACAAGATTGCTCTGCAGCAGCTCCTTGGTGATACTCTCATCAAAAATGCACCTCAAGATAAGATTATTGTTGTCTCTGGGGCATTTGAAGACCCCATGGATGTCCGTTCATCCTCTTTGGGCATACAGTTAGATAGCATGGAGTCTGACCATGAGGAAGCAGATACCCGTATGGTATTAAGCATAGTCAATTCAACCGCGGAACATATTGTGGTAGTGTCACAGGATACTGATGTATTTGTGATTCTTCTTGCCAACTACAAACATTTTGGAAATAGGAAAGTGTATTTACAGCAGCAGATTGGAAAAGAACAAAAGATCACAGACATCAAATTTGTGGTAGAAGGAATCATAAGCCAAGGCATGGATCCTATATCTATCCCCCTTCTTCACTCTTTAACTGGATGTGATACCACGAGTTATATATATGGCATTGGCAAATCAACTGCATGGAATACTTTTAAGGATTTCCACAATCTTCTGGACAATACTAACCTTAAAAGCCCATCTGAAATTGACTACAAGCACGTTGAAGTCTTCATGTGCAGATTGTACAAAGACAACCAGTCATCATCGTTGGACGCCATGCGAGTTAAGAGTATATTGACTACCAATCGCCCAGAAGAAATACCCCCTACTAGTGATGCAGCTCGGCTGCACATCTCTCGTGCCTTCCTTCAAGCGCATGTATGGCAAAATGCTACTGAGCCTGTACTTGAAATGAAAACAAATGCTCTGATCTCCGTGGGGTTCAACTTAGATAGTGAGAAACAGAAATTGATACCAGTTATGATGACAAATCATCCCATTCCAGACGCTGTCATTGAAATGGTGTCATGTAATTGTAAAACTGGCTGCCAATCAAACAAGTGCAGTTGTTTCAAATCTAAACTTCAATGTACAATCCTTTGTCATAAGAGATCCAAAGAAGACCAGCCATGCATAAATAATTTTGTCTAGTTTGTTTTAGCAGTTGTGGACAGTTTAAAAAATTAGCAAATGTTTTATGTTAAAAGTGAATTAAGTTTTAACTTTTGAGCCTGTGTGCACTTTTGTTTAAGTTTATCATCAGTTGCACCTGCATTAGCCGCCCGCAGCTAGACTACTTTTTGATACCTAGTTCAACATAATATCGTATCCCATGTGAAGTAGTACCAGTTACAATAAAATATATTCATTACATATAACTATATGTTATTAAAAACTACTAATTGTGATGCTGCAATCTGTGTAACATTGTTCAAAATCAGTGCTGATGTTTCCATATCATTTGTGAAAAATTGCAATCAATGGAGACAATTCCGTAAATTACAGAGATAGTCTAAACCCTCTGTTTTGGCGGCCATCTTGGATTTAAGGCAACAAGAATGTGTTCATTCAATTAAATCATTAAAAATGAACTCACTGAGGTATACATATTAAGTGTAGATCACTTTGTTCAGTCAAACTGACAAAATATGTTTATCTATACAGATATTACACGAAATGGCAGCCATCTTGAAACAGATGCCATTTTGATCCATTTCCGGTCATTTCTCGCTTTGGCACCATGCTGCAATGGATTTATCATATCAAAATACCCCTAGATATGAATTTTCATAATTTTGGCAGGAAAACTACCACCCCCAATTAAAAAATCACTTTTATGAGATTTGGAACCTGACTAAAAAGGACAATTCCCTGGAGACTGACCATATACACATTATGATTTAGCACCAACGCCTCCTCTCTCCCCAGGCTATGACCAAGGAGGGCAAGGCGATGGCTGCTGATGACTCAGCAGATAGATCTATAGGTTCCCCCAAAACACCTCATCCTTAGCTCACAAGGATGGTGAGGTTGCATCATCCAAAGAAACTAACGAGTTTGAGCCGGACTCGAACCCCAGTCTGGCGTTCACCAGTCAGGGACGTTACCTCAAGTAGCACCAAAACTAGATGACCTTCCATCAACCATCACAGGGTTGCCAGATTGGCCTTTTTGAGGCCAAACCCCTTAATTCTGGCTTTTTTACGTGCCAAATATCTCAATTTGGCCTTTTTTTTTAAATTGATTAACCATAAATGCTATAATTTATGTCCCTTTTCTACTAATGGTTTGGTCTTTTAGAGCTTCCGTTGTTTAAAAGTTGGCGTTTTCTCATTTAGAAAACCTGGCAACCCTGTTTTCCAGCAAGATGGTGCCCCAACACACTGGTGTTTGGAAGTTCGTGGATTCTTGAAACATTTCCAGACTGGTGGATTTCAAAGGATGCCCCAATTCTCTGGCCATCTTATTCACAAGATATCACTCCCAAGGACTTCCTTCAATGAGGTTTCTTAAATATATTGTGAATCAAAGACATGAGATATCACCAATTGCATTGCCATCCCTGATATGGCTACGCTATAAGAAACATGGTATGAAATCGAGTACTGTCTTGATGTACTTCGTGAAACTATGAGTGAAAATATAGAAGTGTATTATATGAGGGCAACATACCTCTCATTATCTTCCCATTTGGTAATGATTTCCAATACATGGTCTTTAGAATTCTAGTTTAATGAAAGATTGAAAAGGGCAAATCAGAATATGGCTAGGTTAAATAAAACTTGGAAATCAAATCGCCTGAAATTACATATAAAAATCAGACTATATATCAGTTTAGTGAGATCGGGTGTTACTCTATGGACATGAGTCATGGTATGACAATGAAGCAATCTCCAATAGATTTAGTAGATTTGAGAACAAATCCCTCAGAAGGGTATTGGGAGTTAAATGGCAGGGCAGGATTAGAAATGAAACCATAAGAGAGGTTACTCGAGTGCTATAGGTGGATGAGATCATGATGAGGGGTAGATGGAAATGGTTTGAGTATGCTCTTCGAAATCCCCAAGAGAGATTAGTTCATCAAATGTTCAGCTGGGCTCCACGAGGCACTAGAAGAGTTGGAAGACCCAGACCTACATGGCTGAGGACTATGAAGCGCGAAGTAGGAGGTGATGAGTGGAGAAGTATTGAATTAAAAGCTCAAGATAGAGACGACTGGCAAAATCTAATCGAGGCCTTTTGTGTCAATAGGCGTAGGAGGAGATGATGATGATGATTACACATACACACACACATATTATATATATATATATATATATATATATATATATATATATATATATATATATATATATATATATATATATATGTGTGTGTGTGTGTGTTAATATACACTATTCAGTACCGAAAAAGTTGTATTCTACAGTAGGCGTACCGTTGGGCACTACGGCATTATCTTATTCCATCTTGATCGCAGTCACCATCTCTACCTCCTCCCCGACCGTCTCTCTTACTGCGTAGCAATTTTTGCACGTGTGTGTGCGTTTGTGCATACGCACACGAGTGTGTTTGTATTAATACTTGCTTTAGTTAATAAAGGAATTCAGATTAGCTGTTATTACTTTCTTAGTTACATTTAATTGTTTTTCAACTCGTTAACGCTGTTAAAAATCATATGTACTCTAAACACATTTTTGTTTAATCTCTCTCTCTCTCTCTCTCGGGAAAAAAAATAATAGACGTATCTAACACTATAACAGCGAAGAAGAACGAGAGAGAGAGAGAGAGAGAGAGAGAGAGAGAGAGAGAGAGAGAGAGAGAGAGAGAGAGAGAGAGAGAGAGAGAGAGAGAGAGAAAATTTTATTTAAAGAACATGTTAATGCTATGTTTAGAGAGAAACAGAAAAAGAGAGAAGTCTTATTTAAAAGAGCATGTTAATGCTATCATGGTTTTCTTTGCTTCACTTTTTTCTTTCTTTCTGTTCATCACGCTGGCCCTTCTCACACATGATCGTTGCCAACAATCTCTTTGTCCTTTATCCGTATCAACAAAAGGCGTTCTATCTCTTCCAGGGTATTGCTAAGATGTCTTGTAATAATGGTGATCCCCTTCGATGGTTATTTGCTTTAATGACTGCCTTCAGCTTGATGATCCTCGAGATCATAGGCCTATTCCGGCCATATTGTTTAGCCATACAGTATCACTCGCATGCACACTGCTCTCATGTTTTTCTATAATTTCTTGCTTCAATTCTAATGAAAGAATTGCCTTCTTCCTGTACTGAAACTTAGCTTCTTAGGCACCATGATTATAGGTAAAATGTGAGAAAAGGAAGAAAATAAGCACTGTTAATAACAGACCAAACAGAGGACAACCACACGATACACACAAGAATAGAGAACCGAGCACTCGACGCTCAATGGCGTAATGTTTACTTCGTGTCAAAATAAAATTCGGGTGTAGAGTCAAAAATTTACTCGAATTTTACTTCGGATGTTGGAAAATTCGGATGTAGATACGTTCGTGTGTAGAGGTTCCACTGTACACGGTGGAAATCATCCATTCTATTCTATAAACATTATGCGAAGCAAGTGCACGAGATAAAACACTTTGTGGTGGCGGCAGGTAGTCATAAAACCTGTATACAGGTGCAGAATCTAACCAATAACACCAGTGCCGTGTGAACATTTGAACAGTGTTGAAGCATATCCAACATCTGAGTGAAACTAGACAAGTTTAGCTTCACATTCATTGAGTGGCATTTTTAAAAAATGAATTAATATGTATATTCTTCCCTTACAGGTAAGAAATATATATAACCATGATGTTTATATGTGCAAGGGCTTATATGTGCAAGGTTAGATTCCTTCTGATACATTATTAATTTATATTGCTTATGAAAATAAAAGGAAAAAATGTATCTGCATCTTCTTTTATCCTCAGTACATCAATAAAAGAATCCAGAGTTTTTCTATTTTCCTTAAATAGACACCTTGATAGTACCGATTTCCAAAGTACCAATAGGTTATCTCTATTAAGTTTCCCTTGCATCCTTATGGAAATACAAACTTTGAATCCTTATAGTCGAAGTCGACATTTTCCTTGCAGGGGGCAGGAAGCCCTAAGCTAGTCCAAAGCTTGGTGGATATGACAAATAACGATAATGTCATATATAAGGGTTTAAGAGACCATATGAGGAACTCATTAAAAGTAAAGGCATTTTTACAAACCGACAGGTATAGTATTTTCAAGTTAATTCTCTGGTAAGCTTCCATCAGGACGACATGGCCGAGCCCAAAAAAAGAATTTTGAGCAAAGCGAAAAATCTACCTTTGAGTGAGATACCCATATTGTCCTGATGGACCCACCCTTCTTTCTTGAATGATCCCACCCGAAACTACTCTATCTGTGGCTATTCCTGCTTAAATGCAAACTAGGAATGATGGGTCGTAGTAGTACGGAGAGGTTCACCGGGTACCTTAATAACAGCTCCCGTTTCGTTTGCCACTCTTCCCCCTCAGAGTTAAATCTATTTGGGGTGAAGACTGCTATGTGTCGTATCAAAATATACGTCCCGATATTATGCGATATCCCCAGATATATTAAGGATACTCGCGCCAGGAGTTAGAATTTTGGAGACCAAGGGTTAATTCTCTGGGAGTATCACTGTAGCAAATATCTCTTAGAAAGCTACCTAAAGGAACCTTCCATCAAGACCACATGGCTATATCACCCAAAAATAGATTTTTCGCTTTGCTCAAAATCAGTTTTATCCTATGTTTTGGAATGGCATGATAACTCAAATAAGGATTTGATTAATCTATGTTAAATATAAAATACTCATCAAGCCACTTATTCCTTGTCTTCACAACTTACTTGCTCTAAGTTGAATGCTGATTTAGTGATGTAAAATGGTAGCCTAAACCTTATTTTAGTTCAATCTATTTGAATGCAGTCATTTTTACAGTATATTTAAGTTTGCCAGGCATGGCATTCCAAAGATAATTTGTAGTGATAATCAGTTTTTTTTTTTTTTCAAAGCAAAGGAAACCTAAAACATCCCTGAATACACCAAACTTAACATTAAAGAATACTTGCTGTGACATTAGGTATTATTGTTACTAGGTAAATCACAACCCTAGTTGGAAAAGGAGGATGCTATAAGCACAACGGCTTCAACAGAAAAAATGAAAATGAAATTAAATAAAGAAACAAAGAATAGTGTGCCTGAATGTATCCTCAAGCAAGAGAACTCTGATCCATGACAATAGAACATGGAATAACTTAGAGATTTACCATGACCCAAGATCATAACAAAACCCGTGAAGTATGCCTGTGTAGGAGACGAGTCTCCACCCCGAGTGTCACAATCATAGTCGTCCTAATAGCGGAGTAAACAGATGCCATTGGCATGGACCAAAACTAGAGTGAACACACTTGTGAACACTAGTGGTGGTGTCAACAGGCTGAAGCACAGCACTTGAAACTGATATATCTTGTCTTGCAGTGGTAATCATAGGTAATTCCTTTATGCTGGATGGATAAGGATCGTGAAGTACTTGTACTGTACATGAATGTCAGTTCTAATGTGAATTATGAGATCATGAAGTCCGCAGGTCTGATCGCCTGTTGGACTGAAGCTGCAGTCTCCATGTTGAATGGAGTCAAGAGGAAAAATTTGTCGTACTGTCTCAGTGGGATTTGTTGTCAATGATTGTTTATCATCTTGCCCCACTCTCGACCGACAATAACCACGACACTCCCGCCAATCAGTCAACCAAAGTTAAAGATATTGAGGACGAAGTGTATAACAGACATAACAGCATTTAGATATTTTTAACATGGATATCTCCTCCCCTTTTGACCATAAAAAATCTGTATTTCTTCAAATTTCCAATTTTTGTCTGTAATAATTAACACACACAAAGATACAGTATTACATTACCTCGCTTAGTCTTTCAAATAAATGGTGGCATTTCTTACACTGGTTGACCTTTTAACATCAATTTTAAATGGTGTATGCAACCAGATTCAGTAATAGCACGATTTAAACATACTTGATTGTCCTTTACCAGCTTCTGTACTATCTAAATTGAACTCTCATTAATATTGCTATTATAAAAGTCAGCCTTCTTATAATTATTCCAAAATTCAAATATGCTTTTAATTTTTCAAATTTCATCTTTTTCATGGGTCTTCTTCCGATCTTGCATGGCCCATTTGACAATGAACTTGAGAAACTGTAAGATCGTCCAAGTGTTTGCTTCTTCAGTCGTGATTTTGGCAGCCTCCAAGTCTTTAGTCACAATTTCCACTTTGACCTCCCTTTCTAGAATTTCACTAAAAATCCTATTGAGATGCTTTCCTAAGTTGTTCTTTATTTAGAGAGCAAGGTGTGGGAATGAATGGCTACAACTGTTGAGAGCACATTATCCATGACCTCTGATCGACTAAACTTATCTATAAAGTACATTCAAACTATGATCTCCTAATTTCCTCTTGCAATGTTAGTCTACTATCCCTAGCAAGCTCCACAGGCATTCTTTAATTTATTCTTTCTCGTCTTTCCAAGTATATCATGTAAACTATGAATAGTGCCCGATTGGACCCTCAAGCAAGAGAACTCTAAGCCAAGACAGTGGATGACCATGGTACAGAGGGTAAGGCACTAACCAAGACTGATGAAAAAGGTTTGATTTCTGAGTCCCCCTAGAAGAGCTACTTACCATACCAAGTCTCTCTTCTACCATTACCAAGAGGAGAGTAGCCACTGAACAATTACAGAGCAATTCTACAGCTGTCAATGACCTACTAGCATAAATATGATATTTTCATTATAAAATAAATTTTTTAATATACTTACCCGGAGAATATATAAATAGCTGACGTCTCCGTCGGTCGACAGATTCCAAAAACTTGCGAGCGATCGCCATGAAGGATGCCGTGTGTGCCCACCAGCGCCGACTATCGGCCAGATACCGCATATACTTCTCAACCAAACCAGTTTTTCTCAGTCCGTAAGGTCTCTATCGGGGAGGAAGGGAGGGCCTTTAATATTATATATTCACCGGGTAAGTATATTCAAAAATTTATTTTATAATGAAAATATCATTTTTAAATATTAAACTTAGCCGGTGAATATATAAATAGCTGATTCACACCCATGGTGGTGGGTAGAGACCAGTATTAAAACAATAAAGGCGTATATGCTCAAGAGTTTTTGACAACTATTCAAAAAACAAACTTAAGTATAGGTACCTGGTAAGGAAGCTGACTCTGATAATTACTCTGCCTCATTAGTCCGCTATCCTCACGAAGCCCAGCGATCCTCTTAGGATGCTGAAAGACTCCCAGGAGCTGCTATATCCAGGGTGAACACCCCTATAACAGGACCTCATCAATACCCTTAATCTGGGCGCTCTCAAGAAACAATATTTTGACCGCCAAATCAAAATGATTGCGAAAGACTTCTTAGTCTCCCGTACAACCCAAAATAAGATTAAAAATTTCAAGAGTAGATTAAAAGGATATTAGGATTAAGGGAATGTAGTGGTAGAGCCTTCACCCACTACTGCACTCGCTGCTACGAATGGTCCCAGTGTGTAGCAGTCCTCATAAAGAGTCTGGACATCTTTCAAGTAATATGAAGCGAAAACCGACTTGCCTCTCCAAAAGGTCGCGTCCATAATACTTTTAATGGATCTATTTTGCTTAAACGCTACAGAAGTTGCTATCGCTCTAACTTCATGAGCCTTGACTTTAAGTAAATTATGATCCTTCTCACTTAAATGAGAGTGTGCCTCCCGAATCAAAAGTCTAATAAAATAAGACCACGCATTCTTAGACATGGGCAAAGAGGGCTTTTTAACGGAGCACCATAAAGCCTCTGAACAACCTCGTCGCGGTTTAGTTCTGGATAAACAAAATTTAAGAGCTTTAACGGGGCACAGCACTTTTTCAACTTCATTCCCCACAATCTCAGAAAGACTGGGGATTTCAAATGATTTAGGCCAAGGACGAGACGGAAGTTCATTCTTGGCCAAAAAACCAAGTTGAAGAGCGCATACTGCTTTATTAGCGGAGAAGCCGATGTTCTTGCTAAAAGCATGTATCTCACTAACCCTTTTAGCCGAAGCCAAGCTCACCAAAAAAAAGTGTCTTGAGGGTAAGATCCTTCAGGGAGGCTGAATTTAATGGTTCAAACCTGTCTGACATAAGGAACTGTAGGACCACGTCCAAGTTCCAAGCAGGAGTCGAAATATGACGCTCCTTGGAAGTCTCGAAAGACTTAAGCAGGTCTTGGAGATCTTTGTTATTAGAAAGATCCAAACCCTTATGCCTGAAAACAGAAGCTAACATGCTTCTGTAGACTTTAATGGTGGATGCAGAGAGGGAGCGACCGTTTCTCAGATAAAGCAGAAAATCCGCAATCTGCGCTACTGAGGCACTTGGAAGAGGAAATAGAGGAGGACTTGCACCAGTCTCTAAATACCTCCCATTTCGACTGATAGATCCTGATGGTAGAGGATCTTCTAGCCCTCGCGATCGCTCTAGCTGCCTCCTTCGAAAACCCTCGAGCTCAAGAGAGTCTTTCGATAGTCTGAAGGCAGTTAGACGAAGCGTGGGGAGGCTTTGATGAAATATGTTATTTTTATTAGTAAAATAAATTTTTGAATATACTTACCCGATAATCATGTAGCTGTCAACTCCGTTGCCCGACAGAATTCTATGGAGGGATACGCCAGCTATCACAATACTAGAAGGGAGTGTACTTACCAGCGCCACCTGTGGCCAGGTACTCAAGTACTTCTTGTTGACACCTCCTCAATTATTCCTCGGTCCACTGGTTCTCTATGGGGAGGAAGGGAGGGTCGATTAAATCATGATTATCGGGTAAGTATATTCAAAAATTTATTTTACTAATAAAAATAACATTTTTCAATATTAAACTTACCCGATAATCATGTAGCTGATTCACACCCAGGGGGGTGGGTGAAAACCAGTGTACAAGATTAAAGGATAGCTAAGTATCCCATATTTCATATAACAGTTATCTCAAATAACAATGAAATAATAAGTACCTGGTAAGGAAGTCGAATTGAACCGTTACTCTGCCTCTTTTTTAAGTTCGTCTTCCTTACTGAGCGCAGCGTTCCTCTTGGAGGCTGAATCAACCCAAAGGTGCTAAAGTATATAGGGTTGCAACCCCTACTAAAGGACCTCTACAAAACCTCTAACCCAGGCGCTTCTCAAGAATGAATAGACCACCCGCCAAATCAAAAGGATGCGGAAGGCTTCTTAGCCTACCGTAACAACCATAAAAACAACAATAAAAGCATTCAAGAGAAAGGTTAAAAAAGGTTATGGGATTAAGGGAATGTAGTGGCTGAGCCCTCACCTACTACTGCACTCGCTGCTACGAATGGTCCCAGGGTGTAGCAGTTCTCGTAAAGAGACTGGACATCTTTAAGATAAAATGATGCAAACACTGACTTGCTCCTCCAATAGGTTGCATCCATTATGCTCTGCAGAGAACGGTTTTTATTAAAGGCCATCGAAGTAGCTACGGCTCTTACTTCGTGGGTCCTTACCTTCAGCAATGCAAGGTCTTCCTCCTTTAAGTGAGAGTGGGCTTCTCTAATCAGAAGCCTTATATAATACGAAACCCCGTTCTTGGACATGGGCCTCGAAGGTTTCTTGATGGCACACCATAAGGCTTCTGACTGTCCTCGAATAGGTTTAGACCTCTTAAGATAATATTTGAGAGCTCTGACAGGGCAAAGAACTCTCTCTAGTTCGTTACCTACCATATTGGAGAGGCTAGGTATTTCAAACGATCTAGGCCAAGGACGTGAAGGAAGTTCGTTCTTTGCTAGGAATCCGAGCTGAAAAGAACATGTTGCAGATTCGGTCGTGAAACCAATGTTCTTGCTGAAGGCATGAACCTCACTGACTCTCTTAGCTGTTGCAAGGCAGACGAGAAAAAGAGTCTTGAGGGTAAGGTCCTTGAAGGAAGCTGACTGGAGAGGTTCGAACCTAGGTGACATAAGGAACCTTAAGACTACGTCTAGGTTCCAGCCTGGAGTGGAAAGACGACGCTCTTTAGACGTCTCAAAAGACTTAAGAATGTCTTGAAGGTCCTTGTTGGAAGAAAGGTCCAAACCTCTGTGGCGGAGAACTGAAGCCAACATACTCCTATACCCTTTAATCGTAGGGGCTGAAAGGGATCTCTCATTCCTAAGATGTAGAAGGAAGTCAGCTATTTGGGTCACAGAGGTATTGGTAGAGGATATTGAATTGGCTCTACACCAGCTTCGGAAGACTTCCCACTTAGATTGGTAGACTCTACGAGTGGAAACCCTTCTTGCTCTGGCAATCGCACTGGCTGCCTCCTTCGAAAAGCCTCTAGCTCTAGCGAATCTTTCGACAGTCTGAAGGCAGTCAGCCGAAGAGCGTGGAGGTTTGGGTGCAACCTGTCTACGTGAGGTTGACGTAGAAGGTCCACTCTTAGAGGTAGAGTCCTGGGGATGTCGACTAGCCATTGAAGTACCTCTGTGAACCATTCTCTTGCAGGCCAAAGGGGAGCAACCAGCGTCAGCCGTGTCCCTTCGTGCGAGATGAATTTCTGCAGAACTTTGTTTATTATCTTGAACGGTGGGAATGCGTAAAGGTCGAGATGGGACCAGTTCAGTAGAAAAGCATCCACATGAACTGCTGCAGGGTCTGGAACAGGGGAACAGTACAGCAGAAGTCTCTTGGTTATGGAGGTGGCAAACAGATCTATGGTAGGTTGACCCCACAAGGTCCAAAGTCTGTTGCACACACTCTTGTGGAGGGTCCATTCCGTGGGAATGACCTGATTCCTTCTGCTTAGGCGATCTGCTGAGACGTTCATATTGCCCTGAATGAACCTCGTGACCAGAGTGAGGTTTAGACCTCTTGACCAAATGAGGAGGTCCCTTGCGATCTCGTATAGGCTCCTCGAATGGGTCCCTCCTTGCTTGGAGATGTAAGCCAAGGCTGTGGTGTTGTCTGAGTTCACCTCCACCACTTTGCCTAGCAGGAGGGACTTGAAGTTCAGCAGGGCTAAATGAACTGCTAGTAGCTCCTTGCAGTTGATGTGGAGCAATTCCTGTTCCTCGTTCCACGTTCCCGAGCATTCCCGTCCGTTCAAGGTCGCACCCCAGCCCGAGTCCGATGCATCTGAGAAGAGATGAAGATTGGGGGTCTGAATAGCCAACGATAGGCCCTCCCTGAGAAGGAGATTGTTCTTCCACCACAGGAGAGTGGTCTTCATCTCTTGGGAGATTGGGATAGAGACTGCTTCGAGAGTCGAACCCTTGTCCCAATGAGCTGCAAGATGGAATTGAAGAGGGCGGAGGTGGAGTCTCCCTAGCTCGACGAACAGGGCCAGTGATGAAAGGGTCCCTGTGAGACTCATCCACTGTCTCACCGAGCAACTGCTCCTCTTCAGCATGCTCATGATGCACTCTAGGGCTTGGCTTATCCTGGGGGCCGATGGAAAAGCCCGAAAATCCTGACTCCGAATCTCCATTCCCAGGTACACAATGGATTGGGAGGGAATGAGCTGAGACTTTTCTATGTTGACTAACAGACCCAGTTCTCTGATTAAGTCCAAAGTCCAGTTGAGATTCTCCAGACAGCGACGACTCGTGGAGGCTCTCAACAGCCAGTCGTCTAAGTAGAGGGAGGCTCTGATGTCCGATAAGTGTAGGAATTTTGCTATATTCCTCATCAGATGAGTGAACACCATAGGAGCTGTGCTTAGGCCAAAACACAGGGCTTGGAATTGGTAGACAACCTTTCCAAAAACGAATCTCAGGAAAGGTTGGGAGTCTGGATGAATAGGAACGTGAAAGTAGGCATCTTTCAAGTCCAACGAGACCATCCAGTCCTCCTGCCTGACCGTTGCTAGGACCGACTTCGTCGTCTCCATCGTGAACGTCTGCTTGGTGACATACTCGTTGAGCGCGCTGACGTCCAGCACCGGTCTCCAACCTCCTGTCTTCTTGGCCACAAGAAAGAGACGGTTGTAGAAGCCCGGGGATTGATGGTCCCGGACTATAACCACTGCCTTCTTCTGCACAAGTAGCGACACCTCCTGGTGCAATGCTAGCCTCTTGTCCTCTTCTTTGTAGTTGGGAGAGAGGTTGATGGGAGATGTGGTCAGAGGTGGTTTGAGGCAGAATGGAATCCTGTAACCGTCCCTCAGCCAACTGACAGACTGGGCGTCTGCACCTCTCTTCTCCCAGGCTCGCCAGAAGATCTTGAGTCTGGCTCCTACTGCTGTCTGGAGATGCGGAGAGTCAGTTTTTTCCCTTAGATGTCTTGGAGCCTTTCCTAGACTTGCTCCTGTAAGAGTCTGGACGGGAGCTTCCTCGGCTGGGGGCTCTACCACGAAAGGGCGGTATGAACCTCGTAGCAGGGGTATCAGCCACTGGGGAGCGATAAGTCTTGGGGACTGAGGTAGCAACCTTAGACTTACGAGCCGATGAGGCTACAAGATCGTGTGTGTCCTTTTGTATCAGGGCAGCAGACAAGTCCTTAACCAGCTCTTCGGGGAAGAGGAACTTCGAGAGCGGAGCAAAAAGGAGTTGTGACCTTTGACAAGGTGTAATGCTGGAGGAAAGGAAGGTACACAGCTGTTCCCTTTTCTTCAAAACCCCTGATACAAACATCGACGCAAGCTCACCAGATCCATCCCTAATGGCCTTATCCATGCAGGACATTAATAGCATGGTAGAATCCTTGTCCGCAGGAGAGGTCTTCTTGCTGAGGGCCCCCAGGCACCAGTCTAGAAAGTTGAACATCTCAAATGCTCTAAATACTCCCTTCAGTAAGTGATCAAGGTCTGAGAAGGTCCAGCAAACCTTAGAGCGCCTCATTGCAGTTCTCCGAGGCGAGTCAACCAGACTTGAGAAGTCAGCCTGGGCAGAGGCAGGTACTCCCAAGCCTGGTGCTTCTCCTGTGGCATACCAAACGCTCGCTTTCGAAGTGAGCTTAGTCGGAGGGAACATGAAAGAAGTTTTGCCAAGGTGTTGCTTAGTCTGCAGCCACTCCCCTAAGATCCTTAACGCTCTCTTAGAGGACCTTGCTAGGACTAGCTTAGTATAGGTGGACTTAGCTTGCTGTATGCCCAGCGAAAACTCAGATGGCGGAGAGCGGGGAATAGCAGAGACAAAGTGGTCTGGGTAAACCTCCCTAAGCAGAGCCAAGACCTTACGAAAGTCAATAGACTGTGGAGAAGGCTTGGATTCATCCACGTCTGACGAGGGATCCAGGTGTGCCGCCTCATCATCAGACGCCTCATCACCAGAGTGTAGCGAAGAGATCGGACAAGAATGCTGAACAGCAGAGTCAGAACGAGTAGGAACAATATTAGTGTTTTCCTCTTCAAGTAACTGTTGAGGGAAAACCTGAGGCTCAGACTGCAAAGGCTGAATAAAAGACGAAGCAGAAGGAAGGCGCATGGGTGGAGGAGGCTGACTCCTAGCATGAGTGGTTGAACCCAAGGGTTGCGCTTGCTGAGCGGTTGGCGGAAGCGGAGGGGCAAGTTCCTGTTCCTGTGGTGAGAGCGGAGCGCGATGAGGTAGAGGCTGCGCAGAACAAGGTAAATGTCTCGCAAGCTGAGGCTCCTGAGGCGCAAGGCTAAGGTGTAGTGGTGCTTGCCTTGTGGAGGGTTGAGCTCGCTGCAGCGAGAGCTGAGGAGACTGACTCTTGGACGGGAGAGGTTGTTGTACCTCAACCGAGTGTTGCACCACTGGTGGAGCAGCAAGTGGAGGCGGAGGAAGAGAGGTATACTCCTCCTGATCCCATTGTAAAGGTTGCCTTAAAGAAGGCGGAGGCTGAACACCACTGGGAACAGCAAACTCAGTACGTGGCTCAACATCGTACGCCTGGCAGGAGGTACTGCGATCAGGCGGAGCGAGCGCAGGCGGAGCGAGCGCAGGCGGAGGGAGTGTAGGCGGAGGCGGAGGCGCAACACTCTCAGCCCGACACTCACGCATCAAGTCCGAAAGCTGTGCTTGCATGGACTGTAGTAGAGTCCACTTGGGGTCGGCAGAAACTACAGTAGGCTGAGGTAAAGCCTTAACAGTCGAGCTCTGTTGTGGCAGAACCTTACTCCTCTTGGGCGGAGTGCAGTCGACAGATGACTGCGGCGAGTCAGAGCTGAGCCAATGACTGCAACCTGGCTGAGCACTCGCGGACTGAACTCTGCGTTTAAGTGGTCTCGAGACCTGAGACCAACGTTTCTTCCCTGACAGTTGATCAGCGGACGAGAAAAAGACGGGCTCAATCGTCTGCAGGTGGGAGTGACGGTCTTTGGAAGACACGCCCGCAACCACCGAGGATACTTCTGTGCGCCTAACAAGGCCTGCCGAACCCTTATGCCCTTCGACATTGCTTCTCCCCTGGGCTTGGGAGCTTGCAAGAGGTCCCGGACTGGGAGGATGACTGGCTCGCACAGAAATATCCTCACGCACCACACTGGCACTGACACTAGCACTTGGCACTGCACTGACACTAGCACTCGTCACAGCACTGGCACTAATTCCACCCACTGCACTCTTGACCTTAAGTTCCTTGACTTCGGCCATCAGAGACTTATGATCACTTACCACTCACTCTACTTTATCGCCTAAGGCCTGAATAGCACGCAAAACAACAGACATATCAGGCGGAGGGCAAATAGTAGGTTCGGGGGTAGCCACTACAGGGGTAGGAAAAGGTAGGGGATCATGAGGTGAGGAAAAAAGTGAAGAGTGAGAAGAACTCCTCCTAACTCTACCTCTGTCTAACTTAGTTGAATATTTCAAAAGACGGACAAATTCCAGTTCCGAAAGTCCGGCGCATTCCTCACATCGATTTTCTAACTGACAGGGCCTGTCCCTACAGTCAGAACAAGCGGTGTGAGGATCTACCGAGGCCTTCGGAATACGCCTATTGCAAGACCTACATCGTCTATGGGAGGGGGCTTGCGAAATGTCAGACATCTTGAATCCAAAGAGTTAGCCAAAGGGGGTTCCAAAATCAAGCAAAAGATCGTTAACCGTTAATCAGGACTATATAAAAGCTATCTAGCTAATATAAGAAGGTTTCCAGTAAAGCGACAGCCGAAATCTGAGAGAATACTTCACCAATTAGCCGTGAAAATACTCGAAGATCATAAGCGTATCCCAGAACGTCTTGCCGGAAGCACGACAGAGGAATAATTGAGGAGGTGTCAACAAGAAGTACTTGAGTACCTGGCCACAGGTGGCGCTGGTAAGTACACCCCCTTCTAGTATTGTGATAGCTGGCGTATCCCTCCATAGAATTCTGTCGGGCAACGGAGTTGACAGCTACATGATTATCGGGTAAGTTTAATATTGAAAACTCTTTACGTGAGGCTGTCGCAAGAGATCCATCCGTAACGGCAGACTTCTTGGAACGTCTACCAGCCATAGAAGTACCTCTGTTACTCACTCTCTCGCGGGCCAGAGTGGAGCAACCAACGTCAACCTGGTCCCTTCGTGAGAGGCGAACTTCTGCAGCACCTTGTTTAGGATCTTGAAAGGTGGAAAGGCATAAACGTCCAGGTGAGACCAGTCCAGCAGGAAAGCGTCTATGTGGGCTGCCTCTGGATCTGGAACTGGAAAGCAGTAAGTCGAGAGCCTCTTTGTCAGTGAAGTCGCAAAAAGATCTATGGTGGGTTGACCCCATGTCATCCATAGCTTCTCGCACACAGTCTTATGCAACGTCCACTCCATGGAGATGACTTGTCCTCTTCTGCTGAGGCAGTCCGCCAAGACATTCATTTTTCCTTGCACAAATCTCGCCAAAGGAGAGATGTTACTTGCCTTAAATGGTGTTCCTTCTAATCCGTGGACCAAAGACCCGAGCATTCCAGACTGTCCAGTGGAGCTCCCTAACCCAAATCCGATGCATCTGAATACAACACATGGTTTGGGTTCTTGATCGCAAGAAAAAGACCTTCTCGAAGTCTGATGTTGCTGTCCCACCAAGTCAGACATGTCTAGACTGAGTTGGAGATTGGGAAAGAGATACTCTCTAAGCCCTTCTCCTTGTTCCAATGGTTTAGGTGAAATTGGAGAGGGCAAAGGTTGAGTCTCCCCAGGGAGATAAACTACTCCAGCGATGAAAGAGTTCCTACGAGGCTCGTTCAAACTCTTACAAAGCAACTGTTTTTCTCTTGCAAGTGAAGGACTTTTAACAGAGCTTGTTCCATTCTTGTGGGAGACGAAAAGGCCCGAAAAATCCGACACTGTATCTCCATTCCCAAATAAAGAATAGTCTGGGATGGAGTACTGTAAGTTACGACTTCTCTACGTTCACTATGAGACCTAGCTCCTTGGTTAGGTCTAATGTCCATTAGAGGCTCTCCAGACAGCGATTTAATGACGACGCCCTGATTAGCCAGTCGTCAAAATAAAGGGAGGCTCTGAATCCTCAAAAAATGTAGAAAGCTTGCTACATTTTGCAAGGGCCTTGTAAAAACAAGAGGAGCAGGAATGAGGCCGAAGTACAGTGCTCGAAATTGGTACATTACTTTCCCGTCCACAAACCTCAGATGTTGTTGAAAGTTTGGATGAATCGGGATGTAGAAGTATGCATCC
Organism: Palaemon carinicauda; assembly: GCF_036898095.1. NCBI lineage: Eukaryota > Metazoa > Arthropoda > Malacostraca > Decapoda > Palaemonidae > Palaemon > Palaemon carinicauda. Next base: position 16,557,256 of record NC_090754.1, read on the forward strand.
TGAAGGTCGAGAGAGACCATCCAGTCGCCTTCCCTTACTGCTGCCAAGACAGATTTGGTAGTCTTCAACGTGAACTTTGTCTTGACAATGAACACATTGAGCGCACTTACATCTTAAGTACTCCTGCAGTGAACGTGGCTGCCAGATCATTGGAGCCATCCCTGATAGCCTTGTTCCTGCAGTGAACGTGGCTGCCAGATCATTGGAGCCATCCCTGATAGCCTTGTTCATGCATGACATAATTGTACAGCAATACATTGACAACTGGAGAGACCTTCTTACTTAAGGCTCTCAGTGACCAATCCAACAAATAAAAAACTTCAAACGCTCGAAAAAAAAAAAACTCCTAACAGGAGATGGTCTAGCTCTGAAGCAGACCATAAAATCTTGGAGCGTCTCATGGCTAGACGACGAGGAGAGTCCACTAGGCTTAAAAGTCTCCCTGGGCAGAGGCAGGTACTCCCAAGCCGAGAACTTCTCCTCGAGCTTCTCCTGTGTCACACCAGACGCCCGAGCGAGAAGCTAATCAAGGAGGAAAAGCAAAAGCAGACTTTCCTAAACTTCTCCTGGATTCCAACCAGTCTCCCAGTAAGAGCATGGCCCTCTTGGAAGAACAAGAGAGAACTGCCTTCTTAAATGTAGGAGTCGAAGAAAGTCATGCCAAGAGTAAACTCAGACGGCGGAGCAGCCATTACAAAACGAGTAGGACAAAATTTCACTAAAGAAATTCATAATTAAAAAACAAGGGATTGTTGGACCACCCTAGGTTACTCCTCTTCTGAATGACTCCCCAAAGGTACATTAGTTGAAAGGGGGTCATCAACTTCTTCAGAAGGCACATCATCTGATAAATCTAAAGTCTTGCGAGAAGGAGATTTATATTCAGAATGACGTGAAGGAAAAGCCTGACAGGCTACATCAACTTGTATATGAACAGAAGTTAAAGTTGGAGGGTCGATGTCACGTTGTGACTGCAGAGAATGTTATTCTACTACACGTCGTGACAGAAGTAACTGACGTTCAAACGTCCCGTAGTAACAGCGGTGACTGCTGTTCGATGCTATATCGTGACTACGATGACTGACCCTCGACGTCACATCATGTCTACGGTGTCTACCGCTCAACGTCACGTCGTGTCTGCAGCTCAACGTCATGTCGTGTCTGCAGCTCAACGTCACGCTGTGACTGCGGTGGCTGACGTTCAAAGCGATCAAAGTTACATCGAGATTTATGCTCCGCATCTCGTTAACCAGCAAAGCTGTCACTAGGGATAACGTCAGCGTGGCGTAACAAAGCTCGTCTAGAAGGTTGAAGACCCGAATCACGTATCCAAGAACCGTGACGTACAAAAAGCAAAGGATCCTTTCGCACAGGAACAGGATCGAAAGCTTCTATTAAAGAAGAAAGCTTTAACAGCATATCTTGCAAAACACTTAACTTCGGATCAACCTGTGACTGCGGTGGCTGACGTTCAAACGTCACGTAGTAACAGCGGTGACTGCTGATCGATGCTATATCGTGACTACGGTGACTGACACTCGACGTCACGTTGTGTCTACGGTGTCTACCGCTCAACGTCACGTCGAGTCTGTGGCAGAAACGTCTGTACATGAACGTCATCGCTATGAACGGGACTCTTATGATGACTACAGCTAAGACGTTGAACTTGTTCTGAAGGAACTAATAAACGTTTCAAACGTCTCAAAACTTTACGCCCAGGCTTTTAAAGAGACGAATCATCGGAAGACGAGGAGAAACTTCGTCTCTCCTGTCTTATGGCAAGGACGTGCTTGACGAGCAACGTCTGATACCTTTGAGGGAACGTCTGTTCGTTGGTTTACACTCCTCACTCCCTTAGGTCCTACGACATTCCTTCTCCCTGGTGCAGGGGAGCCTGAAAGAGGTCTCGGACTAGGCAAGTGACAAGCACGAACAAACGAACCCTCCGCAACACAGAACATGTGTTTTTGCACTTACTTCACTGATATCACATTTTTTAATAATTTCACATTAGACATGAATAAAACTGATTTCTACCTAAAGCACGCAATTCTCCCTTAAATCAAAAGGTTAGAATTGCGAAATGAGTCGTATAATGTAAGCACATTAGTACAAAATGAAACACACATGCAAAAATCAATAAACATATACATATATATCGAATAAAACGGAAATATATAAAGTTAAAAAGATCAGTAACTGGGGATGAGACTAAACACTAGTTCACTAAGGACTACGTTTTCAATCTCTCACCGTACAGTGCCTTGGGACGAGAATAAAAATCGGATCGTTCTCTCTTTCTCTCTCTCTCTCTCCCTCTCTCTTGTCACTCACAAGAGAATGGCCCACTCACCCTTCGTCAATAACAGGTTATTTGACTAAAGGAAAAAACTGAAAGGACTCAGAAATTGAAAATTAACATGTTCCTTTAAATTAGTATCTAAAAAACTTCAGTTTGAAAGAAGAATGAACAAAACGTCAAAATCGATTTACTCTTTCTGCAAAGTGAAACCGTGATTCTCTCTTTCTCTATCGTAACGATAGAGCGCAAACTGCGTAGCATAAATAAACCAAACATTAGTTCATCTTTGAAAAACAGCACGAAGACTATTCAAAGAATAAATTTCTTAAAATATTTTCTAAAAATATTCATCTCATCACTCTTACAGAGCAACTGTTTTAATCTAAACAAAAATAAAAGTTGAATGGGCTCAACGTTGTTTAACTTCGTTTTCCAAGTTAGGACCGCCTACAAAGAATAGGTAAAGGCCGCATATAAACAAAAACATAAAATTTATTTCGACGTTTAGTATAAATGGAAAGCTAATCGAAGAGGCCTAATAAAGGCGGGTGAGATATAAAATATATAGAGGTAAATCTATAAATATCAACAATAAGTCATAAAGTGATAAAATAATTACTAAAAGCCTTTAACACACTCCCGTACACTAAGGGAAGGGTCGGCCATCTTTTCTCTATGGAAAAAACAGAGCGAGATTAAAAAAAGCAAGGGCAAAAACTTTTCCTCTCCTTTCAAAAGCATTTCTTTTGAAGATAGTATTGAATAATCCAACACGGCGAAAGCAATAAGACCAAAACCAAGTACTTCACCAATCGGTAGAAAACTCGAGGTCAAGCGCTAGCGGAATCAGTGTTGTCTTTAACACCGACAGAGAAAAACTGGTTTGGTTGAGAAGTATATGCGGTATCTGGCCGATAGTCGGCGCTGGTGGGCACACCCGGCATCCTTCATGGCGATCGCTCGCGAGTTTTTGGAATCTGTCGACCGACGGAGACGTCAGCTATTTATATATTCACCGGCTAAGTTTAATATTTAAAATAAAGGTTTAAAGTATCCACCACTGCTTTTGAGCTAATACAGTTCCTTGTCCCACATGAGTAGCATCTACAATCATGCAACTATGTAATACAGAATTACAATAAGACATGCTTTCAGCAATAACTTTCACTTCAAGAAATTAATGATCCCATTCATTTCCCCACCTTTAAACAACATTCTTTCAGTAAACCTTAAATGCTCTCCACTAGTTGACACATTATTAATTTACCTTCTGTACCATAGTTATCAACGTGACCAAGGAACCTTCTTATTTCATTAACAAAACCTGGCTTTATGGTCTCATTGACAGCTTCTAACTTCATCAGTCAGTTCAATAATATTTTTTGAAAGAACATATCTTTTGCATTCCACAATTGTCTTGGCTCATTTAAATTTCTATGACAATGTTGCCAATATTTCTAACCTATTGTCATGCTCTTTCATATTAGTACCAAAAACAATTATGCCATCACCTAACACACTAACACCTTCACAATCGTGCCAAACTTGTTGATAGACTTCAGGAGCACAGTTGACTCCAGTGACAGGTGGGTGAGTTCCAGGGAAGAAGTCTGGGCTAGTCAGTCTTCAATGCAGGGCTCGGAGCTGTAGAGTCCCTCTTCGACTTCCTCCTCCTGCAAAACCACTCCCACTTGGAGGATGGCCACTTAGGACACTAGACGCCTGCATGCAGAAGCGTCATCTGCATGAAAGGCAAAGCTGGCAAGGATCAGTCTCCAAGGACCTGAATGTGCCACAAGAACAGCCCGTCGCGCCCGCACAAAACTGCTTGCTTTCTCTGCAAATGATCAAGAAGTCACGCCTGGTAAGAGAAAGCAGTCAGTATAGCCATAAATAGTAAATGGGGGGAGCTTAGTGGGAGAAGTCTACTCTCAAACATGGCTAAATCAAATGTGGTTGAGGTAGTGTGCGGATAGACCTGACTTCACCAGCTATTGTCAAGAGGTTGTTTCCACCACCTTAACCCTGGATAGGTACGCTCCTCGGACACCCCTTTAAGGGTATACTCGGACGCGAACGACCCCGACGCCAAAAAAAATTCTTGAAAAATCAGTTTTTGCAGTAACCTCCTTTTTTCTTTTGCCAAAAAAAAACTTCAATGAATGCTTAAAACAACTGTAAAGATAAATACTACTCATCTGCAGAAAAACTATTTATTATAAATATTTTAAAAAATTAAGTAGAAAAATAAAGACCTGACATAAAAATTCATAAAAAAAATGTTTATACATATATACACAAATCCATTTAGGAATTGATTCTTGAATGTTTAGGACACATCTTGATGTATTTTGGATGAAGTCAGACCCATGGAGGTGAAGATCTGAAATGAGAAAAAAAGGGTAACTTTTTTTGGCCAAAAAAATTTGTCCAAATTTCATGAATTTTTTTGGGTACCCAAATGAAATAGGAAGTGGCTCATTTTTTTAGGGAATAAACATATGTTATCCTAAAATAGAAATATGTAAAAAAATCTTCATTATTTTGTAAATTACATTTATATCAGGGGCCATATCTAAAGGTAATTTTTTGAGTACTTAGAAATGTTGTAAAAAAATACATATATTTAATATATAATATGATATTTATGCAGGTAAAAATATACCAAAATATCACAAATTCTATAGGGAACAAGAATATATATAGATAGGGCAGCTTACGCTTTGGATATGTCCACAAAATGGCCGCCAACCACACTGACTCACACTCCCTAATCTGCCACTTGAAATGTAGGAAGGGTATGTCAATTTCAAGGTGTTATTTACTAATCTAATTATTATTGGATATGCATAAAAATTGTATGGTGGGTTGCTGGATAATTGTCGATTATTTTACGACTATAAAATTAAAATTCTGACCCAAAAAAATTTTTTTGAAGGGAAATAAAATCGAAAAAAAAAATGTAAAACAATATATTTTAGCTAAAAAAATTTGATGATATTCAATCAAAAAAGAAGTAAACAAAATTTTCCGACAAATAAACATCTAGAGGAATCATTACTCTGTGATAGTTCCTTAGTACGTAGTAATTTTGAAAGAATTGGGGAAAATCGAACACATACCTATATATACGCCATATCTGGCTAAAAAAAAGATAGGCATGGGTAGCCTGATCATCTAGAAACACTTTCCAACACTATAAAAATATAAGTTTTGCGACACTACTTGCCAATTCCTTACGGTAACATGACTAAGCAAAAAAATGCAAAACAAATAAAAAGGGGCACTCGCGGAAAAATGGCTAACATTCTAATATACGGCATTTCAGAAAAAAAAAAATTTCAGCCACGTGCTAGGCAAACCATCAAGGCACATTTTCCGACAAATAAACATCTAAATGAATCATTACTCTGTGATAGTTCCTTAGTACGTAGTAATTTTGAAAGAAATGGGAAAAAACGAAAAAATGGCAATCACAGGAAAATCGAACACATACCTATATATACGCCATATCTGGCTAAAAAAAAAAGATAGGCATGGGTAGCCAGATCATCTAGAAACACTTTCCAACACTATAAAAATATAAGTTTTGCGACACTACTTGCCAATTCCTTACGGTAACATGACTAAGCAAAAAAATGCAAAACAAATAAAAAGGGGCACTCGTGGAAAAATGGCCATTCTAATATACGGCATTTCAGAAAAAAAAAAATTTCAGCCACGTGCTAGGCAAACCATCAAGGCACATTTTCCGACAAATAAACATATAAATGAATCATTACTCTGTGATAGTTCCTTAGTACGTAGTAATTTTGAAAGAAATGGGAAAAAACGAAAAAATGGCAATCACAGGAAAATCGAACACATACTTATATATACGCCATATCTGGCTAAAAAAAAAATAGGCATGGGTAGCCAGATCATCTAGAAACACTTTCCAACACTATAAAAATATAAGTTTTGCGACACTACTTGCCAATTCCTTACGGTAACATGACTAAGCAAAAAAATGCAAAACAAATAAAAAGGGGCACTCGCGGAAAAATGCCCAACATTCTAATATACTGCATCTCAGATAAAAAAAAAAGACATGCACGTGTTAGCCCAACCATCAAGGCACACTTTCTAACACATAAACATGAGAAAAAAATCAATAATATACGGCAATTCCTTACTACGTAGTAAATTTTTACAAATATTGAAAAAAAAACAGAAATTGGCAACCGCAGTTAAATACCCAATATACCAATAACTACGTCGTATCTGACAAAAACAAAATCACGCATGGGTAGCCAGATCATCTAGACACACTTTCCAACACTAAAAAAGCAAAAGTTTTACGACACTATTTGGCAATATCATACGGAAAAATGACTTGGCAAAAAAATGAAAAAAAAATGAAAAAGGGGCACTCGCGGTAAAATGCCCGACATTCTAATATACGGCATCTCAGATAAAAAAAAAGACATGCACGTGTTAGCCCAACCATCAAGGCACACTTTCTAACACATAAACATGAAAAAAAAAATGAATAATATACGGCAATTCCTTACTACGTAGTAATTTTTACAAATACTGTATTGAAAAAAAAACAGAAATTGGTAACCGCAGTTAAATACCCAATATACCAATAACTACGTCGTATCTGACAAAAACAAAGTCACGCATGGGTAGCCAGATCTAGACACACTTTCCAACACTAAACAAGCAAAAGTTTTACGACACTATTTGGCAATATCTTACGGAAAAATGACTTGGCAAAAAATTAAAAAAAATGAAAAAGGGGCACTCGCGGTAAAATGGTCCTCGTGGTGAACGATATTTTAACTATAAAAAAATCATGCACATGGTAGCCAAACAATCCACCAAGACTTTCCACAACTGATAACCTATACAAGTTGCACCATTCTACGACAATTTCATAATACGTAATAACTTTGATAATTAGGCAAACTACCTTAGAAGGGTAAACTCGGTCGCGCTCGACCCCGACGCGTCTCAGAAATCGGGGAAGGAGTACAGCTACAGCAATGCACATCTGGACACTACTAGAGCGTGTAGGGGAGACACCTCCTGCAGGTCGATCACCCACAAATTCAGTCACGGGGGTGAGTCACGTGAGAAAAACCTGTTTTTTTTTGACGCTCGGGGTCGCGAACGACCCACCGTACCTATCCAGGGTTAAAACTTTGAATCAAACCCCTATGCAAAGAATGAGGATTTGTATTCATTTCTGAACAAATTAATTTAGATTCCTTTACAGAAGGGAAAGATTTGACCAAACATAAGAAACGGCTTCCCAACATAGACTGCTCTTCCTAGGTGTGGACAAGTCATTAGCACATGGAATGATCCACTTCAGCCACCACCACATACACACACACACCCAAAAAAAAAAAAAAAAAAAAACACTAATTACCTAACTAATATTTTGGAGTACAGAGACTTACACGTATTTTAAGTAGAAAAAAAAAATATAATTATATTCTAGAAATTAGGTTCATTTCAATGACTAACAAAAATTCCTTACTGATGTCCCATTAACATGTAGGTGGTGAGGTGGTTAAACCTGTCTACCAATGTATAAGTTATGTTCTTAACTCTTAAAAAAGTCATTAGTGGCAGTGTACAAGTCATTTACTCACTGTTCTTTGAAAACATTGCCATTGAGAGAAAAAAGGGTATGTAGGTAAATACCAATGCTCACAAGTGAGGTCTATCTGTCAAGAAAACAAAATTCTACATAAAAAAAAACAAGCATAGAAGATACCCTTCTCGCATTACCACAATAAAATTAACTTATAATACAAACATATATAACTCCATCAAAATTGTTTACATACAACAAAGGTTGTTACAAGACTTAGAGCTCTCTAGGATATTGAGGAGTTTTCTCGATATAACGTTCGTTTCTACTCACTCATATCCAAGTGTTGGAAAATGAAAAGGTAGAGTAAGGGCTGTTGTCAAAAGTTACAAGTCATCATTCAGTAATTCTGTATACAAATAAGATGATCTTTAGAAGACCATTCCTTATAATTTCACTGATTGAACTAGAAATTATGTTGAGTTATTGTTTTCAAGTGCAGCAAGCAAGACAAAATCAAGTACAACAATCGAGAAACTCCACTTCAAAACGTCTGGAAAAGGTAAAACTAATTTAGGTCCAAGTAAAAATTGTCTATAAAAGAAAAGGTCACCAAACAATTGTCACAAACTTTGTGGTACCAAAGTTGCATCAAGTTATTTATGGACAGCTAACCTGAAAACAATTGCTGCCTGGCTTGCTCTTAGACAGAAGGATAGGAAGGTCTCATCTGCAAAAGGCCTAAGTGCTGAAGAAACAGAGAACTTTGCAACACTCTTATTGAGTATCTAAGGTTTAGTGAACTATCTTACAGCCTACCAAAGAATCTGAAATGTAATACTAAATGAGAATAAAGCAAATACAAGTAAAATCTAATTGTTACTTGTGAAGAGATGAAGTAACATATCCTTGAGAAAATGTTTCGACAAGATCATATAATGACTATTTCTGACATCCTTCAATGACCTCACATTCTTCCGACTTCCCTAAATGGGAAACCTAAAGACTTCAAATATCTACCCACAAAAAATTAAGATAGACAAGTGAAGATTTTGAGACGCAGGTATAAAAAAAGGCTTAAATTAAGTAAGGAGTCCTAGAAAGTTCTTGTAATCACCCATCAGTAATAAAATTCTTAATTTACTTCTGACATTGCATTTTCCTATTGTAGCTATGTTAAACTGATTTGGTGATGGTAGCTTACATAACATTTCCCAGTTATTGAGAGATCACAGTTTTGAACTACAGCATTTGAATGTGCTCTCTTATTTGGAAAGCTTTTAAAGCTCTAGTGTCTAGTGAGAAATTTGAAAAGAATTAACAGGGAACCTGCTTTGATGTAGCTATAACACCATAATGTTTCATATGTCAATTAGGCATAGAAAATTAATGAAATATGTAGAACTTCATGGCCCTTATAAAATGTCTGTCAATTCTGCTGGGTGTTATAGCAGTATGTATAAAGGATACACAACTGTTAGCCTTGCATTGTCAGTCTTTAAAAATTAGATTGCAACACTAGCAGTTAATGGATGAAAAAGTAAAAGGTTATTGGGAAAAATAAAACTCAGTACAATAAATTTCTATTTACAAACGACAATTTATTCTAAAATTAGTGAACTGTATTCATATAAATATAGTGAGTTTGGACTTAAGGGTCAGGCATTTGAGCCATGGAGTCCACTAAAATACCTACACATTCCTAATACTCAAAGTTCTCAAGGGGAGCGTTTGACATAAAAATTAGATATATTTTCTTACAATGTTTTACAAATACCTTATGTTTATATTCTCATTAAATTTTATTGAAAATATTGCAATAGTTTTGCAAATATAAGGCAGAAACAATCCTACTTTAGTGAAAATTGAGTTTTTCATATAATGCAGTGATAACTTTAGTATATACAGTGGGTAATAATTACAATTCAGCTATAAAAAAAATTATCTAATTGAAGAACATGACAACGCTATTTCAACAATAGCGTACTTAAGCGAGGGAAGGAATGATATAAACGAATGCCAGTAACAGCTCAGAAATTAACTTTGCAAAAAGTACCATTCTAACTGGTCTTGTGTCTTGACTTTAAAGTTTGCAGTTATTTCTTATTATTTCTCTTCACTTTGAACATATCCTTGTTCAGAAGAAACAATGCTAAGACCAAGAAAATGTATGTAATATCTGCATTCCACAAGAGAAAAAAACAACTAAATGAAGATGGAGGCAGAAAGAAATGAGACCATAAAGAGAGACGAAAGAGGGACCAGGAGCCTAAATACATAAACTGTAATGAAATATACATATTCAAGTAATAATTACAGGTAAGACAAATATACAACAAGAAATTTGTCATAAAACCCTCATAATGTATAATTACAAGCAAATAAATACCAAAGTGATTATCACCCTAAAACTTTGGAGGTCGATTTCTCAAAACTATACTCATCAGCCTTCAAATGGAAAATCTTGACAAAATTTCACTTATTTCAATGAAACAAAAAGCAAATGAAAGCTACATAAATTTTCTAATAACATTCATTTTTTATTTTGCAACCCCCCCCCCACCAAAAAAAATTTTAGGAATTAAATTTTCCAAGAAATTGATCCAAGATTTTTAAAAAATCATAAAATTTATGTAAAATAACAATAAAAAAAGCTCTACTACTTGCCTTATATATATATATATATATATATATATATATATATATATATATATATATATATATATATATATATATACATATATATATACATATATATATATATATATATATATATATATATATATACATATATATATACATATATATATATACATATATATATATATATATATATATATATATATATATATATATATATATATATATATATATATATATATATATATATAGAACTTCCATGTAAATTTCGACTGGTTGTAACAGTTATGGCAAATTCATTTTCTTTTTTTGGGTGGGGGAAGGGGTACAAGCAAAAGGTAGAGGACAAACAAAATATGAACTATGACCTTTTTGTTATAAAAGAAGTATACCATGCCTAATAATTCAAACTGATTCATGGAAAAAAGTAAACGGAAAATGACTTTTTCAAACGCTCCCCCTTAAATACCGAACACCTGCAGTGGTGAAGCGGACTGATAAGAGTCTACATAGGTTTTGCCATGCTTCAGAATAATGCATGAAGAACTTCAAGAATTACTAAAATGTTATTTTCATTAGTAAAATAAATTTTTGAATATACTTACCCGATAATCATGTAGCTGTCAACTCTGTTGCCGACAGAAATCTACGGTCGGGATACGCCAGCGATCGCTATACAGGTGTGGGTGAACACCACAGCGCCATCTGTGGTCAGGTACTCTAGTACTTCTTGTCAACACCACCTCAATTTTTTCCTCGGTCCACTGGTTCTCTATGGGGAGGAAGGGTGGGTCAATTAAATCATGATTATCGGGTAAGTATATTCAAAAATTTATTTTACTAATGAAAATAACATTTTTCAATATTAATCTTACCCGATAATCATGTAGCTGATTCACACCCAGGGTGGTGGGTGGAGACCAGCATACATGTTAACACAGAAGCTAAGTATCCCGTATTTTATTTTATTAGTTATTCAAAAATAACATAAAATAAATAAGTACCTGGTAAGGAAGACGACTTGAACCATTACTCTGCCTTTATCAAGTACGTCTTTCTTACTGAGCGTAGCGGTCCTCTTAGGATGCTGAACGACTCTTAGGTGCTGAAGTATAAAGGGCTGCAACCCATACTAAAGGACCTCATCACAACCTTTAACCTCGGCGCTTCTCAAGAAAGAATTGACCACCCGCCAAATCAACAAGGATGTGGAAGGCTTCTTAGCCGACCGTACAACCCATAAAAAGTATTCAAGAGAAAGGTTAAAAAGGTTATGGGATTATGGGAATGTAGTGGCTGAGCCCCCGCCTACTACTGCATTCGTTGCTACGAATGGTCCCAGGGTGTAGCAGTTCTCGTAAAGAGACTGGACATCTTTGAGATAGAATGATGCGAACACTGACTTGCTTCTCCAATAGGTTGCATCCATAACACTCTGCAGAGAATGGTTCTGTTTGAGGGCCACTGAAGTAGCCACAGCTCTCACTTCATGTGTCCTTACCTTCAGCAAAGCAAGGTCTTCTTCCTTCAGATGAGAATGTGCTTCCCTAATCAGGAGCCTGAATAGGTAAGAAACTGAGTTCTTAGACCTTGGAAGAGAAGGCTTCTTGATAGCCCACCATAAGGCTTCTGATTGTCCTCGTAAAGGTTATGACCTTTTTAGATAGTACCTAAGAGCTCTAACTGGGCAAAGTACTCTCTCCAGTTCGTCCCCCACCAAGTTGGACAGGCTTGGGATCTCGAACGACTTAGGCCAAGGACGTGAAGGAAGCTCGTTTTAGCAAAAAACCGAGCTGCAAGGAACATGTAGCCGTTTCAGATGTGAAAACTATGTTCCTGCTGAAGGCGTGGATCTCACTTACTCTTTTAGCTGTTGTCAAGCACACGAGGAAAAGAGTTTTTAATGTGAGGTCCTTAAAAGAGGCTGATTGGAGAGGTTCAAATCTTGATGACATAAGGAACCTTAGGACCACGTCTAGATTCCAGCCTGGAGTGGACAACCGACGTTCCTTTGAGGTCTTAAAAGACCTAAGGAGGTCCTGTAGATCTTTGTTGGTGGAAAAATCCAAGCCTCTGTGGCGGAAAACCGCTGCCAACATACTTCTGTAACCCTTAATCGTGTTCCTTAGATGTAACAGGAAGTCAGCAATCTGGGTTACAGTGGTACTGGATGAGGAAACTGCATTGGCCTTGTACCAGCTTCGGAAGACTTCCCCTTTAGACTGATAGACTCTGAGAGTGGATGTCCTCCTTGCTCTGGCAATCGCTCTGGCTGCCTCCTTCGAAAAGCCCCTAGCTCTTGAGAGTCTTTCGAAAGTCTGAAGGCAGTCAGACGAAGAGCGTGGAGGTTTGGATGTACCTTCTTTACGTGAGGTAGACGTAGAAGGTCCACTCCTAGAGGAAGAGTCCTGGGAATGTCGACCAGCCATTGCAGTACCTCTATGAACCATTCTCTCGCGGGCCAGAGCGGAGCCAACCAACGTCAGCCGTGTCCCTTTGCGAGAGGCGAACTTCTGAAGTACCCTGTTGACAATCTTGAACGGCGGGAATGCATACAGGTCGAGATGGGACCAATCCAGCAGAAAAGCATCCACGTGAACTGCTGCTGGGTCTGGAATCGGAGAACAATACAACGGGAGCCTCTAGGTGTCGAGGTAGCGAACAGAACTATGGTTGGCTGACCCCACAGGGCCCAAAGTCTGCTGCAAACATTCTTGTGAAGGGTCCACTCTGTGGGGATGACCTGACCCTTCCGGCTAAGGCGATCTGCCATGACATTCATATCGCCCTGAATGAACCTCGTTACCAGCGTGAGCTTTCGATCTTTTAACCAGATGAGGAGGTCCCTTGCGATCTAGAACAACTTCCACGAATGAGTCCCTCCCTGCTTGGAGATGTAAGCCAAGGCTGTGGTGTTGTCAGAGTCCACCTCCACCACCTTGTTAAGCTGGAGGGACTTGAAGTTTATCAAGGTCAGATGAACCGCCAACAGCTCCTTGCAATAGATGTGAAGTGTCCTTAGCTCCTGATTCCATGTTCCCGAGCATTCCTGTCCGTCCAAAGTCGCACCCCAGCCCGTGTCTGATGCGTCAGAGAAGAGACGGCGGTCGGGTTTCTGAACAGCCAAAGGTAGACTTCCTTGAGAAGAAAGCTGTTCTTTCACCACGTGAGAGTAGACCTCCTCTCTTCGGAAACAGGAACTGAGATCGTCTCTAGCGTCATGTCCTTTATCCAGTGAGCCGCTAGATGATACTGAAGGGGGGGAGGTGGGGTCTCCCTAACTCGATGAACAGTGCCAGCGATGAAAGTGTCCCTGTTAGACTCATCCACTACCTGACTGAGCATCGGTTCCTTCTCAGCATGCTCTGGATGCAATCTAGGGCTTAGTATATCTTTGGGGCCGACGGAAAAGCCCGAAAAGCTCGACTCTGAAGATCCATACCCAGGTAGACAATGGTCTGGGATGGGACGAGCTGGGACTCCTCAAAATTGACCAGGAGGCCCAGTTCCTTGGTCAGATCCATAGTCCATCTGAGAATCTCCAGACAGCGACGACTTGTGGGAGCTCTTAAAAGCTAGTCGTCTGACGGAGCCGGACACAAGATCATGGTACTGCTGCACAGTCTGTGAACTGTCAACCATGGGGAAGCGAGGAAGTACAGTGACAATCCGGAGCTGTCTAGACTGTCTGGGTCGTACAGACAACTCCTTATCGGGTTGCTGAGGTTGCCGCACTGCGTCACAACAAGACACTTCTGCTGGTTGTTGAACGTCTTCCCAGTGACACACTGACTCCGTAAACAAAAAATCCTCTAACAAGGACTAAGCTTGGACTGCATGTCTTGCAACACAGCTCAAGGTCTAAGGGAGCAGGTGTGGTAACAGACGGGGTTAGCGACTGAAGTGGAACCATTACCCTCCCTGGAAGCATGCTATGCTTAAATAAAAGTCCATAGGAGGCTAAGCAGCTAAAGGCTCCTCTCCAAATGACAGAGTCCTCAAGGGAAAATCAGAAGGAGGGAGAATGGCACTTTCTCATCTACAGGAACCATATCCGAGAAAAGCTAAGTTCTCTCAGTGAGGGTTTCACTGGTGCAAAAGCAGCAGACTAGAAGGCAACGTATGAAACTGCTTGACAGTCTAGTGAGTTGGCAACAACCAAAGATGTGTGACTGAGAAGCATGCGGTAAGGTATGCAGAGCATGCTGTATGTAGAGCATGCTGTAAGGTAAGCAGAGCATGCTGTATGTAGAGCATGCTGTAAGGTAAGCAGAGCATGTTGCATGGCGTGCGGCTTATGCTGCATGGGATGAGGCTCATGCTGCATGGGATGAGGCTCATGCTGCATGGGATGAGGCTCATGCTGCATGGTATGAGACTCATGCTGCATGGGATGAGGCTCATGCTGCATGGTATGAGACTCATGCTGCATGGGATGAGGCTCAAGCTGCAAGGGATGAGGCTTATGCCGCATGCGTTGAGGAGGATGCCGCATAATATGAGGCTCCTGCCTCATGGGTTGAGGCGGTTGCCGCATAGCATGAGGCTTTTGCCTCATGGTTTGAGGAGGATGCCGCATAGCATGAGGCTCCTCATAAGCATGAGGCTGCCTCATGGGTAGAGGAGGATTTTTTAAAAAAATCTGAACCTGACATTAATCTAGCTGTCCGAGGATTTACCTGGTGAGACATCAGTCTCTTTACCAGCGAGTTTTACCAGATTTCCCCGGGCCACCACGTGACACAATTGGTAGTAATTCATTCAAATTACCCCTAAAGAGTCAATATGGATAAATATCAACACAACATCGTGTTCAAAATAGAAATAAATTTCTACCTCATACTTGGGATCGAACGCTAGCCCCTTCTAATGAAAGGCCAGGTCGAAACCAACCATGCCACGAGAGCCCATTCAATAGTTGAGGTTCTTGCCTCAAGAGTGGAGGTGGCTGCCGCAAGAGTTGAGGTTGCTGCCTCAAGGATGGTGGAGGTTGCCGCAACGCGAGAGGTTGCTGCATAGCGCTGGTATCTGGCAACTCCCAATGCGGCAGCTCACGCGTGGAGGTAGGTTGAGGAACCTCAACTTCATACGTCTGGCAGGGTGGACTGCGCAGAGGTGGAGTTGAGGTTGCTGCCTCGAGGATGGTGGAGGTTGTCGCACCGCAAGAGGTAGCTGCCTCGAGGATGGAGGAGGTAGTCGCAACGCATTAGGCTCCTACCTCAAGGGTAGAGGAGGTTGCTGCAAAGCATAAGGCTCCTGCCTCAAGTGTTGAGGAGGTTGCCGCGTGGCAAGAGGCTCCTGCCTCAAGGAAAGTGGAGGTTGCTGCACAGAGCTGTTATCTGGCAACTCCCAATGCGGCAGCTCACGCATGGAGGTAGCTTGAGGAACCTGAACATCATACGTCTGGCAGGCTGGACTGCGTAGAGGTGGAGGAGCGCTCGCAGGAGGAGGTGTGTTAACCTTCTCTGCCTGAAACTCCTGCATCAACACCGCAAGCTGAGACTGCATTGTCAGCAGCATAGACCACTAGAGTTTAAGAAAGACAACAACAAAACGGAGCTACTGTCCGTTGAAACTGAGGGTCTAAAACAGCTGGTGCGGCAACAGACGGAGTTACTGTCTGTTGCGATACCACCTTGCCTCTCTGGGAGGTGTGCAGTTGTCGTACTGCAGCAAGTCCGAACTGACCCAGTGCTAATGGCACCACCTAGGAGTTGGACTTGCGCGGAAGGGACCGACTTGCACTTAAAAGCTGCAAGATTTGGTCCATGGTTTCTGCGAGAAACCTCTTCCGCAGACGAGGAATAAATGGGCTCTCTCGTCTTTGTGTGGGTGGGGTGATCACGTCGGCTACGTGAGTTGGTTACACCCGAAACCACGGAGGGAAACGTCTGTTCGTCGATCAAGGCCTGCTGAACCCATAAGTCCTTCGACATTACTTCTCCCCTGGGCTTGGGAGCTTGTAAGAGGTCCCAGACTAGGCGAACAACTGGCACGAACAGACGAACCCTCGAACGCAACACTGTAAAACTTTGCGCTTATCACTTTATCACTTTTGATTTTCTGTTTGCACTTATTTCACTGAACTCGAAACTTTAAGTGGTTTGTACCTGAAACACGCAATTCTATCCTTCATTAAAAGTTAGTAATTGCGAAAACAGTATTACAATGTAACAGAAAAACATAATGAAAGATAAATAATTCAGTGGCTGGAAAAGAGATTAAACACTAGATCAAATAAACTACGTTTAAAATCTCTCACCGCATAAAGTCTGAGAACAAGAATAAAACTCTAGAAACGTTTACCTTCTTCCCCTAAAGAGACTAGGGAGAAGAACAAAAACGATAACGTTACCCGCTTGAACGAAACGTTTATCCTCCTCTCTCTCCCTCCGTCTCTATCTCTCTCTCTCTCTCTCTTGACTTAGCACCTGAGAGAAGAGCCCAATTATATATATCGTTAAAACATATTATTGTTAAAGGAAAAAAACTGAAAGGTTTCCCAAATAAAAAGTTCCTTTATTAGAATAGAACCATTTAAGCTAAGAAAGAATGAACAAAACGCTAGAATCGGTATACTCTTACTGCAACGTGACACCGTGATAGACTCTCTCTCTATCGCAACGATAGAGCGCAAGTTGAACGTTCTGAACGTCAACAACTGCAGAGACAAAACAAAACGTTAGTTCAACTTTGAAAACAGTACAAGACTATCAAAGAAATTCTTTCAAAAACATTAAAATAGCATAATATGTTAACAGGTAAAAACGAAATGACGGGCTCAAAGTTAATTAACTTCGGTACCAAGAAAAGACCGCCTACTATTAGGAAAGGTCGAAAATAAACAAATATAAAAATTAATTTAAATAAGTTTATAATAAAAGGAAGTTAATCAAAGAGGCCTATAAAAGGCGGAGAGATATAAAATAATTCTATAACTTTGTTAAGCAAAATTAAGAGAGTCTATACTCTCTTCGACACCAACACTTCCGTCTAAGGGAAGGGTCGGCCATTTAAAAGTGAAAGAGAGTTCATACTCTCTTCGTACCAAAATTAAATCAACAATTAAATCAAATTAATTCCAAAAACTTGCTAAGCTAATGATATAGCTTCCTGAATAGCGAAGGCTAAACTCTAGAGCAAATACATCACCAAATCGTGAGCAATAACTCCAGAATCAACAGCGTATCCATGTAGGTCTAGCCGGAGGCACGACAGAGGAAAAATTGAGGTGGTGTTGACAAGAAGTACTAGAGTACCTGACCACAGATGGCGCTGTGGTGTTCACCCCCACCTGTATAGCGATCGCTGGCGTATCCCGACCGTAGATTTCTGTCGGCAACAGAGTTGACAGCTACATGATTATCGGGTAAGATTAATATTGAAAAATCTAATATATATATATATATATATATATATATATATATATATATATATATATATATATATATATATATATATATATCACACACGAGGGCTGTTAGAAAAGTATCCACCTTATTTTTTTTTTCAACGTGTGATGGATTTGAATCAAGTGCGCTTGCATGAATCAACCTTGAACCTTCATGCGCATGCGTGAATGTTTTCCCGCTTGTTAGTAGCGTCAGTTGATGACAAGCAGCATTTGAGTGAGGTATTGGGTAGTGATCTCGTCAGTTTTTCATTGCAAGGAAAATGACGGAACGACTGGAGCAACACTACTGCATCAAATTTTGCTAGAAACTGGGCGACAGCCAGGTGGAAACTATTCGGAAGATTCAGACGGCTTTTGGTGACGATGCTATGGACATCCAACAACCGGTTTAAAGATGGCCGCATAACGGTGGAGAGTGAGCCACTCTCTGGTCGGCCATCAACATGCAGAAATGACCAGGTCTTTGCCAAAGTGAACGCTTTCGTCATGCGGCATGCAGAATCGTCGCATGACTTCTGAGAAATTGCGTAAGAGGTGGGCATCAGCACTTTTTCGGCACATTCCATTATGACTGAAGATTTGGCCATGAAGAGAGTGGCGGCGAAATTCATGGCGAAGCTGCTGATAGTGGAGCAAAAAGGAACTTCGTGCTAAAGTCTGACAGGACATGCTGGACTCCACAAACAGTGACCCCGCCTTCATGAACACCATAATCACAGGTGACAAGTCTTGGATGTACGGATACGACCCAGAAACCAAATCCCAGTCGTCACAGTGGAAGCATTCCACCTCACCAACACCAAAGAAGGCTCGCCAAGTGCACAGCGACGTCAAAGTGATACAGACTGTTTTCTTTGACTCTCGCGGTGTGGTGCACCACGAATATGCACCACAGGGTCAAACAATCACCAAAGAGTACTACAGGGATGTCCTCCATCGCCTACGTGATGTTGTGCGGCGCAAGAGATATGAGGTGTGGTCAACAGGAAATTGGCACCTCCATCACAACAACGCTCCAGCCCATTCGTCACACTTCATCAGGCCTTTTTGGTAAAAAATCAGACCCCTGTGGTTCAGCAGGCTCCTTACTCTCCTCTTCTGGCTCTTCCCTAAACTCAAGAGACCATTGAAAGGAACACGATTTCAGACGAGAGGACATGTGGCTGCTATGACAGCTGAACTAAAGTTCATTTCGAAAGAGGCTTTCTCGGAATGCTTCCAACAATAGCGGCACCAGTGGGAGAAGTGTATGAGTTCAAAGGAGACTACCTTGAGGGTGATTGGGTTTCCAACACTCCAGGTATGCTAGTTTTCATTCCCTAGCCAATGGTCGGATACTTTTCTAACAGCCCTCGTATATATATGCAAGAAGTTAACAGGCATTTTTCTAACATGGTTATCTATCATAACTTTGTCCGTAATCCTTACAGGACTATATTCTACAATATACTCCATGAATAGCCAATTCATACTCTATTCTTCAATGACAATACATAAATAATTGGAACACTTTTGTTTATAAAATAACTCACAAAAGAAAAAAAGTGCAACAATGCATTGGAACTCAGCATTTAACAATCTTGTTAAAATTCCAGTAATGGAGTATTACACATATCTGATCAGACAAAAACCCAAATTACATGCAACTACAGTAAATGAACTCTCATTTGACAAGTTCAGAAATTAATGATTTTGGTAAAACACAATACAGACAAAATTCTTGTTTTCTCCAGAGAAAATGGAAATTCATTTCTAGGAAATTCATTTCTCTAATTTCTACTACAAAAGTAGCCATATTTCATTGAACTCTAAGATATAAAATAATATATTTGTTCTCCTAAACTTCTTTAGATCCAAAATAATAATTGTCCTCTTAAAAATCTTGATTCAAAATATAATTACCTTAACATCTTTAGAGCCAAATATAATTGTTCCCTTAAACATTTAGGTTAGTAATATAATAATTCCCTTATACATTTCCGGACCTAAAATAATATACCGTATATTACAGTGTAAAGGATGAACCCCCAAACTTTCCTTATAAAAAAGTTTATCGTTTACTCCGTGTGATGGGTAAACGGCAATTTTATAATCATTATTGTTGTTACAGTTATACATTTTTTTTTTTATATAAAACAAGCTGCATTTCTGCTCCAAGTACAAAACTAAAACAATTCGTGAGTTTGAACACAATGTCTACATATTCCTAACTTTCTTCCTCCTATTCTCACTCAATATTTTACAAGTACGATAACATGTTTTTGCAATGAAGATAAGATTAGTCTTATTTTTAATAAACTTGAATTTATATATATAATTATAATAAGCATGATTTTAAGTTAATCCTTCCAAAATGCTATGTGAAATTATCTTTCTTGATAACTAATAATTGTTTGGCAAATTTGCTACTACTTATACCAATTGCCAAAGACCTTAAATGGCAAACAACCATGTTCATACAACAGGTGCTGCTTACCTACTAACTATTGTAAATTTTAAGTTCATTTCAATAAAGTTTTTTTCCTTTGTTTAAACTTGTTTGCATCAGTTTTCCAGCATACTCAACTAGGATACCGGTGATGACCTGCAAATTTTGAGGTTTTGGACAACCACCACTACTGCAATATGTTGCCAAACAAGGTAAACATTCCTAGTTGTCCGAAACAAGTTTTTGGTGACAGAAGTATTGTAACAAAGAAAAAATAATTGGTATTTATATTTTCCTTAAACACACTACTACATTGTATGATTATACTGAGCATATCATACGTCAATCATTCTAAGCAGACAAATTAATTACCGGTACAAATATGGAAAATCCTAGGTTTCGGACAATTAGACTAGACTAGCCTACCAACAGGTTCACACAACAGAGCCAAAGTACAGTATAGGATTATTGATAGATTTAGAATTACTGTTATCATTCATATTTTGCTTAAACAAAAACAATATACCAAAATCAAAATGAGTACATTATATAAATTAAAAGTCAATCCTTCCAAGCTACGAACCTATTAATTAACCATATGCAATTGGAATATCCTAACAACACAACAGAGGTAGAAAAAATATTTTCATAATTCCCCAAGTATCTATTGTGTAATGATTAGTAACCATGACTTTTTTTTATCCAAACCTGGTCTTAATATTTCACCATTTACAGGGTAATATATGGTTATTGTTCTCTTAAGCTTACATCGTCAGATCCACAATATAATCATCTTAAAACATCTTCACATCCAAAATAATATACCATATTTCCAGTATCATAAGAAACTTTAGTTTCTTCTCAAAAATGCCCCCAAAAATCACCCTGCATCTTGACACTTCAAAATGAACGAGGGAGTTTGACAACTCTCAAACACCACAACAATGAAATATAAAAACATGCACCAAACATAAAATAAAAGCCTACAATTACCATTCACATGTAATAAATAAATTTATTTTGAATGCATTTTCTTTAATTAATGAAGGCAAAAACACAAGATATTTGTTTTTGTTTAGGTGGACAGCTGATGACTCCCCATCGACATGCAAAACATACAAACTAATGGTATCCAAGCAGACAATATTAGGTTGTAAATGTATTATTTGTTTATGCAGTATTTATCTATTTTTTACCTTTGGTAGACTTTTATGCAAATGTTCCAAAATTATGCATAGTGGTTGTTTAACAGAATTTTTTAATAAAAACAAAAATCTCACAGTAACTTCAGTGCAGGGTTAAAAAGTTGGCTATAAATTAACTAAACCTAGTCACACAAACAAAAGAAAATTCCATATGAACTTTCTAGAGAATTTTTACTTGATCAATAATTAATTCAGTATAACATGTGTACACAAGGAATTTGGGAAATAATACAGTAATGGAATTTTACTTCTCTACCATATTTTAGTCAGGAGCATTTGGCAATACTGATTTTAAGGGAAAAAAAATCAAAACATTTGTAAGGTAGCAACTATGCCTGTTTTCTTTTTCTTATGACTATAATAAAATTTGGATAACAGGTGTACAGCGATTAATTTATTCAACAAATTTCATAATACATCCAAAATATGAAAATTTACTGTGCCAGAAGAAAAATCAGACTAGAATTTACTGTCTAGGAATTGCCGTTACGATGTTATAAAATCCTCAATTTCTTTTTTCCAAAAATTACTTAGCTAAATAGAGGGTTCGTCTTACCACTTGTAGAGTCTCATGACATGGGAAATACGGTAATTGTTCTCTAACATCTTCAAATTCATAAAATAATTATTCTCTCAAATATCCTCCGGCCCAAAATAAAACCATATGCCAAATAATATCATCATCCTCTTAAACATCACATTCAAAACAATACATTTTAAAAATGTGATTGTTCCTTTGAACATCAAATCCTAAATATTATAATTATCTAAACCATCTTCAGATATAAAATAATACAACTTTTTTTTCTAACATCTCTACATCCCTAATAATACACAGTAACTGACTCCATGTAGGCTATTTTTGCTAAACTACATGATAGATAACTTAAATAAACTCCACTTATCTCTTATTTGACCATATTGAAAATGGTTTAAACATCCACAATTACTTTATAAATAAATAATTGTACAGTAGGCAACATGAATTCATGTCAGGCATTCCCAGAATTGGATCAGATACAGTTGCTATATGTTATTACTAGCCATATCAATTATAACACACTAAACTGAAAAACAATATATAGCTATAAAGATGGTAGCACTACTGCATGCTTTCTCCTATAGCATAATATATGAATATGAACAAAAACATTTCTTTAAACTAAATTAATTTCAAGCTCAAGTGGAAGTGGCAACTTGATGAACTATACAATGAAAACAAAAATGATTTTTTAAAAGTAAAATTATTTTCATACTCAAATGGAAGTATCAACTTGATGAACTGAAAAAGAAAAATTCTTTTTCAAACCCACTTGTATCAGCTGCTGTGAAGAGAGATGACCAGGACAGTGCAGGACAGGTCAGCCCCCAAAATAAGAAGGCAAGAAACATTTCCGATTTAAGTGGACTTTACCTCCGATAGGCAGTACAATATTACCTTAAAATTGGGGAAGCAATAGGTCACTAGTTATATCAAGAGGTAAGGAAATGAGTAGTTTTATCCAGAGGTAAAGTCAAGGAAATCACTAGCTTTATTCAGAGGCAAGGAAGGAAATAATTGATTTTGGTTTAAAAATCATGTTTATTTTTATGAATCTTACCTCTGAATAGGCAGAGGGGAGGTGATACCACAACCAACTTAAATCAAAACCTAAATCTCACAAATTAAGTCAATGCCTTTATTTAGAAATGGATTCATGAATTCGGGAGAGGGACTGGGATGACATTCCACTACCATGTGCATAAGGATAAAATCAAGTTAAGAGGTTAGACAGCAAGATGGAGGAAAGGGAGTAATAATATCAAGTTAAGAGGTTAGACAGCAAGATGGAGGAAAGGGAGTAATAATGGAGACAACAGCTGGGGCAATAAGGACGCTGCAAAGTCCTTCAAGTAATGCCTACAGATCCTCTACAGGGCTCTATTTTATTTAAGCAATTGCCTTAAACAAATATCTAAAGGAAATTACAAAGAACCTCACCATAAGCAATTCTCCTTTTACTTCAAATCAAGAATCACTGACCATCAACTACATTTCCATAGAGAAAACCAAATCAATAGTTTTGGACCTGAACATCTGTTACCTCAATTTCATTAGAAATTCCTTAGACAAAATGATTTGGGGAAGACGAAACAAGTTGTTGCATTCACGTCTCTTCAAATAACGATCAGTAAACACAGATCTCATGCAAATGTTGCAAAAAATTTTCCTACTATCATTCTTAACAAAACTGAGTACAGTGGTTATTACTTTGAAATCATGTACTTTTTTGAGAAAAAAAAAAAAAAAAAAAAAAGCAGGAGAAAATTACCCAATAAGGCAAAAGAATGGTGAAATAATTCATTCAACAGAAGGACTGAATTTTTTACATGGGTTTATAAAGTTAAGGAAATTTAGGTGTCTAGCTAAACACACACTATCCACTATGGCAGGGCATAAAAATCTGTCATAACAATCCTTTCCCACTTATTAGCAAAGAAGGGATATGAACCCTGAAAAACTTCACTTCCCATTTCATTTTTTGCTTTCAACTGGGGATGCAGCCTCATCTTTATATCATATTAGTTCTAAAATGAGGGAGAAAAAAATTTGATTTATTGTACAAACATGTTTCCAGAGCTAATAAACAATGGTTCTCTGTTGGGTGAGAGGTAAACCCACCCACCAGAAAAAACCTCACTTTGACCTTTAACTTACTGGGGTTTGTGGAGAGGCTGAGGCTGTCAGTATACCTTGAAGATTTCAAGTTTGTGTCTGTATAGTTGAGAAAAATACATTACTTGAAAAATTGAATTTATTCACACAAGTAATGCAAACTACCGGCCATCAATAGGAACGCCCCTAAAAATTCAACTAACACAGCAAATATCAAAGAACTTTGGTACTCTCAACCTCTTGAGTACCAAAGTATGAAGATGTTGCAGGTGTTATGCTAGGTCTTGAATCACCTTAAAATCTACATCCATAGGGATATGAAGACAAAATGTGTGGCATTAAGAAAAATGTGAAGGAGATTAGGCGAGAAATTTCATTATGAACCAAAAGGAATAAAAAAAATTATGCAGTTGTGCAGTTTAAAGGCTGCTCATGAATGGCAGAGGCAAGGGACAGTGACATTACCCTAGAGACTGACCATATATCCATATGATCAGTGCCCAAGACTGCTCTCCACACAAGCTAGAACTAAGAGGGGTCGGGCAATAGCCGCTGAAGACTCTGCAGATAGACCTATAGGCTACCCAAAACCAAAAACCCCCATCCTTAGCTCACACGGATAGCGAAGTTGAAGTGGCCAAAAAAAAAAACTTTCAAATTTCAGAGGGACTCCAACAAAATCGGCCACCACAAACCTGCAGTTTGTCTGCATCTAGTATCCTGTGCAGCAGCATTACGGCAAGACTGCTCCGCCCAAAAAGAGGGGAAGAGGAATGGAAAATGACTATCTTTTCTACACATGGCAGCTGCTATCCTGACACTGAGGCTAGCTCGCAACCTTTTAAGCACCTCATACAGGTCCCAAAGATAGAAGTATACAGCACTTGATCATGAACACATTCTCTCTAAAAATCTAGGGTTGAACTGATAATCCAACCTTAAGAGGCAGTTCTCTAGACAGTTTGGCTGTAAGCTTTCTGAAACAGTTTGGCTGTAGGCTTTCTGAAAGTGGTGTAAGGGAGCTTGATCTCGCAAAGCCAGAATAACCTACAACCCAAGTTGGAAATACATATGGTATAAACCCAAGGGGTTCAACAAGGAAAATAATCCAGTGAGGAAAGGAAATAAGGAAACAGAATAGTGTGCTCAAGTGTACCCTCAAGCATGAGAACTCTAACTAAAGTCAGTTTATGACTACAATACAGAGGATATAGCACTAGCCATGGCTTGCGAACAATAGTTGATTTTGAAGTATCCTCCTAGAAAAGTTGCTTATCATAGAGTCCCTTTTTACCTAAGTCTGGAGTAGCCACTGAACAATTAGTGAAGGAGTTAACCCATAAGTGAAGAATTGATCGGTTATCTTGGAGTTTTCACAATTGTACTTTTAACTATATAACTAACTTTCTAGCCATCTTTAATTACTGTGCTAAGGAAAAACCCACCTAAAGTCACATGAAACCACATAATTTGGAGTCAACTTCTCTATTGAATAAAATGTTGAGCAACAAAGTCAGAAATAATGAAAAGCAAAACGACAGAGGGAGTTATTACTTTAGTATGTCTATATATATATTATATATATACATACACAAATACACTTCTCTGTACAATGAATATAGTTGACCATTTGTTAACATATTTAGAAAATTGTACATATAAATTCACTCATACACCGGAAAGGGTATGATAGAGCAAAAAAAAAAAAAAAAAAATTAAAAAAAAAAATGAAATAAAAAAAAAAAAAAAAAAAGACTAGGTTTCCAATTACTATAAACTGGTATGAGTTGAATCCTTTCATGATATAGAGAAAGTGCCCAACTCACAACCATTCAGATACAAACAAATCCAACTAAAAATAACTTAAGATAAGGAAATACTGTGATAAAAACCATATATTGTTTAATACAGTAAGCAAAACTTTTGTCATAACCTGATATCTATTCAATATAAAACCTGAGTATTTGTTGACTTGTCACTGGAAATCATAGGCATGGGATTCAGGTTAGGTCTAAAAGAGGGGAAAATCTAACAAAATTTGACTTACAGCTTCTTGGAACCTGTCAAGTTTGTTACGTCGAGGACCTTCTGTATCCAGATTTCTTCTAACTACACAATTTTATCCTAACAAATAGGAGTTATCAGATAATACAATATTTTATATAAATCCAATCTTTTAATCAAAAACCACTTTTTAATAAACGCCAACCAAAATTATGATAGAAAGAACAATTTGATTTTATACAACTTTTCTCCTTTTTTTAGAGAGAGAGAGAGAGAGAGAGAGAGAGAGAGAGAGAGAGAGAGAGAGAGAGAGAGAGAGAGAGAATGTGATAAAAACAGATACAAACAAAATAAAAGAGTATATGAATACAGAATAAATGAGAAATACCAACACAGATACAGAATGAGAAACAAATTAGGAGAAAGATACACTAAGAAAAGAAAAAACTAAGGAAAGAGATGGAAAGAAGGGCAGAGAGAGAGAGAGAGAGAGAGAGAGAGAGAGAGAGAGAGAGAGAGAGAGAGAGAGAGAAAGGATGCAATAAAAACCCAAGATACTAAAAATGAAAGAAAAATATATAAACAGGATGAGAGGAATACCACCTCAGATGTAGAATGAGAGAAACAAACCAAATAAAGTGAAACAAATTAAGATGAACAAAGAAATGAGAAGATGGAGATAGGCAAACAGAGAGAGAGAGAGAGAGAGAGAGAGAGAGAGAGAGAGAGAGAGAGAGAGAGAGCGAGAGCGAGAGAGAGAGAGAATTTTAGACAGTATATTTCAAGATAATTACAAATATGAAAAAAAAGAACAGATTAAAGTTAAAACAAATCATATCAAGTATTGCTGTCTCGAAGTGTTCCTATTGAAAATAGTTTTTTTTATATAAAATGTTTCCAGATTAACAAAAAATATAAAAAACTTATTATTTTTCAATCTGAAATTACATATTTCATCTTGACAAAATCTTAGGATAAATAAAAACGATCAAATTCCTAAAATCCTATCTTCATTTCAGAGATCTATATTAACCATGGCACTTCTTACAATTTTGGGGTAGCTTACTTCCAACAGGAAACGAAGGGTATCTTTTCTCGTTCCATCAGACCTGGCGAGTTTGGTTGGCACCCTACCCTCCCTAGTCTCCCACCAAAATTACAGCTTCCTATTTACCCCTTCCCTGCTGCCGCTACCTCAGCAGTCACTAAGGTGACCCAACATATCAGCAAGGCTTATCGGAATGGCAAAAAAATTGCTTGCCATTTAATTTATTTCTACTCCTAGCACACGCTTCTCTCTCTCTCACATCTATTCTACTGTTACCAAGGACTTTTATCTCTCCATTCATCCTCTTGTACTTCTCCCAATCATCATCATCTTCGGCAGAAGACCATTTTCTAATCTCTACATGGCCAAACTACTCAAAATACATTCATATAGCTCTGACTACTAATTCAATCTATACACCTGTTTCCATTCTTCCTGCTTTGTTCCTAACTATACCAAATCGAGATACATCAACCATACTCCTCAAACACCAACTCAAAACATTAGATTTCAGTTTCTCCGTCACTTTCATTCATGACAACTCTGATCCCAACATAACACTTGGTTTAATCACTTTCTCCTTTAGAACATTCTTTACATTCATACCTAACCTTTTATTCTTTGCCACTCCCTTCTCTGTCCTAAACATTTTGCATCCTTTATTCTCCCTGAAAAATATCTACTTCCACTCCACCATTTACAGCAATAGCAGCACCCAGGTACTTAAAATGATCTACTTCCATAAGTAACTCTTCATTCAATTTAGGAACACCCTCCTTTCTCTGCACCTCAACCTTACTCAACAACATTCACTTGCAATGTCCTTCACTCATGCATCCTTTCAAACTGACATATTCCAAGACACCATCAACAAACTGAACAACCATGACAACATCATACATCCCTGTCTCAGCATAGTTGGCTGAAAACCACACACTCATTCCATTCCCTATCTCACACATGCTTTACTATGTATAAACTCTTTACTGCCTGGAACCTTCCACCAATTCCATTTACCCCTCACCATATAATATATATATATATATGGGTATATTATATATACATACAGTATATACATATATATATATATATATATATATATATATATATATATATATATATATATATATATATATATATATATATATATAGTATATGGTAATAGATTAGTCACAATTCCTCATGCAGTTGTTGAATTTCTTGTAAATATTTTCTTAAACCTTTAGCAAAGAAGCATACATATGAAGTATTTAAAAACTTGGTATATTAATTTTATGGCTTTGATATATTTTTACTATGGAAAATATTTTTCAATACAATCACTTCGATGTTGCCCTTAAAATTTCCCAGAGCCACCCATCTTCCCATGGAACTCCTTGATAACATTAGGATAGGGAACGTTTACCTCCAACTGCCCTGTCAACACTGGATTCTCTTCATTAGGGACATTAGCAGAGTAATCCTGTTTTCAACCCCCAACAAAAACAGCTTTCTTCTGCCTCTTTAGAAAGATGCCACAAACTCGATACTGGTAAACAAGTTTTTTTTCCTTCCCAAATCCTCTCGCTCCTACTTTTGCACAGCTGAGCTTAGTGCCATCATTGGATTCTACATAATGATATATATTCACCAGTTATTTTTTTAAGCTTATCTTTTTTGTTTTGTTTTTTACACTGGGACATAAACATCCCAAAAGTGTTATATTAAAATTCAAATTGGGATTGATCCCAGTTATTAGAATGAAGTTGAAAATGCATATTACGTATATAGGAATGTTAGAATTAAATGCAAAGTTATAAATGCACATTTATTATAGGTAAATTGTACTCCAAGAGGAAAATCCATTAAACTATATAATGGCAAAATAAATAAAGCTTTTTTGGATACATAAATTAGAAGAAATAGAAACATTCACCATTCAAAATTCTCAGGCAACAGAATTAATTTTTCTTTGAAAATGAGTGAAATGAGACAGCCTGATGACTATATGATTGGGAGGCATTTACTCAACTGTTCAGGTATGGTAGATAGGAAAACATTGTAAACAAAGTAGAACTTTGCATGTTTGACAATGATACCTTGTTCACTTTTCTTTTAAGAGCATCTTGTGCATCTTTATTATCATCATTATTAATTGCTAAGCTACAACCCTAGTTGGAAAGGCAGAATGCTATAAGCCCAGGGGCTCCAATAGGGAAAATAGCCCAGTGAGGAAAGGAAACAAGGATAAACTAAATATTTTAGTATAACATTAAAATAAATATCTCATGTATAAACTATAAAAACTTTAACAAAAAAGAGGAAGAGAAATCAGATAGAACAGTGTGCCCGAATGTACCCTCAAGCTAGAGAACTCTAACCCAAGATAGTGGAAGACCATGGTACATAGGCTATGGCAGTACCAAAGACCAGAGAACAATGGTTTGGTTTTGGAGTGTCCTCCTCCTAGAAGAGCTGCTTACCATAGCTAAAGTCTCTCTTCTACCCATACCAAAAGGAAAGTAGCCACTGAACAATTACAGTGGAGAAGTTAACCCCTTAGTGAAAAGGAATTGTTTGGTATCTCAGTGTTATCAGGTGTATGAATGCAGAGGAGAATCTGTTAGGAGAAAAAAAAAAAAAATCCCCTGACTAGTGTGTGTGTGTGTGTGTGTGTGTGTGTGTGTGTGTGTGTGTGTGTAGGCAAAGGGAAATTGAACAATACCCAGAGAGAAGGATCCAAGGTAGTACTGTCTGGTCAGTTAAAGGAAACCATAACTCTCTCGCGGTAGTATCTCAACGGGTGGCTTGGGGCCTGACCAACCTACTACCTTCGTCGTCTTTCTTCACACATGGGCATATGTTCAACATTCTCCAGCTCCTTAGTTTTGGAAGGCCGTCCTAAACTTCGTACTCTTCTCTGTGGATCATTTGCCATTCCATCACTCAAAGATTCTGCTAATGTTACAAACAAGTCAATGAAAGGGCGCTTCTTTTGGTTGATTTTGTTGTGAATAAACATATGCATTGTACACCCCTGTCATTAGAAGTGTGAAATATACTTTGATCCACCGCTTCCTGCTCTTTCTATGAAGGTCAGTTATCATTTGATCACTTAGGTCAGTATGCCACACTCTCATAAAATATAACACCTTTAGGGCACTGCAGATCTTTTTTCATTCCAACTTTCAGTTTTCTTAGCGTTACACGTATTTCTGTATTATGACAATTACCGATTCATGACACACTTAATGTCTTGCTAGGAAGCTACCAGAATGCCTTCATCACAAACGTACATGTA
Organism: Palaemon carinicauda; assembly: GCF_036898095.1. Classification (NCBI taxonomy): domain Eukaryota; kingdom Metazoa; phylum Arthropoda; class Malacostraca; order Decapoda; family Palaemonidae; genus Palaemon; species Palaemon carinicauda. Next base: position 16,587,820 of record NC_090754.1, read on the forward strand.
CAACTCTCCCTGTTAAAGTTTGACATCAGGCCTTGGAAGATTCTTCCTATCTGGCATACAAGTCCCAACTGCTGCAAATGGGAGTGAAGACACGAGTAACAGATTTGAAAAATCTGTTGAAACATAATACTTCTGGTGCCCTTATTGTTTCTGAAAACAATAAAAGTCCCTTCCACAGATAGTTTTTCCTTTCCTAAATAGATATTGAAGTCATAAGCACAGACAGTATTTGAATCTGATCCTACTCTGGTTTTGATTCCTTGATTCACTGGCTTCACAGGCAAATACTGTTTAATGCCGAAATGTCCCCTGAACTTGTCATGCTTTAATGTATTTTTTTTCTTCTTTTCAGCCAAAATATCAAGTCTCTTAACTCTTTGGAAAGAATCATAAAAAGATGTCCAACTCTCTTGAAGCTCTTGTTGCAGACATAGTTACAATGCAGTCATGTTAGGCATTAAATTTGTAGTGTCTTTAGTCCACAAATATTTCATGTCAGTATGAATCATTTTCTGGGCAAATGGGTGCCTCTAGGTCTTCCTATCCTATGACTGTATCATCCGGTGATCCGGTGACTCATCTGAAAAAGAATAGTTTGTTCCATCACTTTCAGGATCTGATGGTTCATAATAGCAGTCCACTTCCAGTCCATATTGTATTTTCTCTTCTGTTAGCCTTCTTTTACTCATCTGCAAGGAAACAATAAATACATACATATAAATATATAGCCTAAAAAAAGGACTTGCTTTCAATAAAAATTTAGTTTTATCTTCTTTCCATATAAAAAAAAAATACTGCAGGGATATTATCCCAATTTTCATTACCTCAAAATCCTGATGGGACATTTTCATCCCAAGGAAAGAATACCAATATAAAGAATACAAAGCCTTGGAAAGACCTATCAAATTCCAAAGCTTCAGGATATGTTAAGTTTGATTCAAAACATATAATGATGTAATCTAGTGCTGATATAAAAAAAAAATGTGAAAATATCACTCACCTTTACAAGCAGCTTTATCCTTGTTGACGTTGACAGACGACACATGGGTGCAGGGTGCATCAACTCTGTTCTTCTTTATATGTCTGGCATCGAAGGAACCCTAAAACTGAAATATACCACTCAACGGGCTTTACTGCAGATAAATCCCAGTTCATTGTAATTCAAGAAATCTTGGGACACAAAATCACCCAATAGGATCGGAAGGGTTAAAGGACGCTCATGAATGACAAGAAATATACCACTCAACGGGCTTTACTGCAGATAAATCCCAGTTCATTGTAATTCAAGAAATCTTGGGACACAAAATCACCCAATAGGATCGGAAGGGTTAAAGGACGCTCATGAATGACAAGAGACCGAAGGGACAAAGACAATGCCCTAGAGACTGACCATATACACACATGAGCAGTGCTCAAGTCCCTCTCCATCCAAGCTAGGTCCAGGAGAGCCAAGTAATGGCTACTGATGACTCAGCAGGTTGACCATTAGGCTCCCCCAAACTCCTAACCTTAGATGCCAGGCAATGGCAGGTAAGGAACATTTCCAATGGGACACCATAACCCTAGACGGCAGATTGGTGTGATTTCATTAAGGTCTTGACAAGGATGACTAGTCACGCTGCTGACCCACAAGGCAGATTACTTAAAAAAAATTCCATCAAATGGCAGGAAAAAGTAGCTTCTCTGTGGTAGAGGAGGATGTCACATAAAAATCAGTCAATAATTGTCCACGAGAACAGCATGAAACTCCACTCGTCAGGCTTGTTTTAAATATATTGGCATAAGGATCTGGCACTGGTCCCTTTTTTATGTCATCATGACATCTACATAGTGTTGTGGTCTCAGCCACTTTCAAGAACTCTTATGGTTATAGCATTAAAGAATGACAGAATCCTGAAGAATACGGAAGTAGTGGTTCTGGTATTCCCATTGTTGAAGTTTACCTGCTGTATCCTTGTTAAATGTGACCAGTAATACTCTATGCGCAGAGTATCAATAACGCCAATAACCACCATTATTTAGTATATTTTTGTGGTGAAAGTAGTTCCTATATCCTTCTGCCTTGCAAAGAAGTTTCTCTCTTAAACTTCATGTTCAACAACAGACAGAATAAGCAGTTTGAAAATTCTAGGATGGGGAACAGAGGGATACTGGAGATGAGTGAACAATCGTGCAGGTCAAGGGTTACTGATGACTTTCTTATTTCTTGACTGTACCCAGAGTTTGGCACCAGCGCACTTGATCACCTTCCTGTTATGTGATGGATCGTCATCTTCCTCCTTCATTACGATCTTAAGGTCTGGAACTAGCAAGTGACAAGTGTCACCAAAACCTGTATAAGAAAATAAATCATACCTAGATAAAAGTATGGTAGCTTAGCTACTATCACTAAACAGCATTTATTAAATAAAAATTACCTGATAGACCATTAAATTCAATTATAATTTATGAAAGGTAATATATGAAAATGTAATGAATAAAACAACAATCAGACTTTTAACTCACCAGATGCAGTTTGAGATAGAAGCCCCTTTCCATAAAAAAAACCAAAATACGACTTTTAACTCAGCAGATGCAGTTTGAGATAGAAGCTCCTCTTGATCATTATTCAAAAGGATAGTCAATATAAGGATATATAAAAAAATGCAGAATTTTGGTTTTCAATGCCTTTATGATAGACATGTCTAGTTTACAATATCAAAAAAATTTGGAAAAAAAACCAGTGGGGGATAGTAATATTCCATGTTGTCTTCTTGATTTCCAATTTATTTTCCTTTTACATGTGGATCCCTGTCAGTTTTCATTACCCAAATTTCTAAGGTTTATCTATCATAAGAATGGGTTAACATTGACATTTAAACATCCCTTATACTGCACCACTGAGCTTTGTTTCACCCACCTCAATTCACAAATGGGATATACTTCATAATGATTCATAAAAAAAAAAAAAAAAAAAAAACTCAAAACGTCTTTTATAGCTGGATTACTTGTCACACAGTATTTCCCGTTACCATCATGGCAAATCCTGCAGACACTGGTCTATGCTTTCAACAGGTACACCTTTGAGTATTGCATCCTACTAAACAGTTACAGTGAATAATTGAATAAGTGCAATTGGAGCAGGGCTTTGTCTGCCATCACTGGAACAAGCTTGTTGACTCCTATATTCTATTCCCACTAAGATGGCTCCAATTCATCACTACATTCCTTCTACTCTATAACCTGGTAGCAAGTCTGCAGGGAATACAATTTACACAAAAGGTGCAGTTGGTAGAAGTCTCTCAGGTGTGAAGATCTTGCGGATCCTATTGTATTTGACAGATGTGATAGACCTGATCTGCACTGGACAATGCTACCATTGACTTCAAACTATTGGTTTACAAAACATCATGACTTTGCTTTGGTAGAGAGAATGCTTTATATTTGTCTTTTAATGCCTTCTCTTTCTTGTTGATTTGTTGAAACAAACTTCTTTCCAATTCCAAATTTTCTGAAAATCAAGTCACATCCAGTAAAGGCATGCACAAGTAATACGTCACTGCTAACTTCTTCAACTAAGTACCTGCTTGAGAACATTCATAGAATAGATTTATGATTTTGCATCGTGTGAGCAAAAAAAAAAAAAAAAAAAAAAAGAGAGTCCAGTACATTTCGAAACTTCTGCACGATAGAGCAAGAGAACAAGAAGATCTGTGTCCTCTGGAATAAGCATGGTCTGTTTGAAACAGCTGCCTCTGTGATCACAACACCAGCACTCTTAATTGAGTAACATCACAGCCTTTCTATTGCCATTGTTCCATGATGCGCTGGATCAGCATCTGCTTGTTTGGCTCATACGACAAGATATCCACTCTTTTTTAGAAACAAAATTTGTCACCTCGGTAATGTTAACCTTGTTCACAATAAGCTTTAGACTTTGCTGTGAGGAGTACAATCCTTTACACTTGTCCAATATCATAACCATCAAACACTACAGTTGCTCTGGCAGTGTTTGGCAGTAAATGAGGTGTAATCATCTGGAATCAAGCTGTAGGTGCTCCCCTATCCATTTCAAAATAGGAGGAAGAGATTATCCATCAAATACATAGTGTTCTGTGACTGCAACCGTTTGTCACAGCATTATCTGATTTTGTTCTTATAAAGTTTATGAGAACTTTTGCTAACTGCAGTTTGTCTTGGTGATGCAAGATAACCTCTCGTTTGAATAGACATGGGATAGAGAGTTCATGACATGACATAATCCAGCAAAGATCACCTGTCTGTGAAATTACTTGAAACTTCTGGAATAAGAGCGCTGGGTCTATACTTCAAGCCTAGGAAACTAACATTTTTGTTGGATGCTAGTCTTCACCTTCAAAACTCCTCTGTAGGAGTAAGAAAAAATAAATATTTCATCCATCTTCTGTACAATATCCTTACCAATTTCAAAAAGGTCCTGAACATTAGACATCCTCTTTAGCAGCAATTTTTGTAACTACTTTGTGTACTGATTCATCAGCAGATGTAAATCCATCAAGTTTTTCAGGGACTACCAACATCTGCTAACCCGAAAAGCTGACAACTTATGTTGTTCACCTGTTGCGATATTTGAGGCAAGTTCATGCATGGCAAGGTTGTAAACAGATGACACAGTGGACGACACAGCCGAAACAATTCTCTGGTGCTCGAACATCTCACCTACATGAGTCAGCCACCTTGGATTCTAAGCGAGTGCATTACAGTTTGCTAGATCATGAGATCAGAGCCAAGGCAAGCCCAGTATTGGTTGCTTTGCTGGATTGTGTGTAATCCAAACAGGAACTTTTGATGTACTTCAAGGTTATCATCATTTAATGTATACACCTGGATATATACAAGAGCTGACTTTAGATCGTTTAGATGGCCAGCAGCAGTAAATATTGGCAAGCAAGCCAAGGAGGGACTCAAGACAAATCTCCCAAGGACCACTGCAACAAATGCCTTTGCAATACCCAGTATGTGCTGATAACTTACCCACAGTTTGCAGGTTAATGAAGTCCTTGCCAGTCAATCCTTTTTCTGTTAGTGTTGCGAATTCTACTAACAATCTGATTCCAACAATGATCAAGTCACATTCACTACTTCAGGAACATGCAGTCTCTCAACCCCCTCCACTTGGTCATGAGAACTAGGGTCATCCTCCATGATTTTGGCACCATTGTGAAATGAAAGAGGACACCAAACAATTGTTGCACTGCTTTTCCACTCATCATATGTATAAAAACTTTTTCACTATACACTGTATCCATGATCTTGAGTACAGTCCCATACATCCGAGTCCCAATAGCACTCAACAATGAAGGCATGAAAGCTGCCTAGCAAATTTGTCACATTCCTGATTGGAATATCATGTGGAACAGTGTTGACAATTTCAGATGCCTTCCAAATTAGGCTTGATCAAAGGCAATAATAGTTGGTGTTTTGATGAAAGACTGCATAAATAATTTAGGGAGGACAAAACATGGTACTGTCTTGGATTCATATCAATTATTGGAAGAAACTGCAATACTGATTTTCCTGGATGTTTACAATCCTTACGCAGTATATGCATTATGCCTTGCCAATAGGGGAATCACAGACATCAGATATGTAGGGGAGACTCTGAAATTCAATGTGTGTCTCTTGGTATAAACTAAACCTTTTAGAATGCCTTATCCTGACAATTGTCCTTAGTTTCACTTTTCTACCGTTTGGCAGGTTCAACTGATATGAATTTCTTGGGATACTCCACATTGCACATCAAGTAATGTTACATGATTGGGGTAACCCAAGTCTGGTGCACAACAATCACTACCAAAAAATTAATTTTGGGTTTGAACACTGATTGCCCACTCATCACTTCTTGATTTGCAATGAACCAATATGGTTTAAACAAATGTATCTGTTTTAACATTCATGAGGAAACTCGTTCCTCACTTTTACATTTAGGGTCTACTTTCCTAGCATCAGTTCCACAGAAAAAGCCATGAGTTTTACTGTCATATGGATCCTGGGAAACACATGCTCTTCTTTTCCAGGCCGAGTGAAATCTTCCTTGTTGGAGGCAACAGCAAGGTTCTTTATCTATTCGGCTACTGCAAGATGTTTTCTGTACACTAGTTCCAGCTTCAACTCTTGACTGACATCTTTCAATGCTTACACAGATGAAACCTTCAAATCATTTTTCCCAACAAACAGTTTCCTCAGGATACAAATCCCAATCACACAGAAGGTAGGTTTCTTTGCTGGCTGAGCTCATTTTCAAATCTGAAAATACTACAATGAGAAAAACACCAAATAAATAAATTACATCCCATTTTAATACCTACATTATCTCTATTAACAATAAAATGGATGGATGCTTCAACCTTCCAAGAAACACCTATTTACAGTATTATATTTACATTAAAATTTTTGTCAGTAAGACTTTCTTAGATGAAACCACATTGCTTAACGTAAACAAAAAGTAACACTTACCTGTATGCTCTAGATTGATTCAATAGTGCAAATGTGATGTCACACTTAGCATGGTTTCCCTAAGCTGGGGCACAATTCCTGTTCGAGATATTGATCACGTGGACAAACTAAGTTCACCAATTTTTTCTATCAACACCAATTAAACACACATACCACAAAGAAACTCAATCCTTCACTGCATGAAAAGTTTTCTGAGACTTGCCATAATTAGTGGTGGTGTAGTGGTAAAGAGAAGGAGCAATTCATAGCAGGTGCCGCCTCTCAAAGGGCTGAGCAGACTCTCTGTACTTCGACAGATTTCTATAAATGTGCAAACACTAAATTGCTCATTGGAATACACAAATGTTTCTATTGGCTGCAAACATATGGTATGGTGCATATATCACACAGATAACATTCATTATCTCACATGGACTACTCTCCTGCCTCCTAAAAGGGTTAAGACCTATAATTATATGGTAAATGTAAAATACAAAATGGCAATGACTTTACTGTACTGTAATACTATAGTGCATTTTCTATCTACCACTGCACTCAACCGAGTTTGATTGGTACTGCTAGGGTGAGAGAAACTATCCTCAACCATTTTCCACCACAAATGAAGCTTCATATATAAACTCCCATACCTCATGCTGTGACATGAGGTAGCAGCAGGGCCTATCCTTGTCATGCATTCCTATTTCTAGCACTTCTACCTCTCACATCTCATCTCTTCTGTCACCTAGGGCTTACTTAACTCCATCCATCCACTGAAACCTTGGCCTTCCTCTTGTACTTCTCACATCAACTCTTGCCTTTATAAACTTCAGCAGACAGCCAGCCATTTTCTCTTCCTTCTACATGGCCAAGCCACATTAATAAATTCAGATCTACACTACCTGCTAATTAATTTCTCATACCAGTTATCACCCTCACAGCGTCATTCCTAACCCTATCTGAACGGGATACCCCCAGACATACTCCTCAAACAATATATCTCCAACACATTCAATTTTTGTATCTAACTCGTTACCCATAACTCTCATTCATGCATCACAGTTGAAACAATCACTTTCTCATACAGAATTATCTTTGCAGTCATCACTAACTATTCTTCTTCAACACTCCCTTCACTGCCCTCAACATTTTACATCTTTCATCCACTCGTGACATACATCTGCTTCCACTTTACCAATTGCAGCAACACCAAAACCCCTAGTACTTTAAATGAGCTACAGCCTTAAGTAACTCCCCACTCAACACTACATTCAATCTACCACCACCTTCCTTTCTCTTGCATCTCATAACCTTAGTGCATTATATAAAAATCTTATAGGGGCCATTTTTTCTCATTCTGACTTTCAATGTGCTGTACTACACTAAAGTGCTGACTGTATATGGCTTTAGTAAAAACACATTTACAAGTATGATGATGACAATAATAAAGTAATGAAAAATCAAAGAAATGCAACTTAACTATCACTAACACATAAAAACTAGTTGCAAGTTATAGAAAACCCATACTTATTAAAATTATTGGAAAAGCCTTTCATCACATACGGTACAGTAACTAACTTTTAAATAAACTTATTTCAGATTGAAAAATAATGAAGATTGTTTCTACTTAAAATCATAAGATGTTTTAACTTTTACAAAATGCATTTAAAAATAAAAAAGCTCTTTAAAAATATCAAAATATAATAAGTTGAACTCTTAATCAACCTCTATCATATTTGTCCTGATGCAAAACAAAATACAGAAAAAGTCTTTACAACCAAAGTTCCCACATGGAAGAACAACCACTGACCAGACAGACACAAACACATGCAAAAGTAAAGCTTAAGATCTCCCTCACTAAAACAAAAGAAGAATGTCTATCTAAAATGTAATTACCATTTTATCATAAACGATTGGTTTCTATTATCAAAATAGTGTTGTTCTAGATTAAAAGATGTTAATTTATATAAAACAATTCATCTAATAACTTTCTTATTTGCAAGGATAAAATTGTGTATTTTTTTCCTAGAAGAAAGATCTTTACACACAGAAGATCCTCAACTTACAAACTTAATAGGTTCCAAGAAGCTGTTTTCAAGTCCAATTTTGTTAAATTTTGGCCTGGGGGGGGGGGGGGCGTAACCTGAATTCCATGCCTGATTTCCAGCTAAAAAGGTCAACAAATAGTATGATTTCATAAGAAATGGATATCAGGTTATTAAACATGTCATTTTGCATATTGCATGAAATATATAGTTTTATTACAGTATTTCTTTACCTTTGTTATTTTTATGACCATTTTATTAAGGGCATAAGTGAAATGTTACCGAATCCACAGATAAGGAAGTTAAACACTAACTTACACATTTAAGGTACACAAACACACAAAACAGTTATGGTTTGTTTCTGTCCAATGAAATTAGGTGACAAAACCCTTCAACCGTCAGGAATTAAATAGTGCTTGGCAAAAATAAATCTGGTAAAACATTGAACAACTGGCCAAACCCTTTCCAGAGAGAGACCATAACGTAAATTAGAAGTAGCCATCTCCTAATATCAACAACCCATATATTCATAACTTCCACTCGAGTGGCATCCAATTCAATGTCAGCTTTGGTCACTAAATTCTCTTAAAAGTCACTGACCTGATTGGAAACCAATTCAAGTTCGGCTTCGGTGACTAACTTCTTAATAATCGGGGCATAGGGAAATATAAGGGCGATATTGTGCAAGTTTATCTACAAGCATGAAATTTGGCACAGATGTAGGTTAGGCCATACTGAATTCATTTGTTGAAGGCGCCAAAGCCGATGATCACTTGGGCCGCCATATTGGCAAAATCCAATATGGCCACCACTTGGTTTTAACTTCAAAACTAAAGGTCATACATCATCGTGTAATAGCACTCAAGTGTTTATGACCTCAAAGAATCTGAATCTGAGCTCAAATTTTGCATAACACATCCACATATACTGAGTATATTTGCAAATTTTCTTCATAAGACAGATGTGAAGGGTGATATTTCAGACTTTGCTGTTCAATTACGGTTACCTTCCAATATATTTATTTTTCATTTGTTCTCATAACTACCGAACATAATCTTACACCTTTGTCATTAAAAGTCGATTCAAGACATCTCGTTTAACCCCGTAAATACTTTTCCTATTTTTCTCCTCAGGTACGTGTGACGTGTTGTTGGTGATGAAAGAGACATCGATGTGTGATTTATGAAAATGTCTAGTACTAACTGGCAGCTTTGTTGTCTCTGTCAATCTGACAAAGATGAACATCTAATATCAATAAAGGAGTTACGTATTTCAAGTCTCAACAGAGACCTAAATGGCTTCAAAGAAATCAATGCTGTTCCTTCTGGTATTGCAGTGTCGTTGGAACAACTCAACGAAGGTTCGGGAATAGCAAACACGTTTCGATCGAATAATTACAAATATCACAAGACTTGCAGAAGCTACTGCAGTAGTTCTCGTGTGAAGAGACTGTGTCAAAAGCAGGAAAGTATGCGACATGACTGCCGGTACATGTTCGGGATATGGTGCAGCTAGCAGTCACCCAGATGTGCACGCAGAATTTCTGAAAGGGAACTTTGCCGTTCAAATTTCAACGCTTAAGGTCAGCCTTATTGGGAAGGATCAGTCTCATGAATAGTTGAACAAGAGCCTTCAAGCTCATAGTGGGGCTGCTGGGCAGTACGAAAATCCTGAAGCGCTCAAACTTTACATGTTGATAGGTTCAAAGCGTTCCAGGTATGTTGAAGAGTTTGAGATGGTTTTGGACACCCCGATCTCAAGCACTACTCAACATGAAGAAGCGCAGAGCTTGCAAGTAAAGTACAGGAAAGATGTCCGGTCATTTGTTGAAAGTATCGAAGAACTGGTAAATCCTTTTGTTGCTGGTTCGGAATTTGTTGCGCTTGACACCCAAGAAGTTGTCACATCTCTCTGCCAAGTCCATGAAATTGGCAAAGATCCTCATGAACAATATGTTGCACAAACACTCGACAAGGCAACTGTGCCAGTGTCCAACATTATCTGATGTAACAACATACTGACCTTTGCCAATCGACCTGACTTATCCAAGAAAGGCAACAAAGCCAGTGGTACACAGAAAAAAAACCATGATTCTTATCACACAACTCTTCCTGTTGCTTTAATCATGACCAGATGCTGATATGGAAGTTTTTTCGCTTTGAAAATCAAAAGGACCCATCAAGTTTGGCTGACCATGGCTCACTTAGATCCGGAAGCAAGTCTGATATCCTGGAATGTATCAAAGCTCCAACTGGTCGATCATCTCAAGCTACGCGGGCAACGATTGTTGTGCTGGACATGGCAGCAGTTATTTACATGGTGCAACCTACATCAGCAAAAACCTTTGCCGAGTATGCTAAACAACATAAGACCCCGTTCATGAAATCACGGATAAATCCAGCATTTTCCAGCATTGATGCCAAATGGGACACCTATTCAGAAGAGAGTTTGAAGTCTCTCATACATCAACGTTGTGGTACAGGTCCACAAACTAGGGTTGGAGGTGGCAGCACACAAATCCCAAAACATGATTGGAACAATGGATTCCTCAAGAACAATGACAAGGAGTTGTTCATTTTCCTTAGTGAGGAGATAGTAAAAAATGACTGGGGCGGGAAACTCCTGCTCAGTGTAAGCCGACGTCTCAGCACTCCAACCCTGTAATCATGCCAAGGCCTGATAATCATGCACCAAGGCCCACAAGATAGTTATTGTTCGTACTGTTGATAGTGATGTGGTGGTATTTGCCATACACTTCTTCTCAATCCTTGGTTTCTTGGAGCTCTGGTGTGTTTTGGGAGTGGTAAAAAGTCTGTGACATCCCCATCCATGACATCTGTGTTTACCTTGGCCCTTCCAGATCTATTGCATTGCCCCTTTTCCATGCAATAACAGGGTGTGACACGACATCAGAGTTCCTTGGATGTGGCAAAAAACTGCTTGGACACCTTGGCAAAACACTCCAGGACTCGCAGAAACACTGATGGCATTGACCAATAACCCCAACCTCCTCAGCATAGTTTCTCTACATATGCAGAATCTGGAACGATTTGTGGTCATCATGTACAGCAAAGGATGTGGACTGACCAGGGTCAACGAAGCTAGACATCGTCTATTCACAAGTGATAGAAAAAACCTGGAGAACATTTCACCCACACAAACAGCTTTGTTTGAACATCTCAAGCGGGCTCTGCTTCAAGCAAGCTTCTACTGGAAACAGGCAACCGCAGTTCACCAGACTATTCCCAGCTTAACCACATGGGGTTGGCAAAAAGAAAACACTGGTATTTGGTTACCGCACTGGACAACACTTGAAGATGCCAGTAAAGCATGTTCCATCCTGCTTCATTGTGGCCACGAACAGGCTTGTACAGGAAACTGTAAATGTAGTAGAGCTGGAGTCCGGTGCACCGAGCTGTGCAAATGCAAAGCCGGGTGAATTAATAATGATGATACTTAGACAAATATCTTCTACAATGACAGTCCACTAAGAACACTCATAAAATTTCTTCAGTAGTGAACATATTAACAATCAAACTGAACCACTAAATGTATGTACAATAAATGTCTGTATTAAAATACCAGATTTTAGTCAAAAGAAATTTCATTTTCAAACTTTAGATTGGCAAAAGTACATGTGCTATGTGAAATTTGAGCTCAAATTTAGATTCCTTGAGGTAAAAAACCCACACAGTGCACTTTTACTTTGTATGGGTTATTAAAGTTATGGCAAAATGAAATATAATGTGGCGGCCATGTATATCTGTGCCAAATTTCATGCTTGTAGATAAATCTGAACGATGGTACCCCTAAGGGACTGGACTGTAACTCCTTCACTATTGCTCTGTTGCACTGCAATCTATACCAGCATAAGGCTTGAGAACCCCCTTTGATTGGCAGTATATCAACATTCACTTGCAGCCAATAATAATGATAATAGTAAAAATAATATAAGCAACTATCATCACTATCACTGTAATTCTCATTCAAGGTATCATGGCAGGTACTGAGACCCAAATTAAGCAAGACTATCATTATCCAATGGAGGAAAAAAAATATGAAAAAATACATGAAATAAAAAAATTTAGAAAATTACTTAAGAGTTTGAATTCAAAATGTTTACTCACAAAACTACGAGAATCCTTTAGGAACGACTGTCTGAGGAACACTGGCCAAGTATTCAAGAGAGCACTCCCCATACCTCCCTCATATGAACATGTGAATAGGGATGTGCCTCATGTAAGCAATTGTTTGTATGGGTGGGTTCAGTAGAGCTGCAAGGGAAGGGTACAAGACCCACAGCCTCATGCACTGATCCACACGTGATCTGATAGGAGTTGGATCCTTCTCTACAAATACAGAGACGGATCAAAGTATTTCTCCCTTCTCTCCAAAGCTGGTCTATCCACACTGTCCTGGGTGTCTCTCCTCTAAACAACTATGGAGTGTTTTGGCAGCAACTTTAAAAGAGGCTAAAGTAGCGTGGGTTAAGAATGTTTTCATACTTACTTAGACTGTCAAGTTGCCACTTCCAGTTATTAGCTTCTACTATTGAGAGATATTCATGGAAATGACTTATTACAATATGCAGACATTACACCATGGAAACTCAAAAGGCACTCTCACCCTCCCTTTGCATGTTGTCTTCACAACTGTAAAATGAAAGAAATATATTCATAAAATTACAAACATTGAAAATACCGTACCTTAAAAATAGGATGGAAAACATTTATAAAATTACTAACATTAAAAAAGCCTTAGAAATAAAAAACAAAAGATGTCTAAAATTGGGTTTGACAAAGGATAATTATGTATTTGGGAAAATGCAGTGTGGGGTCTCTAAGGATTGTAAAACAGTAGAATTGGAAATCTATAAGGACAAATAACTAGAAGGAATATTGTTCTCCCTGGAAGCTCCTAGGCCACTTTTTCAACATGCACATCATGAAATCATTATGTAAAAGGGAGACAAAACAGTTCAAGAGCTATTGAAACCAGGATTGGGATGATTTGATTTTCATCAATTCAAATGTATATAAATTCATTAAAAATTCGGAATTAATTATCCATTGGACATTCTGGGCTTATAGCATCCTGCTTTTAAAACTAGAGTTCTACCATAGCAAGTAATAACAATAATGATATTCTAATTCCAAAATAATTTGAAATATGTTCAGTTCAAACTTACATGCTAAAGGTTTCAATTCCAATTCATTATATGGTCAAAGTTTCATGAAGGGGCAAAACTAGTTACTAATATACCGTATTTCCAGAGTCATAATACGCTACAAGTGGTAAGACTTACCCTTAAATTAGCAAGGCAGTTTTAGGAAAAAAATAAAATTGAGGATTTCAAAAACTCAGCAGAAATCCCTAGTCAGAGACTCTAGCGTGATTATTGTCTGGGACAGTAACTTTTCTTATTTTGGGAGCATTATGACTTGTTTAAATAAAAAAAAATTAGGTATATGTCGATTATCCCAATTTTTTGGGCTCAGGCCATGTCGTCCTGATGGAAGTTCCTTCGTTAGTAGCTTCCTAGGTTATATTTGACTACAGTGATATATCCCAGAGAATTTACCAAAGGTATCCAGAATTCTAACTCCTGGAGCGAATATCTCTTAATAATTTTAAAAGGGATATCGCGTAGTATCAGAAGACGTATTCTTGACACGTCGCATAGCTATCTACACCCAAAATAGCGTTTTCGCTTCGAGGGGAAAAAGTGGCAAGAATTATAGGAGAGCCGTTAATAAGGCAACGCTCCTACTGTACTGCAAATAGTGCGCCAAGCCGCCACCGCGCGGCGCCACCTAATCATTCTCTCTCGTAGCTTTGCTGACCGGTGTTTATCCCGTGTTATCTCTCGCTATTTTGGAGTTATTTCATCGCAATGATGTCTTCACCAGCCACATCTGCTTCTGGAAAGTTAAGTAATATCCTTGAATTGTGTAAATGTAAGCTCATGCCAGTTTAACTCTTTGATTGAGATCGTAATTAACGTTACAAGAGCTGTTGCCGGCCGGATGGCGTCATGGACGCGGTCGTTATTTCTTGTACATTTAGTTAGCCAGAAAGACTTTACCGGGATTATTTGCTTTAATAACTTTAGCTATTTAGCAATTTAGCTAGGGATTTTTATATGATGTTATTGTTGTCGTGGCTATTATGATCGAGCCTCACGAGTGCTAGGCTTCCTAGCCTAGGCACCTGCACACTTCATGCATGATATAACCTTCCTGATAAAATTTTATTGAAGCTCAGGCAATATTTTATACAATTAAGATATTACTGCATAAAAATTTTCCTCTTCCAAGATAGTATACGAGAGTTTCGGTGAACGATTCTCACTGCGCCTAGGGGCTTTAGTATACTTTCACACATGACCCCAATTGCTCTTGTACTGTCTTTTAAGGGAAGACTGACATCTCCTATACCTTTTTAAGGGGACCGTCCACCATTTCGGCC
>NC_090754.1:16608282-16625782 GCF_036898095.1 Palaemon carinicauda
ACACGAGTAAAAGTATATTGTACATTTTATTCATATAAGTACGTACTGTATTGTAAACATGTGTAGATAAGTGCATGCGGAATAGGCCTACACATATAGAAGTACTTCACATAAAAAATAATTTGTAAAGTCTCTTACCTACTTATTATTATTATTATTATTATTATTATTATTATTATTATTATTATTATTATTATTATTATTTAAGCTATAACACTAATTTGAAAAGCAAGATGACATAAACCCAAAGGTTTTAACAGGGAAAATAGCCCAGTAAGGAATGGAAGCAAGGAAATAAATAGAATACAAAAGACGTGATGAACAATTAGAATAAAATATTTTAAGAACAGTAACACTATTGAAAAAAGATTTTTCATATGAAAACAATAAAAAAGATTAAACAAGAGAAAGAGGAATAAGATAAAATAGTGTGCCCGAGTGTACCCTCAAGACAGTGGAAGACCGTGGTACAGAAGCTATGGTATCACCCAAGAATTGAGAATAATGGTTTGATTTTTGTGTCCTCCTAGAAGAGTTGTTTACCATAGCTAAAGAGTCTTTTTTACCCTTACCAAGAGGAAAGTAGTCACTGACCTATTACAGTGCAGAAGTTAACCTCTTAAGCGAAGAAGAATTGTTTGGTAATCTGTGTTGTCAGGTGTGTGAGGACAGAGGAGAATGTTCAACGAATAGGCCAGACTATTCGGCGGATGTGTAGGCAAAGGAAAATGAGCCGTAACTAGAAAGAGGGATCAAATATAGTACTGTCTGGTCAGTCAAAGGACCCAATGATTCTCTCCAACTCTCTTCTCCAAAGAAGAAACATTACAGAACAAGTCCATATTTCCGTTAATGATTATAATCTGACATTTTGAATTATTACGAGGAGTTTCTAGAATGTTCAAAGTTTCAAACATAACAAGGAACAAATATTGTAAGTACCCAAAATCTCACAACTATGAAGGGTAATTCGTGTGCGTCGCCGATGACCTGCATGCATTACTAAAGGTTCTGTACCACAAATGTTTCATATAATGTGATGCTATTGTTTTTTTTTTTTTTATCTCTCGCTCTCTCCCACATTGATAACAGAACAACCTGTTTAAGCTTACCTTCATATGTTATAGTTTGTTTGAATTTTCTCACATTCTTGCTCGCAACCGCTTGTATATAAGCTGGTGATTTGTTGAATAAATTCATTTACATTCACCTCGTCTTTATTAACGCCTAACAACCACCTCACACATTTGTGACCACTGGAGTGATCAGATCCTCAACACCTTTTTTTTCACCAACTGCTACGCCCTATGCTTGTTATGATGCTGCCCACCGATTCTGACTCTGTGACCGACACTGCATCGCTGCAACTGCCCCAATTTACCAACTGAGAAGCGTTGGCTTGGTTCCAGCGTGCCAAAGTTTAGTTTCGCCTCAAGGGAGTGACTCGCTCAAACAGAAAAGCAAACTAAGTCCTTACGGTCATTACCGAGGACACTTTCCCTGAAATCTCTGATTGGCTTTACGACCAAGGGGTCGCCCAAATAGCAAATGATGCACTCAAAAAGTACTTACTAGAGCAGTAATCCCCATCACCAGCCACCCATATAGCCAAGCTTTGTCAGCTCTCTCAATAGATGTTTGAGGACTAAAAAGCTTCCCTCGTCCTCAGGGAATGACCATTATCGCTCGCCGGCAAACTACCGCAGATGGCTCTCCTCGGGAAGTGAAATTACTTTGTGCCCTTTGGGTACGACGCCTATCCAAACCTGTATGCGATGCCATCCCCAACATCAATACCTTACCAAAGAAGAACCTTATGACCAAACTCGATGACCTTCATCTCTGCCTCCACTTCTGACGAGGTGGACAACTACTCAACACTAACCAAAGCCAATGTGAATGTGGTAAGACACTGACCCCCACCCCGTAAAATACCAGAGTGACGACAAAGCCGCCCACCACCCACATATGCCACCCTTCACTCACTTTCCAGCCACATACTGACGCCAATCAGCTACCATTCTGTTACTAATTCTTCATATTCTGGGCTGTTGCAAAGAAATGTTCACATAGTTGTCAGTGGCCAAAAAATGTGTGAGTTGGTCATCGCTTGTGGTGGTGGCCTCCCATGTCACTAGTATTATATTTTTACACGATGCAGGTATGGGTGTGCGGTTTTTGGTATACACTGGTACTTGCCTTGCCCTTCTACCAAAATCCCTCTCCATCACACAATGTAGTCATTCTAATCCAGCTGATGTCCACCTGGTAACTGGCAAAGGAGCTGAGATCACCACCCATGGGTAGGAGACACTCACACTATCATTTGGGACCACAAAATACCATTGGAAATTCCTCGTTGTTGACATAACATTGTCACTACTTGGTGAAGACTTCCTCGCACATTTCCACTTCCTGGTTGATATGAGGCATCTACGATTAGGCCACCTGGACTCATACTCGTCGACAGCTCTTCAACTCGCACCCTTTGACCTCATACTTCCCACCTCTTCTCGTCATACTCGGAAGTCTTCCATCCTTAACTTCGCCAAACACCCACAGTTCTCACCAAGCATGGTATTTATCACCATATCAACATGATGAGGCTCCCATTGTTTGCCAGACTCAGGCATCTGACCACGAAACATTTGCTAGCCGCTCAACAAATGTTCACTGATATGGAAGAAATGGGCCTTGGACAAAAGTCCTCAAGCCCACGGTCGTTGCCCTTACTCATCATCCTGAAAAGACGGCTATCACCAACCCCTTCGGTACATACACTTTCAATAACTAGGGTCACTTTTCAATCCCTTGTGAATGACATTTGCAACCCAAAGGATGTCCTATCACTGCTACTCCTCTCACCTTTCCTTTGTGTGCGGATGCACAGGTAAGTAGTAACTGACTGAGAGACAGCGTAATTGACACTAACTTTACTAACTTTATTTCAACAAACAGCGAGCTTGTTGTACACTTGCTACATGCCCTTCTCCTTCTCTCCGCCGATGCCACCGACATCACTATTGGTGCAGAATTCAAGCAAAAATAGATATTTCAAATAGGTTATGGCAAACAAGCAGAAGTATTTTAGATTTCCATGATAGATACTTTTAATGGAAAGAAACAACTGACTATTCTGCATAGAAGATATATTATCTAGCCTTCGATAATTCCATTTCTTGAGCCTATTTATATTTATGATACGTTCTCTCTTCATCTACCTACATGATATACACAATCCTTTTCATGTCAATAGTTTCTCTCTCTCTCTCTCTCTCTCTCTCTCTCTCTCTCTCTCTCTCTCTCTCTCTCTCTCTCTCTCTCTCTCTCTAAATATACATATGTGTATATTAACTGTATATATATATAAATATATATATATATATATATATATATATATATATATATATATATACATATATATATATATATATATATATATATATATGTATATATATATATATATATATATATATATATATATGTATATATATATATATACATATATATATATATACATACATATATATATAGATATGTATATATATATATATATATATATATATATATATATATATATATATATACGTGTGTATATATGTATATATATATATATATATATATATATATTTATATTATATATATATATATATATATATATATATATATATATATATATATATAAGAACAATTGGTAGAGCTTCTGCGATCTTGGAATTTTCGAATATATGTAGGTGAATTCCGCAAAAGCAAGTTGTCCTGAAGTCCGGTAGGACGAAAAGCGAGATAATCCATAGAAAGGTCCAAGGAGGTTCATGAAATTTACATTATTGCTCCAAGGAGATTTTCCTACACAGTGATTAAAAGTGTAAACGGACTGGTAGGCTTTTAAACACTCCAGAGGACATTCGGTAGCATAGGGAACAAAGCCTGGATTACCATGGAGCCGATAGGAGAGATATTACTGGGCTGACTTTGCCCACAATGTGTTTCTGAAAAATGATTCAATATCTAGCTACTTATTTAACTTGAAGGTTGTGGTGAGGTCAGGTACTCAATCTCACGCTGCCATATGTACTGAATTTTTCGTATACGTTTAGTACTATAATGTGAAATCAAAATTGAGTGGCAGTCGAAGAGTGCTCTCTTCCCTAATGTAGTGTGATTTCTAAATATTCTTAATAATTCCTTTTGATAAGTCCTGGTCCCTTTTCTGTTAATCCCATATTAAACTCTTTGCTAAAATCTAACATATCGAGGATAATCAAGAAATTGTCAACTTGGGAATGATTTATAAAACAGTTCACTGATAATTTTCAATCTCAAGAACAATAACAAGAAAAAGCCCATATGCGAATCGCTCTGCTTGAGACCATGATAGCACACAGCTGTCTTCCTTTAGGCAAAAATCAGTAACAACAATTGGGATATTAACCCAAGCTATGTTCATAGTTAATCTATATAGGGTCATAAAGTTATTGGTCACTAGAGTGAATAAGTTTTGAGGATATCTGGTAACTTTTCATTTTGTTATTTGCTTGAACGGTAGCAGAAAAATGTTTCTCTGCATAGGAATGATGTACATTTAGAATAAAAAGAACGCAGACGCAAGGGGGAAATCTTTCATTAGATGTCTCTAGCGTTCCCTTGACACAACAGAAAAGGTGTTGCGTTTCTTACTACTTCTACGAAATGGGCGGAGCCTTCTCCAACCTTAACGAATCAAAGACTGCAAAGGGGCTAGTGAAAGCATTAAAATTTTACAAATCGAGTTGCCATATTTCATTCTGTTTTATAATTTGACGTTTCGAATATCCACTGCAAATAATGAATACACACGTACACACACACACACACACACACACACACACACACACACACACACACACATATATATATATATATATATATATATATATATATATATATATTTATATCATGAATCCGCAAAATAATGTAGAAATTATTGGAGTATCGCAGCTAAACAATTCCTTCCGTTAACAGCTACATTAGATTATTTCGACATTATTCTTGTTCACATCACCAATGAAAGAAAAATTACTTTTAGATATGGTTCCATGTAAAATAATAATAAAAAAACACCATACATGAGTTATACCGGCCTAAATGACATTCAGAGAGAGAGAGAGAGAGAGAGAGAGAGAGAGAGAGAGAGAGAGAGAGAGAGAGAGAGAGAGAGAGAGAGAGAGAGATTAGGTTGGTGACGAACAAATAGACAGAGGTGAAAACATGACTTCTTTGGCGGAGGTAATAATAATAATAATAATAATAATAATAATAATAATAATAATAATAATAATAATTAGACCTAAACGTAAATTTTGAGAGTTTTAAGGAGGTGAATATTGGCCCGCGCACTGAGCCCTTTTATAATTTGGAATTGCAAGATATTTCTTTGGATTTATTAAACAGACAGGGCGTAACCCTCGTAATTAGTTCTTCTTACCTTGTAAATTCCTGGAATTTATATATTTATCGAAATCTACCGAAACCTTGTAACCCTTCCAGAAACCACATTATCACTTCCATTATTTCCTGATTGTCTTTCAACAATTCCAACTCTTAGTGAGATAAAGATTCACTTCACGAATATCATTTTTCGAGAGAATAGAACTTGTAATGTTTCTCAAGATGATATTTATTTTGAAATTTAGTTTTATGTAAGTGGGTGATATAAACTCGACGCTATCTTTTATCATTTATTAGGGAGAGAGAGAGAGAGAGAGAGAGAGAGAGAGAGAGAGAGAGAGAGAGAGAGAGAGAGAGAGGTTGGTGAAGAAGTGAGAAGGGGTGAAAGAGTCCGAGGGTGGTGAGAGCGAGAAGGGGTGAGAGTGAGAAGGGGTGAGAGCGAGGAGTGAGAGAGGGAGAGAATATTGAGAGTCGATGAAGATTGGGGGCCCAAGATGTTCATTCCATACCAGTTATGTTACAGATGAACTCTTTATGATTAGGTGGCAGCTTGACCCCGCGTTATCCATTCCAGTGTTAAAATTACAAACTTCATTTCTAACTAAGTTGGTATTATCTAGTTACCGATAAGCTGTTGCGCTACGTCTTTATAGTGCGATTTGTGAAACGACAGGGAAAAAAGGAATAAAATCACGCCATTTTTAAGGAACAAGAAACCAAGGATTTCAATAGATGAAACAGAATTATATTTGAATAAGAACTAATTTTAGGCTAGAGTTTGTAAACAAATGCACAAACGCTGCCTAGAATGTGGTACCAATGGGGGAAGGGGTGGGTGCACTTTAAAAAAACCCAATTTCAAGGTTGTAAGCAATGTTTCTCTCCCTTTTTTAGCTTAGCATTTTCAGTTCGTATTCTATAGTTTCTTTTTTACGGTACATGTTTTTAGTTTTCTATATTTATTAACCTGGTTCTTGGACAGCTTACTGGAAGATGTAAATAAGAAGGTAGCAGCTGGACAGTAATCAGTTTCAGTAATCAGTAATAGTGATATGATTAAGGATAAACCTGAAGGAACAGTGTTTCATGGCGACTGATACATCTTTGATCAGCTGGTGTCTGATGTTTATGGAACTGGATCAGTTCAAAGCACAGTTGGAATCTACATGGAAGAATTTGGATTCTGTAAAGATAATGGCCTGAAATTAGTCCCTAGTATGACTGAACCCATTCCTGAGAAGATTAGTCCAGTTTAAGAGTTTCCACCATACTACCAGAGAAAGCGAACTGAAGAACCAACCATCAAACTGTGCTGAAAATTACGGCATCGAGATTCTGATATTTTTTTCTAGATTATTGTTTGTATATATATGTATATGCATATATATCTGTATATATATATATATATATATATATATATATATATGTATATATATATAAATATTATATACACACACACATACATACATATATATATATATATATATATATATATATATATATGTATGTATATATATATATATATATATATATATATATATATATATATATATATATATATAGATATATATATATATATATATATATATGTATACATATATATATATATATATATATATATATATATATATATATATACACACACACGCACACACACACACACATATATATATATATATATATATATATATATATATATATATATATATATATATATGATATTTTGCACATTTAGACGTGCTTTTCCTATTCAAATAACCTGCCAGCGGGAGGGGGGGAGACCAGCCCCTCCAGCGGGAAGGGGGGAGCCCCGCCCTGCCATCGGGAAGGGGGAACCCGCCTTGCCAACGGGAAGGGGAGAGCCCCGCTCTGCCAGTGGGAAGGAGGAAACCCCACCCTGCCAGCAGGAAGGGGGAGCCCCTGCCCTGCAAACGGGAAGGGGGAAGCCCTGCCCTGCCAGCGGGAAGGGAGAAGCCCTGCCCTGCCAGTGGGAAGAGGGAACCCCCGGCCTGCCAGCGGGAAGGGTGGGAGCCCCACCCTGCCAGTGAGAAGGGGGTGGAGCCCCCCCTGCCAGGGGGAAGGGGGTGGAGCCCCGCCCTGCCATCGGGAAGGGGGGAATCCCCGCCCAGTCAGCGGGAAGGGGGGAGCCCCGGCTTGCCAGCGGGAAGGGGGGAGCCCCGCCCTGCCAGCGGGAAGGGGGTAGCCCCGCCCTGCCAGTTGTGGGGGAGCCTCACCTGGCCAGCGGGAAGGGGGGAGCCCCACCCTGCCAGCGGGAAGGGGGGAGCCCCGCCCTGCCAGCGGGAAGGGGGGAGCCTCGCCTGGCCAGCGGGACAGGGGGAGCCCCGCCTTGCCAGCGGGAAGGGGGGAGCCCCGCCCTGCCAATGGGAAGGGGGGAGCCCCGCCCTGCCAGTCGTGGGGGAGCCTTGCCTGGCCAGCGGGAAGGGGGAGCCCCGCCCTGCCCGTGGGAAGGGTGGAGCCCCACCCTGCCAGCGGGAAGGGGGGAGCCCCGCCCTGCAGCAGGAAGGGGGGAGCCCCACCCTGCCATCGGGAAGGGGGGAGCCCCGCCCTGCCAGCGGGAAGTGGGGAGCCCCGGCCTGCCAGCGGGAAGGGGGAAGCCCCGCCCTACCAGCAGGTAGGGGGGAGCCCTGCCCTGCCAGCGGAAAGGGGAGAGCCCCGGCCTGCCAGCGGGAAGGGGGGGAGCCCCGCCCTGCCAGCGGGAAGGGGGGAGCCCTGCCCTTCCAGCGGGAAGGGGGGAGCCCTGCCCTGCCAGCGGAAAGGAGAGTGCCCCGCCCTGCCAGCGGGAAGGGGGAGCCCCGCCCTGCCAGCGGGAAGGGGTGAGCCCCACCCTGCCAGCGGGAAGGGGGGAGCCCCGCCCTGCCAACGGGAAGGGGGGAGCCCCGCCCTGCCAGCAGGAAGGGGGGAGCCCCGCCCTGCCAACAGGAAGGGGGAGCCCCGCCCTGCCAGCGGGAAGGGGGGAGACCCGCCCTGCCAGCAGAAGGAGGAGGCCTTCCGGGCTAGCAGGAAGTGGGGAGCCCCGCCCAGCCAACAATAGAGAGTTCCAGTATCTAGCTTATTTTTAAAAAAATCATGAAGGGTGGAATCAGGAAGGCAGTCATGTAAAGTAAAACAAGAATCTTGAAGACTTCTTTCTCTCCATGAGGAAGAAGTCTTCAAGATTTTTGCTTTGTAGACTTCTTCTTCCTCATGGAGCGAAAGAAGAAGTCTTCAAGATTCTTGTTTTGAAGACTTCTTTCTTCTAAGAAGAAAGGGATCAACAACAAGTGGAATCAGGAAGGCAGTCATGAAAAGCAAAACAAGAATTTTTAAGACTTTTTTTTCTCTCCATAAGGAAAAAGAGGTCTTCAAGATTCTTGTTTTAAAGACTTCTTCTTTCTCATGGAGAGAAAGAAGTCTTCAAGATTCTTGTTTTGAAGACTTCTTTCTTCTAAGGAGAAAGGGATCGACGACAAGTGGAATCAGGAAGGCAGTCATGAATAGCAAAACAAGAATATTGAAGACTAATAACTCATTAATTCGAAAGGATTCGGACAGAAAATACAGGAAGAAGAGGGAGACAGGAAAAATAAAGTATCCGAAAAGGAGAACTAGTTATTATTTGTTGATCAGCTTACGATTGTGCGGATTTGAAATGAGAAAGTATAGCCCATAATGTTGAAGATCCAAAAATAAAGATTGTGCAGAATAAGGCGCAAACTGCTCAGAAGTAGAGAATATTGAAGGACCAAACCCGAAAAAGTCTTCATTATTCTCCCAACTCGTTGTTCGACTCCAATTAGTTTATCTATCAGAGCTCCAAAAGATATTTAGTCTTTCTGTTAGGAGAAATATGAAATACCGGTGCATTTCCCAATCGGATTCAAATTTTCATTCTTCTTGAGCAGGAATGTTATAAAAGGTAAAAAGATAATTTTAATAATTTTATTGATCAACACAAATTTGCAAGATTTGCAAGATTTTATCACCTCAGAAGCCATGAAAAAGGAAACAAGATTTGGGTGATGCAGAAATGCTTTGGTGAAAGTTAAGAGAATTATTGAGTCTGCGACTTTGGAAGAAAACCAAAATACAGCCTCAAAAAGGAATCAACGACAAGTGGAATCAGGAACGCAATTATGAAAAGCTAAACAAGAATCTT
This sequence comes from Palaemon carinicauda, assembly GCF_036898095.1. Lineage (NCBI taxonomy): Eukaryota > Metazoa > Arthropoda > Malacostraca > Decapoda > Palaemonidae > Palaemon > Palaemon carinicauda. Next base: position 16,617,869 of record NC_090754.1, read on the forward strand.
CAAGACTATAAGGAATTTATTTGAAAGTATTCGGACAGAAAATACAGGAAGAAGAGGGAGACAGGAAGGAGAACGGGAGAGAAGAAATAAAGAATCCGAAAAGGAGAACTAGTTATTATTTGTTGATCACTTTACGATTTGAAATGAGAAAGAAAAGTCCATTGTAAGGACACCGATCCCTTCGTCGTCCAGAAAATCGACAAACTACTTATTTATTTAAATTCTCTCTTCGCCACACTGTGGTTTCCTATGTATGTATATTCCGCTCTACCAGAGCTACATTTTGATATATGTATCGTTTCATAACATGTTTCTGTCAACCCATAATTCATATATTTGTAAGTGTAAGAAAACACATATATTTTGGCGGGCACTTCAATCTGGCTTGGCGCCAACGTCATCCTACCTTTCCGTCCGCACCTTGTAATATACTTCCGTGCACATTCAAATAAAGTATCAGTTGATCTTGGTGACGCTTGTCTCACTGTCCTTACAACTGGTGACCCCGGAGTTGAAAGTAGCATCAGCGGTTTTGGCTTTGCCATTAACGGACTTATTACGGCCGTGCTACCTTCTACATACTCCGTTACCTTAGGCACGAACCTGCCTTTGGTTCTCCCACACTTCGGTGAACGTAAGGCAGTAGGATGAGCTTAACCGACATATCAACTTCTCACCTCTTCGCCGACTCGTCTGGCCACGATGCAGGAAGCAACACGCCCATCGCACCCAACGGCCTCGCCTCCACGCCCAAAGTCAAACTGCCGCCCTTTTCTCAACACAACACCGCTTCCTGGTTCCTGAGAGCGGACGTACTCTTCCGCGTCGCTAGACTCAGCGACTCCTGCGCCAAGGCTGACATCGTTCTCACCTCCATACCTGAAGAAGTATTCGACAAGATTTCCCCATGGCTCGACGCCCAGGCCGGCCAAGTTTCATACGACGACCTGAGAACGAAACTCATCGGTATCTACTCCCTCTCCGTCTCAGCAAGGGCACAGAAAGTACTGGACCTCGCCGGCAAGCCCATGGGTGACACCTCTCCTGTCGAGGCGTGGGACGAGCTAACCGGTCTGCTTATGCTCCCCGAAACAGACAGCAACGGCCGACGACGCGAGATTAGCTTATCTCGCGAAATCTTTCTTCGACGCCTACCACAGGACGTACGGGCCCAATTGACAGACGCCGACACGCTCCCGATGAACGAACTCCTGTCGAAGGCTCAGAAGCTCCACGAGGCCTCCAAAGCATCTCGCCTCGGAGCATCATCGTCATCACCGCCTCCGTTCTCCTCCTCCAGCAGCTGCTCTTCCATAGACTCCTCGGCAATGGCCCTCGAGGACGACGAGATCAACATTCTATCAAGAAAGAAACCACCGCAACCGACGCGACCAAACCCTAGGCCTAACCTGGCATGGTGCTTCTACCACCAACAGTTCGGCAGTGACGCCAAGAAATGTAGAGCACCATGCAGTTTCCCTAGAAGATGACGCCAGAAGCATTCACCTGCCACCATCGCAGCTGCAGTTAACCAAAACAAGATTGGTTTCTGTATCCTCGATACCATTTCCAACCGTAGACTCATGGTGGACACCGGCGCAATGCAGTCAACGTTCCCTCCTTCGAAGTCCGACCTAGACCGCGGTCCCGACAAAAACGCTCCCTCACTCATCGCCGCCAACGGATCTCCCATACGGTGCTATGGAATCAAGACCCTCAAGATATCTATCATGGGCCGTTCGTATTCTTGGCCCTTCGCTATCGCCGACGTCAATCGCCCCCTCCTCGGTGCGGATTTCCTTGCCCACCATGGACTCCTCGTCGACGTCGCTAACAGACGTCTCATCGACACGGGAACCTGCCAGTCTCGCGCCCTCGAACACGGCCCTGCAACAATGTCCGTATCCGCCGTGATGACGCACCCCTACGCCGACCTCCTACGAGAGTTTCCTGAGGTTTTCAAGCCCGAGCTCCGACAATCGCCAGGTTCCACGTCCAAGCATGGTATCTACCACCACATCACAACGACAGGACCTCCCACTCACGCCAAATTCCGCCGCCTCCCGCCTCAGAAACTGAAGGATGCCAAACGCGCCTTCGAGGACATGGAACGCATGGGTATCTGTAAGAAAGCATCAAGCCCCTGGGCATCACCCCTGCACATGGTTAAAAAGCCGGACGGGTCCTGGAGACCTTGTGGCGACTACAGGCGCCTCAACCTCATCACAACGCCCGATCATTACCCGCTGCCCAACATGCAGGACCTAACGAACGCGTTGCACGGCGCAAAGTTTTTTACCAAGATGGACCTCCTCAAGTCTTACTTCCAGGTCCCCGTATTCCCGGAAGATATCCCGAAAACTGCCATCGTAACGCCGTTCGGATCCTACACCTTCGCATACTCAACCTTCGGTCTACGCAACGCCGGGGCGACCTTCCAACGACTAATGGATAGCATTCTGGGTGACCTACCTTTCTGCGTATGCTACGTCAACGACATCCTGATATTCTCGAAAACCAAGGAGGAACACCGGGGACACGTCCGCACCGTCCTGAAGCACCTACAGGAGAACGGCCTAGTCGTACGCTTCGACAAATGCACGTTCGGTGCGGAGGAAGTGGATTTCCTTGGTCACCGCGTGTCCTCGCGCGGGGTAAAACCCATGACAACCAAAGTCGACGCCATCAGGAAGTTCCCAACGCCTACGACCATCCGCCAACTTCAGGAGTTCTTGGGAATGGTCAATTACTACAGGCGCTTCATCCCCAACATCGCACAAACCCTGTCACCCCTCGACGACGTCCTGAAAGGAAAAGCAAAAAAACTCGAGTGGGGCTTGCCCCAGCAACAGGCATTCACTCGGACGAAGGATGCCCTTGCGAATGCCACCACCCTGGCTCATTTCGACGACAACGCGCCCCTGCGACTAACGACCGACGCCAGCAACGTCGCCTGCGGGGCTGTGCTTGAGCAACTCGTCGATGGTTCTCCTCGACCGCTGGCATTCTTCAGCAAGAAATTGAAACCAGCCGAAACAAGATACAGCACCTTCGATAGGGAACTCCTCGCCGTCTACCTTGCCGTCCGCCACTTCAGGCACATCTTGGAGGGTACCCCCTTCACGATCGCAACAGATCATCAACCCCTCGTACACGCCTTCACGAAATCGACGGACGCATGGTCATCCCGACAACAACGTCATCTCGCATCAATCGCCGAATTCGGGTGCACCATACGTTACGTCCCAGGAAAGAAAAACCCAGTCGCGGACGCCCTTTCAAGGATTGAAATTGACGCGATCCACCTGGGAATCGACTACGCCAATCTCGCAACCGAACAACGCACTGACCGAGAAGCACAGGTTCACCTGACGGAGCCATCCGCGCTCAAAATAAGTGCAATTCCCCTCGGACCAGCAGGAGTAACTATTCTTTGCGACACCAGCACGGGCCGCCCTCGTCCCTGGGTACCAACCTCCTGCAGAAGGAAAATATTCGATATCATCCATGGACTTTCGCACCCCTCAGGACGCACCACCGCTCGCCTTCTGTCTGAAAAGTTTGTCTGGCCAGGGATAAAAAAGGACGCCCGGGAATGGGCGAAGTCATGTATCAACTGCCAGTCAAGCAAGGTCAGCCGTCACACCGAATCGGGGGTGGGCGATTTTCCCCAGCCAAAAAGACGTTTCGGCCATATACACATCGATGTCGTGGGACCACTGCCCCCTTCTGGATCCGCTCGCTACCTACTTACGATCATCGATCGCTCCACGAGGTGGTTGGAGGCATCGCCGATGACCGAAGCTACGACTCAAGCATGTGCCGAAGCCCTCCTGTCAAGCTGGGTAAGCAGGTTTGGCGTTCCTGACGACATCACGACTGACAGAGGCCCCGCTTTCCTCTCAGAAATATGGCTCGCTTTGGCGAATCTGATGGGGACGACGCTCCACAGCACCACGGCATACAACCCCCCGGCAAACGGCATGGTCGAAAGAACTCACCGCGCCCTCAAGGCGTCCCTGATGGCGAGCTGTACCGACGGGGACTGGAAATCACGACTTCCTTGGGTACTCCTCGGCCTTCGCACCGCTCCTCGCGCAGACGCCGAACCTTCGCCCGCCGAAAAGGTTTACGGGGAAGCGCTCGCAGTGCCTGGCGAATTCTTGCCCTCATCAACCGACGACACGCAGCTGGATCACCTAAGGGACATCGCCAGGAAGTTCAGGCCGTTTCTCAAAACTTACCAGGACAGTACCAAGCACTTCAAGCCAAAAAGCCTGGATGACTGCAGGTACGTTTTCGTCCGTGTCGACGCTCATCGACAACCACTGACTAGGCCTTATCGAGGTCCCTACCGGGTAATTAAAAAGACAACGAAAGCCTTCCTTCTCGACGTCCATGGTCAAGAGGACTGGGTCTCAATAGACCGCGTGAAACCAGCGTTTCTCGAAGGAAGCGACACCACCTCCGCTAGACCTGGCAGACCCAGAGTTCCGCCTCAAAACAAGCCGCCCGACGAAAGAAAAATCATCAAACGACGACAAGAGGAAGAGATCCTTACACCGACCGCCAGCGCGCCCCTCCGTTCAAGAACAAGAGGAACCCTCCGACGCCCGAAGAGATACGAAGATTAATCATCAGCCCTCTACGCCGCCCGATGTCTTGGGGGGGAGTACTTGTAAGGACACCGATCCCTTCGTCGTCCAGAAAATCGACAAACTACTTATTTATTTAAATTCTCTCTTCGCCACACTGTGGTTTCCTATGTATATATATTCCGCTCTACCAGAGCTACATTTTGATATATGTATCGTTTCATAACATGTTTCTGTCAACCCATAATTCATATATTTGTAAGTGTAAGAAAACACATATATTTTGGCGGGCACTTCAATCTGACTTGGCGCCAACGTCATCCTACCTTTCTGTCCGCACCTTGTAATATACTTCCGTGCACATTCAAATAAAGTATCAGTTGATCTTGGTGACGCTTGTCTCACTGTCCTTACACCATAATGTTGAAGATCCAAAAATAAAGATTGTGCAGAATAAGGCGGAAACTGCACGGAAGTAGAGAATATTGAAGGACCAGAGAAAGCTAAAATTCTTCAATCGAAAGTATTTTTTCTTATCCTCTAAATGGAAGAACTTCCAAGGGGAGACACTCCAATTGGACGTCTTCCTGTTAGCAAGTGCTTATAAGAAAAATAATCATTTAGGACCGATGAAGGAACGGGTTTGGGATCGGAGATTTTTAGTTTACTGCGCCCCAGATTTGAACTTCGGGCTCCAGCTTCGGTCGTCATTCTGTGTCAGACTCATCATCATCTGTCTGTCATCAGTGTTCGTGTCATCCAACACAAGTAACAGCTTTTAAAAGATACAACCAACATGCCGTTCCCTTTACGGGCTGCCAACGCAAGGGGCCGTGGTCCACCTTGTATATAGGCTGGTCAATCAAAATCATCATCATCAGGAGAGGCAATTTGAGACAAGAGACCTCTTACGGTCATAATAAAAAGGATATTTTAATTGCAAAGGGATCAGTGGTTCAATTGGGTTCCGTCGTCATGAAACGCCTTCAAGATGTTCGTCAAAAGAAATTCGACCAAGAAGCGCAACGGCAGGAGGAGAAGAACTGGTCAAACGATTACTCTGAGGAAAGAGTTTGTTTCCCTTCATCAGGACCCCTAAAAGATTGATACGCAATCGGGACGTCAAAACGAAAGTTAGCTTACGGGAAGAGTAGGAACGGGGTACCTTCACACGCGCACACACGTGTATATATATGTATATATATATATATATATATATATATATATATATATATATATATATGTGTGTGTGTGTGTGTGTGTGTGTGTGTGTGTGTTTGCTGGGCATTATTTTCTTACCTTTACTATTTTGCTAATTTCTATGATAAATTAATCTATGGGGGAATAAAACATTAAAGGGGATTTCATACAATTACGTTTTGATATAGCTGACCATAACAAACAGTAAGTAGAGTATTGAGAAAATAGATCTTCCTCATTCCTGTTTGTCTGAGGCTAAACTAACTAGTTTAGTATTTAAGTCCTATGGAATTAGGACACTCTTCATGGATGTTTATTCTATGGCGTAGACCCAAAAGCTATTTTTCCTTGGTTTTTTATAAAGACCACTGATTTCTTAGCTCTCAAGTTGTCTGCTATTTTCTTTAAGTTATCAAATTATATATATATATATATATATATATATATATATAGATAGATAGATAGATAGATATATAATATATATATATATATATATATATATATATATATATATATATGTATATATATATACACATATATATGAATATATATATATATATATATATATATATATATATATATATATATATATATATATATATATATATATATATATTATAGTCACCAAAGGAGAACTAAGTTTGTTTTCATTTTTCCTTTCGTGGCTATAATACTTGATTATTTTATGCTCATCACGTGTTAGTTTTTGTGATTTCTACACACACACACACACACACACACACACACACACATATATATATATATATATATATATACATATATATATATATATATATATATATATATATATATATATATAAAATGATAAATTTTGCACATTTAGACGTGTTTTTCATATTTATAAAAGCCATATTATACTCCCTTAATATCTGGATTCTCTCTAAACCTCGGGATTAGAGAACCAAGGGGAAATCAATTCAAGAGATAATAGCTTCTGGTCGGCCGGGGAGTCGAACCCTGGTCCGAGAAAATGGCACGAAAATTGGTATTACACACACATACATACATACATACATATATATATATATATATATATATATATATATATATATATATATATATATATATATATATATATATATATATATATATAAATGTATATATAGTTTTGTATTTGCAGTGGATATTTGAGATGTCAAATGATAATAAAGAATTAAAATATGGCAACTTGATTTGTAACTTTTCTATGCTTTTGCTAACAAAGACAGCCCTTTACTGTCTTTGGTTCGCTAAGGTTTGTGAAGGCTCCGCCCATTTCGTAGATGTAGTAAGAAGAGCAACACCTTGTCTGTTTTGTCATGGGAACACTAGAGACATCTAATGAAAGATTTCCCCCGAGTATCGGCGTTCTTCTGATTCTAACTGCGCCTGCAGGTACTTTAGATCTGTTGCTATGATGAACAAGACTAAATTATTTCACAATGTGTCGCTGTCAAACATGTTCTCTAAGTTTTAAAAAAAAGCTTTCCACATGTAATATTTTATAACACCATATACATTTATTAACTTTCTTGTTTAGACCAATGTCAGAGTTTTCAGTGAATGATATTGATTTCTGAAACAAAATCTCTCATTTTGTCTGGTTTCTACATCATCATACGAGGAATGAATGAATATCCTTCTCTTTTCACTTTGGTTAAACACATTATTGTCATTGACAGTGGAGCAATGTAAGCAGGCTTCACAACGCTGAATCCTGCAACATATGCTACAATATTCCTAGAACAAAGTGTTAGGTGATAGGACGTAGGGATCTAAGTATAGTTCTCATTAATATCAGTTTCCCCAACCTGCTATCTTCCATTAACCTGTTTTTTAGAGAAGACACATACATACATACACACATACATACACACACACACACACATATATATATATATATATATATATATATATATATATATATATATATATATATATGCAGAAGAACCACAGGGAAAATGAAAATACAAAATATACGCTTAAGTCCTGACTTAATGTAAAATTGAATGTATTGTGAATAATTAACGTCGCTGTGAAATTAATATTTAGACCTAAGCTACCATTCATTAAAGAGTACAATTATTTCATATAATATGCATATGTACATTGGCACTAT
>NC_090754.1:16630782-16638282 GCF_036898095.1 Palaemon carinicauda
TCTCAGCTTTTACTTTTGATACTAATGTTTGGAGGTCCTCCATACTTCCAGCGATTAAAACCACATCGTCGGCATATCTGAGATTAGTGATCTTTTGTCCTCCAACAGTTATGCCTCCTTCGTAGTCTTCAAGCGCATTTCTCATTATGGTTTCCGAGTAGATGTTAAAGAGGTGGGGAGAAACAATGCATCCTTGTCTGACACCTTGTCCGATGTTAAACCAATCCGTTAGGCCATAAGATGTTCGCACTGCTGCTTTCTGTTGATTGTACAGTGCTTTCAGAAGTGAGATGACATGAGGTGGAAAACCCATAGAGTACATGTCGTTCCATAAGATGTCATGTGCAACTGTATCAAAGGCTTTAGTGTAGTCAATAAAACAAAGGAATACGTCGATTCCTCGTTCTCTGTTTTTTTTTTCAAGGATCATCTTGAGATTCATGATTTGGTCTCTGGTGCCTTTCCCAGGACGGAATCCTGCTTGTTCGTCAGCGATTTCTTCGTTCAGTTTGTTTGCCATTCTCTTAGCCATGATTTTCAAAAGAATTTTGCTACTGTGACTGATGAGGGAGATTGTCCTATTATTGCTGCATTTGAGGGTATCACCTTTCTTAGGGATGGGGACAAAGACTGACTCCCCCCAATCGTCTGGCCATTTGTTTTCGATCCAGATTTTTTTGCAGAGCCTGTGGTAGAATATCTCGACGTTCTCACCTCCATTCTTTATCATATATATATATATATATATATATATATATATATATATATATATATATATATATATATATATATATATATATATATATATATATATATATGTACAGTATATATACAAATCAGCAAATTTTCTTAACTTGTGAATCCATTATGTTCTGCTCCTTCCTCTGTTTCGTTTGCAATCTCTAGGGACCCATTTCTTTATTCTTATAGTCCATATATTATCTGTCCTTCTCATTATATCTCCTGCATACGTCCATTTCATTTTCTTACATATTGTTAGAATATCTTCTACTTTAGTTTGCTTGCGTATCCTTGTTGCTCGTTTTCTGTCTCTTGGTGTTAATCCTATCATTATTCTTTCCATAGTTCTATGAATTGTAACTAACTTATGTTCTAATGCTTTAGTAAGGTTCCAAAGTTGATACTGGTAGGACCATCTATTTAAATATCTTTCTTTTTAGATAAAGTGGCATTTCACTTTCCATGATATCGTTGTTAACCAAACTCTCTCCATTTCATGCTTACCTTTCTTGTAATTGAGAAAACACTTACTGTTCATCCTAAGTGCGTATATTCATTAACAATCTCTAGAGGTTTGTTCTTAACCCTTATATGTTATCTGCATTTTCAATGAGCATTATCTTAGTTTTGCTCATATCCATCTTCAGTCCCACATGTCTGCTTCTTTTATTCTAATCTTCTATCCTCTCTTGTAATTCTTTCTATGAATCGCTAAATAGAACTAAGTCCTCTGCAAATCTCAAGTTGTTCTGTATTCCTCTTTAATTCCTACATTTTCCAAATCTAAATTCTTAAAAGAGTCTAAACATGGTGTGAATGATTTACAAGAGGTAGGGTCTCCTTGTCACACTATTTTTCTCAATTGGAATTTTCTCACTAAATTTATGTAGATTTATCATTGCTGTATCAATCGTATCTTCAAATGTTCTAACATAAGTATCATCTATTCCTTGTCTTTGATGGGCTTTCATTACTGCTAAAGTTTTTACAGGATCAAAAGCTTTTCCATAGTCTTTAAATTTCTAACATAGTGGTTTATCATTTTCCATTAGCTGGTTAACTGCATGAATATGATCAGTTGTTGAATATTCATTTCTAAAACTAGCCTGCTCTCTTAGCTGATTACGTACAAACCAACTCTCACACATATATGAACAAATGAATAAAACCACATAGCTTATATATATATATATATATATATATATATATATATATATATATATATATATATATATATTGATAGATAGATAGATAGATAGATAGATAAATAGATAGATAGATAGATAAGTAGATATAGATATATATAAATATATATATATATATATATATGAGTGTATATATGCATATATATGTAAATATATATATATATATATATATATATATATATATATATATATATATGTATATATATATGTATATACATACATACATATATATATAGATATATACATATATATATATATATATATGTGTGTGTATTATGTATATCTATATCTATATATCTATATATCTATATATATATATATATATATATATATATATATATATATATATATATATATGTATGTATATATAAATCCACATATATGTGTGTGTATGTATATATATATATATATATATATATATATATATACATATACACACATATATATGTATATATATATACATATATATATAAATATATATATAGCCTATATATATATATATATATATATATATATATATATATATATATATATATATATATATACAGTATATATATATATATATATATATATATAGATAGATAGATAGATAGATAGATAGATATCGATATACATAATACACATATATACATATATATGTATATATATAAATGTATATATATATATATATACATATATATATATATATATATATATATATATATATATATATATATATATATATATATATATATATATTCTTACGAAGGTGGTCTAGCATAAGAGTAAGTATTTCATTCATGTATTTCACTTGTGTATTTAAGAGATGTATAGCCAGCAAAGACAATACACGAAAGATGGGATACTGACTATTAATACCATTAAAAAAAACACCATCCAACCTGTCAGAATGCGCGCCATCTATTGATCATGCCCTCAAATAAAACTCGGTTGTGGCGTAGCGCGGCTTTTTTAAATATTAAAATTTATTCTTATGCTGCAATAAACTTCTCTTTATAAATTATTGAATACTAAATCGATTAATATCATATCATAGCTTATGACTTATATATTAGGCATTTCTGAATCATTAAATAAAATCCTTCAGTTAATGTAACATTAAGTGCTAAGTATCTTTATCTAAAATTGAGAGGGCAGTTAACATTAATTGCTGAGTATCGTTATCTAAAATTGAGAGGGCAGTTAACATTAATTGCTAAGTATCTTTATCTAAAATTGAGAGGGCAGTTAGAATGAAACAAACCTATTCTCATATTATTTCATTATTTCACCAATATAGTATACAGTAATTATTTTCCTGTTTTTGGGCTTGTGCTTATGATTGTATACTGTACATACCTAAGCGACTGTACACAAATGTTCTTACAAAGAACATAAACAAAGTAAAAGAAATGGCACTTGCTTCATTTGCATGCAATAGTCATACAAGTCATGCAAACAAAACATGTATATATCATAATTTAAATAGCAAACAAAGCATGGGATAATCAAAACCAATAATATGAAATCAAAATGAAAAAGTAGACTTAACTTGCATGCTGATTAGGCAAAAATTAAGCAATATTTGTTAATAAAAATAAGAAAATTACAACAAAAAAGTAGTAAAAGTAAGGTACCCTTTTATAACAAATGCAATGCTGTATTTTACAGAATACTGTATAAGCAAAAATCTAGTTTTAACTTAATTTTCATAAAAAGCAAATAAAAATTGAAATCACAAATCAAATAGGAAACAAACCACAGAGAAATCATTCAACCAAAACTACAAAAAAAAAAAAAAAAAAAAAAAAAAAAAGAGCGTAACATGCTCAAAAAAAAAAAGAAAAAAAAACTGTCATGGTTAGAAATAAAAAATGTAAGCATGCCAATACTGTATATCAAATTAAGTAAAAAAATGCAAAACTTAAAGAAATAATACAGGACAATATATTGAAGTTGATAAACATAATATATTGGAAAGATGCTATCATGCAACAGGAAAAACATAGGAATGCAAAAACAAAATAGATACAGTACATACATAAGTAATCTTTCATTTTAAATCAATGAAAATTGAATAAATACATACGGTACATTTTGTTAATGTCAAAGTCAGGAAGTTGCCTAAAAGCCTGAAAAAAATATTATAGACATTATTTTACTGATGAGTCACTTTAATTACCTTTCTCCTTTTTTTCTTACATAGGCATTATTATCTTTATTCTTTTTTATCAAAGTTTGATTGTAAAATTTGGCAAAATAATGTAGTCGCATTTTTATATAATATTCTATAATCAAGTTCTCAGCAACCTCACATATACCAGTATTTATAATATTTTTACTTTTTATAATATTAGTTAAGTTTGCTTTAATATCTGCTTTATGAAATAAGCTGTCTATATATTCTTCAAATATATCTTCAATTACAGTAACAAATAATATAATATGATTACTTGCATATTTCAAAAACCTAATTGATTCAGAGTCCTTGTGACATAAAAATGTCTGATCTGATCTTACGGGTGTATTAGGTACCCTGTCTTCTGTATATGAGTAACATTTGGGACATATGTGACTCTTTAATTTTTTACATATGTAACCTGATACATATGTTACTACATTTTCCTTAATTTTAGTAGAAGTATAGTCAATAAATGACTCATCATTCTGACTGTTGGGATCAAACATTGAAAAATATACAGAAATGGCTTCATGTGTCCCTACAGAAGTGCTTTCATCCTTTTCTTCCATGGGTGAAATTTCTCTTGGCTCATCGGCTGGTGTAAATTCATCAGGATTAAAAGAGGAAAACAAATCTGCAAGAGGATCTGATGGTGTCCATAACCTTTTCTTGTGCAAAAGAGTTCTCAAAATCTTCCTGTAATGCAATGTGCAAATTATCATTCTGATTTCCTTTCAAGATGTCCATTATTGTATTTGCATCACTTGTACAATTACCTGTCACAGAATTTAGCATAATATTATTTGAAATGACGCCATTGACTATTTTCACAAACTGCTCCTCTGTTGGTGTATCATTGTTCCCCCCTGCATTCCTTACACTACTAAAAAAGTTTTCTAAGGCATCCTAGTTTAATCGGTTTGTCAGCAAATACTTGAAATTATAATGAATATTTAAATCACGCCACAAATGTTGTAAACTTTTAACGTTGAGTTGCCATCCTGCAATACATGGAATGAATGTGCTCTTTCCACATACTTTTAACGAACTCAACCATAGTTCTGAATATTTAGGATTTTCTAACTGACCATTAGCTGAACTGAATGCACATCTCTTGCTCTTGTGATGACTGATATGATTACTATTGAAAATGTCAAATAAACCATCAATTTCATTCAAGAACTGTGCTGTATACTTTGCATCTTCTGGTAGAGCACCTAATTCAGAATATGTATTTATTCCAGCAGCCACAGTGTGACTCAAAACTTCTGCAGCTAAACATACCCTCATTTTCTCAAAGGCATTACAATATATATGTCTATCAGTTAGCTTTGGGGCTAATTTCAAGGACATTCTGCTGTCTCTTTCATAGAACCTTTCAATATATTTCCATTTTATACCTTTTTCATTTACTAGAATGTCCTTTTTCATAAGGTTGTTCCTGATGCTCTTTAATAAGTGAGGAGGATCATAAAAGAAATATATCTTTTCATCAGTTACAACTGTAAACGGTGAAGCCAGTGAAATATTGAGTTTTGAAAAGACAATCCTGTTTGTTGCATCCTGATCAGCAATAACAAATTTGGGGCTCAGTCGTGTCATCTGTAATTTCATTAAACAGTCAGTGACCATTGTTCTCAATACATCTGGTTTTATGCTCTTGTGGAAAACAAAATAACCTATGGTTTGTTTCCATTTGGAAGTTAGATCTTTGACCATGAGGACCATTGCATACTTTGCTGGTTTGTTTGAGCTTCCATATTCTCCCAGATCTTCCAAACCATGAAGCGTGTCACGATGGACATCATAATTAATGAATTCTTTGATGGAAATGGCATAAAAAACAACACCACATACCCTTTCTTGTTGTGTCATTGCTTTTGCTTTCTCTTTCAATAATCTGAATAATGATTCATTCCACCCACTGTTTAATTTCAGAGTCTGAATCCAGTTCCTTATCCTGCGTGGTGTAGGCAAAATAAATATTTGTGATAGGAAACGGTACATTTAAGAATTTCTAAAGTATAAACTTAAAGCAAGACAGCACTGGGCCAGGGAGTATCGTCGACCCCTAGTCTTTACAGAACTCAACAGTATTTGTGATTTGAAAAACCCTAAGCCATAACCTTTCAAATATTTTGATACGTTTCGGATAACTGATGAGGGCAATTTACATTTTGTGCAATCACTTTGTACCTTTTTCAAACGTTGAACTTTAGTGGGCAAATCTTGCTTTCCATTTTTGGTTAGATTTATAATGATTTGTTCTAATCCGAGGTTGCTTCATATAATTCTTGTTAATCTAGTTTTTAAGTATGATGTCTCTTTTTTTATTTCTATTAATTCTTATGCTGTCTGGAGACATTGAGCGAAATCCAGGACCAGTACGTCCTAGATTTCGTCAATGTCGTCTTCTGTATTGCAATATTCGTGGTCTTCATGCAAATATCCAAGACCTTACAGTTGCGTCCAGACAGTATGATATTCTTTTGTGTTCAGAAACTTTGGTTTCTAATATGAGGCACTCATCTGAGCTCCTTATAACTGGTTTTAAGAAGCCAATGATGTTGAAACGTGATGCCATCCCTAGGGCCAGGGGAATGGCGGTGTGTATTAGGACCGAGTACCCTGCTTCTCATAAGTCCTGCTATCAATGTGGATGTCATGAGATTCAGGTAATAAAAGTTTGTGGCAGACATAACAACTTTTATTTGTGTTCGATCTACCGGAATCCAGACATAGATGATTCTATCTTCGATTGTCTTCTTACCATTATGGCTAAGATACAAGAAGATGATAGAAAGGCTTCTTTTGTCTTTGTTGGTGATTTTAATGCTCACCATAGGGAGTGGTTTAGTTCTATCTCTCCTACCGATCGCCATGGCTTAAGAGCTTTAGACTTTGCCTCTGAATCAGGCTGTGAGCAAATCATAAATGAAGCTACTCACAGGTCTGGTAATTGCTTGGACCTCGTATACACTGACTCCCCTGGCGTTATAACTAGTAAGGATGGTTCTCCAGTTGGGACATCTGATCATGCCTTGATTTCATTATTAGTGAAGACTGAGCAGTCTGTCCCTGATATATCATATTCTTGTAAAATTTATATGAAATCCCAAGCAGACTGGAATGGGATTTTACATGATCTTTTGTGCTTGAATTGGTCACAATTATATAATAGTGCAGATCCTGTTGTCCCTTTGAATGAGAATCTAGTCAACATAATTGATAGGCGTATCTCTTCTCGTGTGCTAAGGTACCGAGTGAAGGACAAACCGTTGTTTCATTGATGATTGTAGACGTGCTTATTTGGAGAAACAGGAGGCCTATCATCTTTGGAAGGGTAACAGATCAGATTTGACCTGGAACAACTATACTCAGCTTCGAGCTTTT
>NC_090754.1:16643282-16648282 GCF_036898095.1 Palaemon carinicauda
TATATGGAGTTGGTGGAAGGTTGTTGCAAGCAGTGAAAAGTTTCTACAAAGGTAGTAAAGCATGTGTTAGAATAGGAAATGAAGTGAGTGATTGGTTTCCGGTGAGAGTGGGGCTGAGACATGGATGTGTGACGTCACCGTGGTTGTTTAACTTGTATTTGATGGAGTGGTGAGAGAGGTGAATGCTCGAGTGCTTGGACGAGGATTAAAACTGGTAGACGAGAATGACCATGAATGGGAGGTAAATCAGTTGTTGTTTGCGGATGATACTGTACTGGTTGCAGACAAAGAAAAGCTTGGTCGATTAGTGACAGACTTTGGAAGGGTGTGCGAGAGAAGGAAGTTGAGAGTTAATGTGGGTAAGAGTAAGGTTATGAGATATACGAGAAGGGAAGGTGGTGCAAGGTTGAATGTCATGTTGAATGGAGAGTTTCTTGAGGAGGTGGATCAGTTTAAGTACTTGGGGTCTGTTGTTGCAGTAAATGGTGGAGTGGAAGCAGATGTACGTCAGAGAGTGAATGAAGGTTGCAAAGTGTTGGGGGCAGTTAAGGGAGTAGTAAAAAATAGAGGGTTGGGCATGAATGTAAAGAGAGTTCTATATGAGAAAGTGATTGTACCAACTGTGATGTATGGATTGGAGTTGTGGGGAATGAAAGTGATGGAGAGACAGAAATTGAATGTGTTTGAGATGAAGTGTCTAAGGAGTATGGCTGGTGTATCTCGAGTAGATAGGGATAGGAACGAAGTGGTGAGGGTGAGAACGGGTGTAAGAAATGAGTTAGCAGCTAAAGTGGATATGAATGTGTTGAGGTGGTTTGGCCATGTTGAGAGAATGGAAAATGGCTGTCTGCTAAAGAAGGTAATGAATGCAAGAGTTGATGGGAGAAGTACAAGAGGAAGGCCAAGGTTTGGGTGGATGGATGGAGTGAAAAAAGCTCTGGGTGATAGGAGGATAGATGTGAGAGAGGCAAGAGAGCGTGCTAGAAATAGGAATGAATGGCGAGCGATTGTGACGCAGTTCCGGTAGGCCCTGCTGCTTCCTCCGGTGCCTTAGATGACCGCGGAGGTAGCAGCAGTAAGGGATTCAGCATTATGAAGCTTCATCTGTGGTGGATAATGGGGGAGGGTGGGCTGTGGTACCCTAGAAGTACCAGCTGAACTCGGTTGAGTCCCTTATCAGGCTGGGAGGAACGTAGAGAGTAGAGGTCCCCCTAATTGTTTTTGTTTCATTTGTTGATGTCGGCTACCCCCCAAAATTGGGGGAAGTGCCTTGGTACATGTATGATGTATAAAACAATACATAGGTGTCAGACAAATCTAAGAACCTAGAGGAATGAATACAGTTTATTATATTTTATGATCTATTTATAACAATTTATTAAAATCTCATAGCCCAATTGTGGGAGTTCTCAAATATGCATATTCAATTGGCACCCTTTTATGAAGGTAATGTAACCAACACTTCTGCCTGGTACTTTCTAGTAAAATGCTATTTCTGCAAGAAGCATGCACATTCCTAAAGAAATTTGAAACAATTATTCTAATTGAATTGAACCATGTTTCTTTTTGCATCATGTACAGTACAAGCAAATATCATAGGTTTTCACAACTTATTTTGCCAATTTATTGCTACTGTATTACTGCGTACATTTGCTGCCAAATGGTAAATTTACTTTGGAATACTATGCGGGGTGTTGGTACCAATTACAAGATTTCATTTTAAAAATTGAACAATTATGAGCATATAATGCAGAAACATAGATAAAACGGTAAGAATGGATCTTGTGGGAGCAGATATGCTGGTTTGCATGTAATTTTTTTTCTATTTTGAATGCTTTTATCCATACATATAGGAAAATTCAATCATAGATTAAAAGGTTAGTGAACTTGAAATTAAAGTAAAACACTCTAACTTAACTAACCTACTTATTCTCTCCCATATGAATGCTCCCACAAGATCCATCCTTCCTGATGAAACAACTTTGGTTTGCTAAATAGTTGCTTATTAATGAAAAATTAAGTTAAACACTTATAACTACAACCCAAGGGGAAGCTGCTGAGAATATAACATAACCATAGTATATATACAGTATATCAAAGTTGCTGTGAGTAGCCTATCTGGAAAAGGCATGGAGACCCAATATTCACGAATTGTATGACAGTGATAGGAATTGGGATGTTTACTTCATATTTCTAGAGATTTTCAAGATATGCAAATATAACTTTAAGGTATTTATTTGAAATACAATTGACGCCTCTAAATGACAAGAAAATATAGTTTTTCTAGTTGATTTTGCTATGTTTTGCAAGATAGCTTCATTTCCATTGCAAATTACTGTTGACATGGTTAGGTAACTGTTGGCATGGTTATGGCACTGCTGATATGGTTAGGTTTACTGTTGACATGATTAGGCTACTGATGTACACTACCGGGAAGGTTAGGTTGGTTGTTGGGGTTTCCTAATGGCAAGAATATTTTTGGTATTATTTTAGTTATGGATATTAATAAGGTAACCTAATTCTTATACAAATCAAGACAAACGTTAGGTTAGGTTAGGTTCGGTTAGCTTAGGTTAGTTTAGTGCACAACTACAATGTGACGTGCAATAACTGGTCATATAGTGCATTTGTATGCCATTTTCTCATGTAAAATTCTTGGCTCGAGTTTTCCCATTTCCAGTGTTTTTATGTATTTCGAATTCAGTGTATACCTGTATACCGGTCCATTTTTATATGTTTGAGTGTTATATTTAGTTTTTTTTTTTTCTTCCATTTTGTCCTGCTTTTACCTACTTTGTCTCCCCCACCCAAAGCTCCGCTTCCCAAGGAGGTTCCCCTAGATTGTTATCTATAGAGGGAGGGGTTGTGGAAGGATAAGTGTTCATTTGCGATGGAAATAAACCTCAAAATCATTCAAATCATAACATAATACAACAGAAAAACCTATATTTTATGTTGAAAGCAATTAATGTCCATAAGTAAAAAATACCATATATTTTTTTTTTAGTCGAAAATCACATATAAATATATTTTTTTCCACTTAGAGGCGTCCACCGTATTGTAAATATTTTCCAATAATTATTTCGGAATAACACTGCACAGACATTCAATTTTGCCTTGGGCCAATTTATTTCTTCATTTTCTCTAAAAGCTATCATGTACTTTGTTGTGAAGAATTTTTCTTCGTTCTCCTTCTTTCATTCGCATTTTTTACTCTCTCCTAATAATACTATAGCTACCCCTTAATCGTTCTTTCCTACATCAAGTTTTCTTTACCAAAACATCGGAAGGACTATTCTAAACTAAATCAAATAAACGTGTTGACAGTAGCGTACGCTACGCTCGTTACGTCACAGCGTAGATACGCAGAGCAAGGGGCCTTATCCCGTCGTATGTTGGTTATTTCCTAAAAACTACGTGGGTCGAGATTAAATTCCTAAACTGAATTTTAATATAATTTTCAATACTGCTGAATTAATGCATCTTTTATTTCTCAATACCAATTAAGGTTTTGTAAGGACAGTGAGACAAGCGTCACCAAGATCAACTGATACTTTATTCAAATGTCCATGGGAGTATATTACAAGGTGCGGACGGAAAGGTAGGATGGCGCTGGCGCCAAGTCAGAATGAATTGCCCGCCAAAATATATGTGTTTTCTTACACTTACAAATATACGAATTATGAGTTAACAGAAACATGTAATGAAATGATACATATGTCAAAATGTAGCTCTGATAGAGCGGAATACATATACATGGGAAACCACGGTGTGGCGAAAGGAGAATTCAAATAAATGAGCAGTTTGTTGATTTTCTGGACGACGAAGGGAGCGGTGTCCTTACAGTTTGTTAATTTTAAGATGTCTGCCCATCGCACCAGTCCATTGCTAATTGATCATTAATTAATAAATTTTTAGCAAGCCAGAATAGGTAGGGTTATTGTATGCATAAACTCCCTTAGAGCAGCAAGATTTCTCTAAAGTATCTAGTAAAAAATCCTGCCTCCTCTGCACTCCTTGCAACAATGTTGCCCGTCCTAAAGTCCCGATATGGCACCCTCAACTGGATTACCCTGCGCATCATGGCCGTCACCTGTCTGGAAAGGTGAAGCGAGGTGATCCCTCTCGACCTTAAGGTCGGCCCATTCGTTCGGAAGCTGCTGTGACCGACTGACTACCTGGTCAGTGAACTCGTGCACCTCTGGCTCACCCCCACCCCATCTCCCAAAACTTGACTCAGAAAGGAGTCCTGCGGCTGCCGGTCGGAGAGAGAGAGAGAGAGAGAGAGAGAGAGAGAGAGAGAGAGAGAGAGAGAGAGAGAGAGAGAGAGAAGAAGAAGAAGAGCCTGTTAAACCATATCTTCCAAAGTGAGAATTTTAGGGGTGAGCCAGTCATGAGTGCAAAGTGCAAAGTGCAACCAGGTCAACAGCCAACACAGGCATAGGACTGCCTTCAAAGGAGTGCAGGTACTACAAAAGTGGCCATAGTTATTCCCCCATTTTTTAGCTTAGACTAATTTTAACTTGCTTTGAATACCTGGCTTTTACATATTCGGACTGTGTGCGGTGGGATTGTGTGTATATATTTTTGGTTTCGATATAATTTTTTGCCTTTGAGACTAGCACAGTCTCTGGGTCACATGGGCCATGTGTCCGTCCAAATTTTGATTATTGATTCTTGCAGACCACGTGTCTAACCAATCATTTTTATAATTTTGAATTGCTTTTAATTTGCTTTCCCTTTTTGATACCATGTTTGTGTTGTTAAGATGTCCGTTTTATTTTAATGTAAATTTATGAAATAAATCAATATTAGGTTAATTAAACCTCCTTAGTATTTTCGCTCCCTCATTTATTTCAATGTGCAAATTATGAATATTTGATCACGGGACAGAATACCCGATAATGAAAGGAACTTTGTATTAATATATCTGCTTCGAAGGTAAAGATCCATATCTTTAAACTTTTAAACTTTACTTTACATCACTGGTCCCATTTTTG
>NC_090754.1:16650782-16665782 GCF_036898095.1 Palaemon carinicauda
AGACAAATAGAAACTTATCTTAAGGGGGAATGGCCATTAGTTAAACTCACAAGATTTTTTATATGTTGTGGGCGCCCGTGTCCTAAATGTGGCGGTCTTCAGTTTGCTCACTAGGCCTACAGCACTTATTCTGCAGAGTCAACGGCCCCCTCCAAGTTCTCCAACTAGCCCCCAAGACTGGAACCGACGTGCTGTAGAATTAGCAGCTATGCACTAACACTGGTCATCTGCTTGACCTCCTCTACGTATTCTTGGTTAGTTATTGTGTAAGGGGACAGGCTAGTGATGGAGAGTGGGAGCACGAGGTTGACATTGGAGCCTGACTTGGCAGCTCCGTTTCGTACCGTGGCCTGTATGTTTGTGAGGTCGAGTTCAGGTCAGCTGCGTCCTCCTTCCTTCCCAAAAAAAAAGCGTATCTTGGTGCGTAGGCCTACGATCTTGAGGTGCCAACTATCATTTAGGACAGGCTCGAAAACCTTGTGCCTTGTGAATTTCAAGCAACACACTTATTTAGAATACAAGGAGAAATCTTGCAACTCCAGGGGGCAAAGATAATCCTAATTCTAAACATCTGGCATACAGAATAAAAAATGAAACTAAAAGGTAATTTAGCAAGTCGGGCTTACGTGTGTGGACAACCATACCTCCTAGACTAGCAGACTTGAGTTGTAATTAAGAGATTTAAAATACTGTACCTAAATACTTACGGTAGAATAATGTATACAAAAAACACATAAGTATTAATCTTGGGACACTCGCTTAAGAAAGACACATTACTCACATTTTTCCCTGCCGTGACGTCACGAACAATAACAAAGTCTACGTATAAACTATGAAGAAGAAGAGTAGTGAAGAAAATTCTTTACACCCTGGGGATAAAGGGAGGAAAAGGAGAAGGGTTAGTGTAGACTAATGCAATGTGGATTAGGTGTTAGTATATGAGATGAGTATACTAAATGAATAAAGAATGAATGTGACTAGTTGCGCTATGCTATGTCAGCAATTGGCATTAAGTTGAACCGCAACCACGTACGAGATGAGTGCGAAGTACGATTTACAAGCGAGAGTCAAACAAAAGTGGTATGTATACAAGCGGAAGTAAAACAGAGTTAACTGTGACTTAGTACAAAAGGGTAACTACAACTGCAAGATAAGGGTGGAGGGAAGGACAAATCAAAACTTCAGCAGTCCTTCACATGGTTGATGAAGACTATGTAAAGCTACTACAAGATCTCCTGGAATAGGGCTCGTGCACGTTCAGCAGAGGCCCGTGTAGGCCAGTCGTGGCGGGGCGCCGCGATGACTACAGGAGACCTAGCTTCGGCTGTGGTCTCATCATTTCTCTCGGCCAGTTGGTCTCTAGGAGGACTGTCGAGATTTTCGAGGGGAGGGGTGTTAGGAGGTTCCTCCTCACTTGGTTCGGGTAGTGTTTGGCCATTTTTGTTAACCTCCAAAGGTATGAGTCGGTTGACTGGACGTACATACTCTCCATTTGCAGAGCGGACCTTAACTGTTCTAATGTGTCCATCTCGACCTGGGTATACTTCGAGTATACGGGTCAAAGGGTACTCCTCTCGATTAACCTCGTCCAGAATCAACAAGCATAAATCTCCAACTCTGGGGATGTTCGGGTGGAGGCGACTAGACTTCTGGTGTCGTTCTCGAAGGGAACTGACATAGTCGTACTTCCATCTCTTTAGGAATGTTTGCAGCATGTTGGTCAGCTTCTGGTAATCTTTGCGGAGGATGTCCCCTTCTCGAAAAGTAGGATCAGTCAAGTCAGCCAGGTGGACTTGAGGGGCCAATGAGAGGGTTTGACCATAGAGTAGGTGGCTTGGGGTCAAAGGCGTATCAGTGGGGTCGTCAGCATCCAGATATGTTAGAGGCTGATCATTCACCACGCATTCTACTTCTCGGACCAAGGTCACAAACTCATCATACGTAGGGTGGCAACGGTAAGTGGCTTTGTGCAAGTTGAGTTTGGTAAACCCAATCAAGCGCTCGTAAAACCCTCCTTGCCACGGGGCTCAAGGAGTGATGAACTTCCAAGTGAGGTTGTGGGCCCGTTTGAACCCGTCGATAACAGGGTGCTGCATGAGTTCTGTCAAGAGTGTCTGACCAGCTTGAAAGGTTGAGGCATTGTCAGACACAAGGCACTGGGGCATCCCAAATCGGGCAGCGAACCTTCGTATCGCTTGGACTAGTTCCACAACTGTCAAGGAAGTAGTAGTTTCTAAAGCTACCGCCCGCGTGGCAGCGCAGGTAAACAGCAGTACGTACACCATGTCCACATGTGAATGATGTACCTTGAAGCCGCCAGTGTAGTCCAGTCCAGTTACTCTGAAAGGGACCTCAGCATTGAGGCGGTTAGGGTGGACTGGAGCTAACGGTGGGGTTGGGTACGGCTGGCCTTGTACTCTTTTGCAATGTATGCACCGTTTGAGAATCTTCTTCACTTGCTGGCGCATTCGGGGAACCCAAAATTCCTTGCGCAAGTGAACAAGAAGAGTGGAGGTGTTACAGTGCAGCAGCACTTCATGCCAATGCTCAACAATAAGTTCCAGAGAGCACAGTGAGACTCTAGGAGAATGGGGTCCATGTAGCCGGACTCCGGGGGTGCATCACTGAGGCGGGATCGACCTCTTAGAACACCGTTATTGTCAATATAGGGATTCCGTTGTCCTATAAAGGCTCGTTCATCGGACGTCAACAAGGCGGGTTTACCTTGCAATTGTCGTAATATTTGGGGGTGACTGGCCCCCTGTGACACTCGAATGATGGCGGTAAGTGGTCTTCGTTATCTTCCGTTTGCGTACCGTGTAGTACGCTTGAAGAGATCAACGGCCTGTGCCTCAAGAGGGCTGAAGGGTTCATTGCTTATGCCCACAGCATCGAGTTTCCAAAGATTCTCGATGGGGGGCTCTACTCCCACAGGGTCTGTTACGCTGATGCGGTTTAATGTGAGCGACAGACTATCAACCTCTGGGGAGAACTGCCAGATTGGTCACGAGAAGGGACAGAACCCCCAGAGGTTGATAGTCTGTCGCTCACACTAAACCGCATCAGCGTAACAGACCCTGTGGGAGTAGAGCCCCCCATCGAGAATCTTTGGAAACTCGATGCTGTGGGCATAAGCAATGAACCCTTCAGCCATCTTGAGGCACAGGCCGTTGATCTCTTCAAGCGTACTACATGGTACGCAAACGGAAGATACACAGTGCAACTACCCTTCAAGAGTGATAGCCGACCAGAGATAAATTTGGGTAGGGCTTTTGCCCAGCTGATGTCCCTTAAAAAATCTAAGGACCCTCAGTTATTCATCAAGTACCAAGCCATCCTTGACGAGTACATAAAGGAGGGCTTTATCGAGCCGGTCGAGCTAGAACCTCATAATGACGGACAAATGCACTACCTACCCCATCATCCTGTCTTCAAAAATTCCACCTCCACACCAATGCGCATAGTATTCAATGCCTCGGCTAAATCGGGACCAAATTCAAGGTCTCTGAATGAATCCTTGTACACCGGGCCAAACTTGGCCTCAGAAATTCAGTCCATGATCCTCCGGTTTAGGGAAAAGCCATTTGGTTTGATGGCAGACATCTCTAAGGCTTTCCTGCTGATTGAGATCGCTCAGGAACACCGTGATTACTGTCGGTTTCTTTTCTTTAAGGACTCCAGTATGTCCGAAGTTGTTGCGTACCGCTTCAAAGTGGTCCTGTTTGGGGCCACCTCGGGCCCATATTTGCTCAACCAGACAATCCAACACCACCTGGATGCTCAAACGAGTAGTCTTGCCTCACAGCTTAAAACAAGCTTCTACGTTGACAACTTTCAACGTTGCTACGACTCGCCCACGGACATCCTTAGCGAAAGACAGTCCATAGAAAAAATTATGCTGGAAGCCAACATGCCCCTTGCCAAATGGACCACTAATGCCCCCATCTCGGGAGACTTCACCGAAACGGGCCCCCAAGATTACCTCGGTCTGGACTGGA
The DNA here is from genome assembly GCF_036898095.1 of Palaemon carinicauda. Lineage (NCBI taxonomy): Eukaryota > Metazoa > Arthropoda > Malacostraca > Decapoda > Palaemonidae > Palaemon > Palaemon carinicauda. The sequence continues at coordinate 16,654,781 of NC_090754.1, forward strand.
ACACTGCGGATGACACATTAGCCGTCAAGCTCCCCTCAGGACTGATGTTAGAGGACTACTCACACGTCAACACCAAGAGGAAGGTTGTCTCTCTGTTTTCTTCCATCTACGACCCTATTGGCCTGATCTCGCCGGTCACTATCCTCGGCAAGCTCTTCATTCAGAAACTCTGGATGATGGATCAGAGTTGGGATTCCCGCCTTAGCGAAGAATTGATCCGCGAGCTCGGTGCCATTCTTAAAATATACAAGGGTCTCGAGAACATTAAGGTGCCTCGAAATGCACATCAGGGTCACCAGGCTGCATTACATGTGTTGGCAGATGCCTCCAAGCAAGCCTTTGGAGTGGCTTGCTACGTGGTCACAATTGAAGGTAAATGCCAGCTCCTCACAGCCAAGGCACGAGTTACCCCTAAACGTATGCTGGAATTGGACGAGAGTCAGTCCATTCCCAAGCTTGAGTTGACCGCACTCCTGTTTGGATGCCGACTAGCCCAGTATCTGATAGAATTACGTCCAGAAACATACGTCTCTACGACAGTGTGGTCCGATGCCTCCACGGCCCTGCAGTGGGTACACAGCCGGCAGAGCACGTCCCCATATGTTCTCAATAGGGTTGAGGAGATAAACCGCATAAGGTTGAACTGTCGGTTGCTTCTCAAGCATGTCCCCACGTCCTGCAATCCCGCGGACCTGGCGTCGCGGGGAGTAGCCGCCAAAGTCGTCCTCAAGTCCAACTTATGGCTTCATGGACCAGCCTGGCTGATCGACGTCTCAGCTTACCCGGACCAAAGCCGATTCCCTACTGAATGAGAGATAAAAGCTTGTCCCATCAGACTTTTGCCACCGCAAACTCAAAGATTTGCTCATTTCTCATCTCTTGGTGATGCAGTTAGGAGCTATGCAGCCTTGCTGTGCCTGACGAGCGGATGGGCCGAGCACAAATTCCCCCATTTAGTCCAAAAGTTCCCACTCAGAACACACACATAAAAAATTCTCCACAGTATTTGTTCAATATACATACAAGATATCAAAGTTTTTAATGGCATTGCATTTGTTTATTAGAGGTAGCCAGCGGCCTATGATGTAAGTCCGTGTAAAAAGGGTTTGCTATTTTTTGTAAAGGTTTAGATTTTATTGATAGCAAAATTTTTGTCTTCAGGATACTGTAGTGTTGCATAACTTACATAAATTCACAATTAAACGATTTCATAATTTCACTGCCGAGTTACAACCGCAATGCCCCTCCTTCTCCCTTCCATAACCGCTTCGGTGTTAGACAGTAGAATGCTGGTTTTACCTCTCCACAATATTCACCAATAGCCAGTTTTATTAATTCAACATTTTTAGTAGATTCTTGTATTCCAAGAAAGTTTATGACAACGTGATTTCCTTATGCATAATGTAATTTATCCCAACTAGTGTTAAAATATGTGAAAAGTTACAAAATTATGCAGCGTGCACCCGAAAACCAGCTCCTGGCGGATTCGTTATTAAAATTAGACTTACCATCACGATACTTAAAATATATTCATTTGTTAACATTATTTATTGACGAAACCTATATCTGAGGGAGAAATTTAGGTTAGTAAATAAGTTTTGATTCACATTACTTGGTAATTATTTGAACACAATGATGGTATTAGGGCAAAAATACTTCCAACCAATCGCCTATTAGGAAACTTTTCCGAGCTAAGAGGGCAAACCTGTGAATCTTTGCAAATCTGCCTCATTAAAAAAATTACTGTAGGGAACTTCACCGAGATAGTCTAAAGGTGAAGGAGTCATGTGGGATCTGGTGCGAGAAAATCTGTGGTCCTATTTTATTCAACAAGATATCAATTACTGCAGCTGTTTTCTCGACCTTTAGACTGAATAAATAGCACCACAAATAGATCATCTTCAACCGACCCTATAGCTAAGGAGGCAAACCCAGATTTTAGCCTTAGGTGTGACCTAGTGTATGGTTACAGCTTTTTTTTATGAAACGATTCTCCATAAACTATATTTTTAGAATTCAATGAGTGCCACCTTGATAAACTTTGGGAACAATTTTTTATTCACCTAACAAAATAAATTTCATTGTGAGTCGTTTTCTGTTAAAAAAAGGCACTCGGAAGGTACTACTCTTCTAATAGCAAAATTGAAACATTTCAAACACTCAATATATGTAGATGATTATAGTATACACATAGAAAAAGAGGTTATGCATGTGCAGTGTCTTCCACATAATTGGTATTCAGTAATTATAATTTTCTTAATCATCGTCATAATCATCATCCTCTGCATCATTGTGGTTTTCAAATTGACTGCAAGGCTTTATGGATTATTTTGGTGTGCTAAGTTGTGCTTATTTGCACAGCTGTCATCAGCACTATACTAATAGTATGAAGTACAGGACAGGGCAACTGAATCTTTGGCGTGAACGTGGGTGTGGTGATTTGCAGCTGTAAGCAATGCCTTGCAGAACTGAAGGTGGTGCATTGGCTGAAGTACCAGAAACAGGAACCAGAGTATCCTTTTCAATCTTCCAACCATACTGAGTTATATCAGTATCTGGGGTGCCATCTGATATGCTGCCCTCCAGATCAGAACCTGAAGAAAGGCATGTCTGATGTGTTGAACATCAGCATCATTAGTTGATGGGAATCTCTTTACCTTGGGTGGTTCTTTCTTCTTGATGAATATTGAATACCTCAGATTTGCAAGAGATGTTGACCCTGTTCCTTCATATAAGCTTGATATAAAGCAGGGGCCTTCTTTAATCCATACTTCCTCTGGAGCCAAGGGATTTCTACATTCCCTGAGGATTACTTTGGAGATGAGAACCAAGTTCATTGTAATTAATTTACATTTGCCAAAGCGATATGAAACACTGTCACATCTAGAAAGTTGCCAGAAGGTCTAAAAACATCTCTCCCAGCTTTTCAGCTGTTGCCTTAATGTCAATGATCTTTGCATCATACTTTTTCTTTGCCACAGAAGCAAGTGGTTTGTGGATCCAATAGAAATGTAGCAACATGACAAAAATGTCTGTACCATCACCCAGAACATGGATATGGCCTTTACTTTAATGTAGGTTGAGAAGATGGCTAATAATGGTCACATCTGCTTCCTCATGAGTATATGGACTTCCCTCTCCTATCAGACTGAGTAACTGATAACTATGTCACATATGAAACTGGTCAGAGATTTTATATTTTAGTCACTCTTCATGATGGCCCCTTTAGCAGGTAACAGATCAGATTTGACCTGGATTAACTATAGTCAGCATAGAGCTTTTGCTCAGGTAGTTTATGCTTCAACTGGAAAGTGGGACGAGCCAAGAGAGGTTGTGAACCAAAGGCGAGATGAATGCAACTGAGTACTTTATTATAGACACATTGGGTATATATAAACACTAGGTCCCGACAAGAAGGTCGCAAAACACAAACATGCTATTTCTTATCCAACCGGCAACCGGTTCTGTTAACAGTTAACAATGAAATAGGCAGACATGTTAATACAAGTTGCTGTTAGTGCAAGGGGACAAAGGATAATATATACAAAAAAGAGAAGTGTTGTTATTATATACGATCGTGTGACACACAAGTCGTACATGACTCCGCCCCCTAAAAATGACATACTGTACATGTTAAATAGGGCGCCCTGATCTAGAGAGGCGAACTATAGGCGGGCCATCTGGTAGGAGATGAACAAGTTTTAGACAATCTTTTGGAGACCCAGTCTTCTTTGCCACGAATGTTTAGTATGAATGCCTTTGGATTGCGTCGGATCACAAGAAAAGGGCCCGTGTAAGGGGCCGTTAGCGATGGCTTGCTAGTGTCGTTGCGTAGGAAGACGTGCGTTGCAGAGTGCAAGTCTGTCGGTATGTGATGCTTTGCTGGGGGCTTGTAAGTCTGGCAGCATGGAGTGAATTTTCCCACGACGTGACGTATACGCTGCAGATCGTCGAAGGAGGTTGTAGAAGGAAAAAATTTGGCAGGGACGACCAACGGGTCGCCATACACCATTTCAGTTGCTGAGACGTCCAGGGCGTTTTTAGCAGTGGTCCTTAGTCCCAGGACGACCCAGGGAAGCTGAGTAAACCAGTTGGAGTTCTTGCAGCGGGACATCAAAGCTGCTTTGAGGGTGCGATGAAAACGTTCAACCATTCCATTGGCAGCGGGGTTGTAGGCAGCTGTCTGGTGTAGGGTGATGCCCAGGAGATTCGTTAATGATGTCCACAATTGAGAGGTGAAAGTGGTACCCCTGTCAGACTAATATGCTCAGGAATACCAAACCTTGCTATCCATCCTGAGAGTAAGGCAGATGTACATAAGGCGGACGTTGCAGTTTCCATGGGAATGGCTTCAGGCCAATGATTGGAGCGGTCGATAACGGTAAACAGGTAACGATGTCCTTGTTATGTAGGTAGGGGGCCTACAATGTCAACGTGAATGTGGGCGAAACGACGCTGAGGTTGAGGAAAGGTACCCACTCCTGAATCCATGTGTCGATGTACTTTGGAAGTTTGGCAAGAAGTACAGGCACGTACCCAATCCTTAGCATCCTTAGTAATGCCGTGCCAAATGAACTTCGTCTTCAGCAGCTGTGCAGTAGAACGGCGCGAGGGATGTAAAAGGCCATGAATGAAATCAAACACCTGTCGGCACATGGGAGCAGGAATCCAAGGTCGCGGTCTACCAGTACTGACGTCACAGAGGAGGGTGGTGTTGGAGTTGTCGAGGGGGACGTCTTCCCAATGAAGGGATGTGCAGGATGTCCTACATGCTTGATACTCTAGATCCTGTCATTGGGCTTAAGCTAAGGCGTTTTAATCCAATCCCAGTTGAACGGCGGCCAACGTGTTTCTTGAGAAGGCATCGGCAACGGGATTAATTTTCCCAGGGACGTGTTGAAAGGTGCAATTGTATTCAGCCATGATGGAGAGATGTCGGCGTTGATGGGCAGACCAGGCGTCAGACTGTCAAGTGAAGGCACGCACTAGAGACATGTGGTCTGTGCAAATGACGAAGGGCATACCTTGTAAGAAATGGCGAAAGTGATGGACAGCCAAGTGCACCGCCAGCAATTCGCGATCAAAAGTAGAATAACCCAATTTTGCCTTGGACAGTTTTCTGCTGAAGAAGGCCAATGAGTGGGGCGAGCCGTTGACCACCTATTCGAGTACTGCACCAATAGCGACGTCGCTGGCATCGGTGGAGAGAAGGAGAGGAGCATGTGGGACAGGAAAAGTGAGAGCGGCAGCGGTTGATAGGGCATTCTTTGCGTTGCAGAAGGCCGCTTCTTGAAGGGGACCACACTTCAGGTCTTTTGGCTTGCCCTTGAGGGAGGCATAGAGGGGCTGGCAGAAAATGGTGATAAAAGTTGATCATGCCCAAGAATTCCTGCAGTGCTTTGACGGTCGAGGGCGTGGGGAAGTTCTGAAAGGCTGCTACCTTCTCACGGAGGGGATGGACTCCTTTAAGAGTGATGCGGTACCCTAAGAACAACCCTTCGTTGGCGTCAAAGGTACACTTGTCGTACCGGACTATAAAGCTGTTTTGTTGTAGGCGGTCGAGCACGATGCGCAGGTGATGGAGGTAACATACACAGAAAGGGAGGTCCCCTAAGATGCCATCCATGAGACATTGGAAAGTGGCCCCAGCATTACGAAGGCCAAAACAGGAGTAATTGAAAGGTGTATGTACCGAAGGGAGTGGTGATGGCTGTCTTGGGGATGTCTTCTGGGTTCAGAGGCACCTGATAATGCCCCTTCAGGAGGTCGAGCGTGGAGAAAACCTTCGCTTTGTGCAGGTAGGAGGTCACGTCTGTGATGTTTGGGAGGGAGTAATGATCTAGTTCTGTTTGCATGTTCAGGCGCATGTAATTCTCCACAGACAGAGGGAGCCGTCTTCCCTCAGGATGATGTGTAAGGGTGACGACCATGGGCTGGAGGCCTTTTGGCAAAGGCCCATTTCTTCCATTTCAGCGAACGTCTGTTTGGCGACTGCCAATCGATCCGGTACCAGACGTCTGAATTTGGCGAAGACTGGGTGCCCCATTGTCTTGATATGGTGATAAGTACCGTGTTTGGCAGGAGTCGTGGGCGTTTGGCGAAGTTCTGGACGGAAAACGTCCGGGTATGATGTGAGGAGGTGGGCATAGGCATCCGTGGGTGCGTTGATGGGGAGAGTGAGGTTGGAGGGGACAGGTTGAAGAGGTATCGATAAGTACAAGTCTGTGTTGACCAATCTTTGGTGGGCGACATCGACCAGAAGGTGGAAATGAGAGAGGATATCCGCACCGAGGATTGGCAATGTGACGTCAGCAACAAGAAATTTCCAATTAAATTTATCGTTTCCAAACGATGATGTGAGGTTCTTGTAACCGTAGGTGGGTATCGCAGAGCCGTTGGCAGCTACCAGGTGGACGTCGGCAGACTTGGACAGACTATGTCGTGTCCTGAAGAGTTCCCTTGGCAAAAGATAACGTCAAGATAATTGCACACCCGTTCCTGCATCATGTAAAAAGAAAAGATTAGAAACAGAGGAGGCCACCGCCACGAGCGATGGCCTACTTACACGTTTTTTGGCCACTGACAATCCTTGGCACATTTTTTCGCGGCTGCCCCAAATCTGGAGTGGTAGTAGCAAAACTGCAGCCAATGGGCAGCAGTGGGTGGCTGTAGAAGTCGTTGGTTGAGGACGAGCGAAGCCCTTTAGGTCCCCCAACTGTTGTTGATATAACTGATAAAGCATTGCTATATGGGTGGCTGTCGACGGCGAGTACTGCTGCATAATGTATGTTTTGAGGGTGTCATACGCTATTGGGGTGTCTCCTTATACAAAAAGCCAGTCGGAGATTTCCGGGAAGGTGTCCTCGGGTATCGCCGCGAAAACATAATCTGCCTTGGCATTTGAGCGAGTCACGCCCTTGATGCGAACTGGACTTATGCACGCTGAAACCAAGCAAACGCCTCTCCGCTGGCGAACGACGAAAGTTTCAATGGGGCGGCGCCAACAACCGTGGAGGTTGTCATAGTAACAGTGAGTGGGGGGAAGGCGGGAGGAGCGAGTCGACCCCGGGGGTCACTAATGTGCCGAGCCAAGAGAGGTTGTGAACCAAAGGCGAGATGAATGAAACTGAATACTTTATTATAGACACATCGGGTCTTGGCAAGAAGGTCACAAAATACAAACATTCTATTTCTAGTCCAACCGGCAACCGGTTCTGTTAACAGTTAACAATGAAATAGGCAGACATGTTAATACAAGTTGCTGTCAGTGCAAAGGGAGAGCGAAGATACAAAGGATAATATATACAAAGAAGAGAAATGTCGTTACTATGTACGATCGTGTGACACACGAGTGGTTCAAAAGGACTACAATTTAACCGTTAAAGAAGCCCTTTCTGGTACAACCCACGAAACACAAGTGGTGGATTACCCTTAAATCTGCACTCTTTGGTGTAGATGCAACAGTTCCTGCTTTACTTAAACCAGATAGCTGTCACTCACTGTCCAAAGGAAAAGGAAACCCTTTTGGCTGATGTGTTTGCCGGTAGAGTAATGAGAAACTCAAACATCCTCATTCCTGTTTACCTGAGGCTAAACTAACTATTATAGCTTTTTGATCTCGTGAAATTAAAGCTCTGTTGATGGACCTTGATGCTTATGGAGGTGTAAACCCAAATGGTATTTTTGCTTTGTTTCCTATAAAGACTACAGATTTCTTAGCTCTAAAGTTATCTGTTATTTAGCACAAGTTAGCAAGAAGAGGAGCTTTTAGCAGTTGTTGGAGAGTTGGTAATGTTACTCCACCAAGTAAATGTGTTTATGGTAGCTCAAATTCAACTGTTTACCGCCTAATTTCCATAACTGCCATATTATCTAAAGTTTTTGAACGTCTTCTGGCAAAACGTCTTAATAGGTTTACTGGAAGCAATTATCTGTTCCCAACTTGGCAGTTTGGTTTTCGAAAAGGCCTTGGAGCATGTGATGCCCTTCTTACAATCTCCAATGTTGTTCAGAAATCCCATGATTTTGGTCAGGAAGTTCGTATGATCGGCCATGATTTTAGTGCTGCATTTGACCATGTTATTCACGAGGCACTTGTTTTCAAACTCAAACAGTTGGGAGTGGGTGGGTCGTTTCTTAGCATTATTTTCAAGAAATAGATCTCAAAGAGTTGTTGTTGATGGGCACCATAATGAGTATAGTAATATGATATCTGGTGTCACTCAGGGTAGTGTTCTTGGCCCATTACCTTTCATACTAAATTATATACACAAGGCATGTGGTTTGGCCTAGATAATAAGCTGTTTGCATATGTAGATGATACTACTCTCTTTGCATCAGCTCCATCTCCTGAATGTAGATTAGGGGTTGCTGAATCCCTTAATTGAGACCTAGCTGAAATTAATGCATGGTGCAAATTATGGGGTATGAAGTTGAATCCTAACAAAACTCAAAGTATGATTGTAAGTAAGTCAAGGACAGTGGCTCCTCAACATCCAGATCTCAGCATTGATAATGTTTCTTTAACTTTGTATGGCTTTAAAATTTTAGGTGTGATTTTCGACAGCAAATTTACATTAGAGAAACACATTAGGTCTGTGTCTTCTTCAATTGCACAAAAAATTGGCTTATTGAGACAGTCTTTTAAGATTTTCATTGATCAATCTATTCTGAAGAAGTGTATTAATTCTTTCATTTTACCTTGTTTCGAGTATTGTTCTCCTGCCAGGTCTTCAGTTGCTCATTCTCATCTTAATTTGTTAGAAAGGAACTTACGTTCTATTAAATTTATTATTCTTGATCTAGATATTAATCTTTGGCACCGTCGTTCAATTAGTTCATTATGCATACTGAATAAGATTTTACATAATTCTAACCATCCTTTATATTCAGACCTTCCTGGACAGTTCCACCCTGTTCGTAATACTAGGTATGTAGCCAATTGTAATGGGTAGGCCTTCTCCATCATGAGGAAACACGTGGCCTTTGATATTTCACTCAAAAACATGTATCATATATTTAGCTTCTGTGTTAAATCGAAGTCCAAGGTCTCCTGTTTTGTAATGCTAACTTCAATGCTACTTTTTATTCTTTTGGCACCACCAGTAGTTAATTTGTCAGTCCTGTTGCACTTGAAAAAGTATATCTCTTTGACTTCCATGTTTGTGTTTTTATACGATGCCTGTGCAAAATAAAATAACATTAATAACAGCATTCACTTTTTTACTTCTAATAGCATTATATATGTATAGAAAATCCTGTGAGACAGCAACAAAGAGTTAATGTGGGTAAGAGTAAGGTTATGAGATGTACGAGAAGGGAAGGTGGTGCAAGGTTGAATGTCATGTTGAATGGAGAGTTACTTGAGGAGGTGGATCAGTTTAAGTACTTGGGGTCTGTTGTTGCAGCAAATGGTGGAGTGGAAGCAGATGTACGTCAGAGAGTGAATGAAGGTTGCAAAGTGTTGGGGGCAGTTAAGGGAGTAGTAAAAAATAGAGGGTTGGGCATGAATGTAAAGAGAGTTCTATATGAGAAAGTGATTGTACCAACTGTGATGTATGGATCGGAGTTGTGGGGAATGAAAGTGATGGAGAGACAGAAATTGAATGTGTTTGAGATGAAGTGTCTGAGGAGTATGGCTGGTGTATCTCGAGTAGATAGGGTTAGGAACGAAGTGGTGAGGGTGAGAACGGGTGTAAGAAATGAGTTAGCGGCTAGAGTGGATATGAATGTGTTGAGGTGGTTTGGCCATGTTGAGAGAATGGAAAATGGCTGTCTGCTAAAGAAGGTGATGAATGCAAAAGTTGATGGGAGAAGTACAAGAGGAAGGCCAAGGTTTGGGTGGATGGATGGTGTGAAGAAAGCTCTGGGTGATAGGAGGATAGATGTGAGAGAGGCAAGAGAGCGTGCAAGAAATAGGAATGAATGGCGAGCGATTGTGACGCAGTTCCAGTAGGCCCTGCTGCTTCCTCCGGTGCCTTAGATGACCGCGGAGGTAGCAGCAGTAGGGGACTCAGCAGTATGAAGCTTCATCTGTGGTGGAAATGTGGGAGGTTGGGCTGTGGCACCCTAGCAGTACCAGCTGAACTCGGCTGAGTCCCTGGTTAGGCTGGAGGAACGTAGAGAGTAGAGGTCCCCTTTTTGTTTTGTTTCTTGTTGTTGTCGGCTACCCCCCAAAATTGGGGGAAGTGCCTTTGGTATATGTATGATGTATATATATATATATATATATATATATATATATATATATATATATATATATATATATGTATATATATGTATATATATATATATATATATATATATATATATATATATATATATATATATATGTATATATATGTATATAACTTTTGACCTCATTCATCATGTTTTAATGAACATCACAAAGAACAGGTCAAGGATTTTCAAGTGCATCTATATGATTTAGTGATTTCACAGCTGCCATCTGAATTTGACTTTGAAAAAAACTCCCCATAGCTAACAAAGTGGCACTCAGCTGATCCTCTGTCTATGGCCCCTTAACAACCATTTTATGTAAAAAGAAAAAAAAAAACAATGTAAATATAACCTAAGTTACACCTATGCTCGGTTTCTCCTTGACTAATCCTTTTTCAGCAAAAAGTTGCACCACCACATTTGTGGGATCATAAATCAAATACTTCCAAACCAGTGGATTGGACGGGATACGATTATTCAGTTCTTTTGCTACCTTGTTCACCAGATATCATTCCCCAGGACTTCTTTCTATGGGGTGATGGTAAATGTGTTGTGTATGGAACAAAGATACTGGACATCACTGACCTGAAGACAAATATCATTGATGTCATCGACACAGTCAATGAGGCTTTGCAACAGCGAAAATGGTAGTAAATACTGTCTTGATGTGCTTCGTGTAACTTAAGGTGGCCATAGAGAGGTTGTTAAATGAGTCAAAAACAGTATGATAACTATTGTGATAATTTCCATACATATCTTTGTTCAATTGCTTTCGCAATATATT
>NC_090754.1:16675782-16680782 GCF_036898095.1 Palaemon carinicauda
AGAATAACTGCTGAGATGACATTGGCTGAAAATGAAGTGACCCCTAGAATACTTACAAGGTTATTTTTCAAATATATCATGAAGGGGCAAAACTTGATGAATGGGAGCTAGGAGTTTTGGTAAAAATAAAAAATAAAAAAGTAGATCGGATTGATTGCAATAATTACAGAGGCATTACACTTATGCCAGTTGTCATAAAAACAAATATTATGCTTATACTAAAGACAATAGAGAGAAAGATTGATAAAAAGCTGAGATAAACAAGGAGGATTTAGAAAAGTTAGGAGTTACAATGACCCAATTTTCATCATAAGATATGTTGTACAGCAATGTGTATAGACATAGAAACCTACTTTTTTTGTGGCATTTGTGGATTATGAAAAAGCTTTTGATAGTGTGCATCGGTCAAATTTATGGAGAGTCCTACATTATTCTGTAGTTCCTCTTAAATATGTAAATTTGATCAAGTCTGTTCATGAGCATAGCAAGTGCAAAGTTAATGTTAGTGGAGTCCTCTCAAATGAATTCCCAGTGACCAGCGGAGTACTCCAAGGGAATGCGTTGTCACCTATGCTGTTTATCCTTCGTGCATTTTGCAATACATAGAACAATTGGAGATGGTGGAGAAGGATTCAACTGAAATTGGTAATAGGAAATTAGCTGAAATACAGTATGCTGTTGACGCTGTCCTTATTAACAGAACACCGCAGGATTTGCAATGCCTGCTTACCAGAATACATGAAATATTACAGAAGATTGGGCTCAAGGTAAATAGAAAGACAGAGATGACGAGAAAGGAATATGTAATGTAAGATGGGGCATCATCAGAAGGAGAAAGGGTTAATGAGGTAGAATCATGTAAATATTTAGGAACTGTGATCTCTAATACAGGGTCTTTAGAATTGGAGTTTAATAAAAGATTGAAAAAAAGCAAATCAGATAATGACCAGGTTAAATAAAATTTGGAAAAGAAATCATCTGAAAATACATATTAATAACAGGTTACATATCTGTTTAGTGAGAGCGGTGTTACATTATGGACATGAGTTATGGTATGACAATGACATGCCATCCAACGATTTTGTAGATTTGAGAACGAAGCCCTCAGAAGAATATTGGCAGTTAAACGGTAGGACAGGATTAGAAATGAAACAATAAGAGAGATTACTCGAGTGTCATACGTGGCTGATCTCATGAAATGTCTGACTTTATGTCATCTAGCATGAGCTCACGGCTTGATGAAAACAATCACAGAATAGTAACAGCTTCTTGTGGAAAGCTTCAATGTGCCCAACCAGTTTTGAAACTTTTTTGTTGCTTAACTTCTAAGCTCATATGAAGGGCATCGGCGGCCTCGAAAATAGCCATGTTTGATCAGACACACCCGTTTTCGGATTTCGTCATTTTTACGCTGTTAAAGGTCTGTTCATTGGTCAGAGTAAAGCTTATATCATTTAGAAGCTTCCTAATTGAGTAAAAGGCAAGTTTGTTCACACATTGACACACAGAATTTCCTTATCTCGGTCATAGCAACCACTTATATCATTACCTCTTCAGAAAAATCTTTAATATTTGTTCCGTCTTTTCCTTCAAAACTCTGTCCCTGAAGACAAGAAAAGAAAAAAACTCACACTACTTTATATATGAAGCCATGACAGTACTGTATTCGTAAACTAGAGAAAACGGTTGATTAAACTGATAAATGAGAGAAAATTTTCATTACCACTTAAACAAAAAAGGAAATTAATTCAAACTGCACAGTCATGGAAATATTAAACGCGAGCAGTTGAATGAATGAAGATATTTCGCTTTTGGCAAAAACAGAGCGCGTCAGGAACATTTGCATTTAATTGATATTTCATTTGTTTTATTGGATGCTTTAGCAAGGACACAACTTTTCGTTTTTGGGTCTTTTGTTTATAACTTGATAAAATAGGCGCCAGAGGACTCTGCCTGTGATTGAGGCAGGCTATGACAACGACGCTAACGGGTTGCACAAAAAAAACGATGCAGTTGTTTTTAATCATTCAATTGAACTGGACCATTTTTCCTCGCTTCGATATGCTGGTCAAATGTTGAATATTCTGTGGGAAAATAACTCAACGTGTCGGCACGGTAAAGTATTTTGAAAAATGGAGAGCTATTTGCGGCTATGAACTTTATTTTCCTTGTTTTAAATTTCTACGGAATTATTTCGAAGGAAAGGCTAATTGAAATAATAAAAGACTTCATGAAAAAATAGAAATAAAAATTGACGATGACTTACGAAGAAGAAAAATAAAGTATTGGCTTGCCATGAAAGAGGTAATTGTCCTGCCTCCAGAGGAAGGATAGATATAAATCTGGGAAAGCGGAAGCAACTTGAGTTCCAGAACTTGTCAGGAGAAGAAAGAAACCACTAAAACCATATTATAATTATTATTATTATCATTAATAATAATAATAATAATAATAATAATAATAATAATAATAATATTATTATTATTATTATTATTATTATTATTATTATTATTAGAAGCTTGACCGACTAGTGACAGAATTTGGAAACGTGTGTGAGAGAAGGAAGTTGAGAGTTAATGTGGGTAAGAGTAAGGTTATGAGATGTACGAGAAGAGAAGGTGGTGCAACGTTGAATGTCATGTTGAATGGAGAGTTACTTGAGGAGGTGGATCAGTTTAAGTACTTGGGGTCTATTGTTGCAGCAAATGGTGGAGTGGAAGCAGATGTACGTCAGAGAGTGAATGAAGGTTGCAAAGTGTTGGGGGCAGTTAAGGGAGTAGTAAAAAATAGAGGGTTGGGCATGAATGTAAAGAGAGTTCTGTATGAGAAAGTGATTGTACCAACTGTGATGTATGGATCGGAGTTGTGGGGAATGAAAGTGATGGAGAGACAGAAATTGAATGTGTTTGAGATGAAGTGTCTAAGGAGTATGGCTGGTGTATCTCGAGTAGATAGGGTTAGGAACGAAGTGGTGAGGGAGAGAACGGGTGTAAGAAATGAGTTAGCGGCTAGAGTGGATATGAATGTGTTGAGGTGGTTTGGCCATGTTGAGAGAATGGAAAATGGTTGTCTGCTAAAGAAGGTGATGAATGCAAGAGTTGATGGGAGAAGTACAAGAGGAAGGCCAAGGTTTGGGTGGATGGATGGTGTGAAGAAAGCTCTGGGTGATAGGAGGATAGATGTGAGAGAGGCAAGAGAGCGTGCTAGAAATAGGAATGAATGGCGAGCGATTGTGACGCAGTTCCAGTAGGCCCTGCTGCTTCCTCCGGTGCCTTAGATGACCGCGGAGGTAGCAGCAGTAGGGGAGTCAGCATTATGAAGCTTCATCTGTGGTGGAAATGTGGGAGGTTGGGCTGTGGCACCCTAGCAGTACCAGCTGAACTCGGTTGAGTCCCTGATTAGGCTGGAGGAACATAGAGATAGAGGTCCCCTTTTTGTTTTGTTTCATTGTTGGTGTCGGCTACCCCCCAAAATTGGGGGAAGTGCCTTGGTATATGGATGGATGGATTATTATTATTATCATTATTATTATTATTATTATTATTATTATTATTATTATTATTATTTTTAGTATATGGATATTACTGAATTTCGTATGATCACAATGACCAAAACTTTGCCGCTTCTAAATACGTTTTTCCAGAAGGATATGTAAATTGTAATAATTTTTCGGGTGTATTCTTTTAAAGAAAATATACATTCTAGGCAGATGCAAAGTTTGCAACATTCGCCTTCCTTAGGAATGTATCACTACCCAAGGTCCTTTGTAATTCGGCTCATCAGTGAGGTACGCGCATGTGGGCGGAGTGTTTGTGACGTCGTTTATCGGCAACGGTGGCTGAGGTTTGACCTGACTAGACGTAGTCTTATTTGATATCTATCACGTTCATTAACTTCCAGGAGCCATGCCTTCCACTTGTGCTGTATTTGGATGCCATAATAATAGCAAAAAGACCATTAATATGGGCATTCGTTATTTTACTTTCCCAAAAGAAGAAAATACGAAGAAGACGATGTTAATTGGAAGGGTGCTTTAATTTGTTCAGTCCAATTTAAAGCAAAAGACTATGCTGATGATATGAAGTACCGACTTCTGGGAATTGAAAAACCAAAAAATCAACGTGCACTGAAGGAAGAGGCAATTCCATCCCTTCTTTTACCTAATGGTAAGTTACAAGTTGAGCAATTTGTCAAAAACCTGCATGATAAATTTCTTCCCTTCGACTATTTTCCTAAAATATTTTACTGGCTGTGACACCTAGATTACGAAAAGTAAATTACATTAGACTATCAAATTAAAGTCCTCTGCAGTTGTCTTTAAGTGGTAATTAAATATATAGAGAATATTAAGTTCTTTGTTCTTTAATTGATTGATTTGAGGTTTTCTGGCGTCCTGGCATCTAAGGTCATTGACGCCGAGATTATAAATTGTTACGATTTCATAAAATCTGAATTGCAACACTGTCTTTTCAGGTAAATGTATATCTGAAAAGGAAGAGGAGAGATGTGCACGAGCCAAAAAGCGAGGACTGAAGAGGACAGCCCAGGAAATGCTATGTGAAATAGAGAATTCTCATTCAGATTTTCCAGGTCCAGAAGTCTCTGTTCAAGAAATTATTCCACAGTCTGAAGAAAGTTCCGAACAAAATAGAATTAAACAAGCAGAGGAAGTTGAAGAGCTGAAGGAAAAGATAGAACATTTGGAAAAGACCAATCAAGGGTCGATAATCTTGTAAAAGTGGAAATTTTGTTATGGAGCGTTGACTTATCTCTCAGTGGATTACAGAAATGGTGAAGGAAAAGAGAGTTTTTTTTTAATGTGCCATTTCATTTCATTGAGTGAGATTGTGGGGTGGTAATAACACGCCATCTTTAGGAGAGAAAGAAAATTATCATATGTAAGCATTAGACTGTTGCATGAATTTAGCAGATGGCTGTATTTAATAATACATCTTAATACCATATCAATAAGTAAGTCATGGAAGTTATCAATGCTAATT
>NC_090754.1:16685782-16688282 GCF_036898095.1 Palaemon carinicauda
GGCAATTCTAAGTGAAGGATCTAAAATGAAACAGGAAAGTTTACGTGTATTTTATGGATCATAAAAAGATGTAAGACAGGATGCCAAGAAGATTAGTCTGTTGGTTTGGAGAGAGAGTAATACCAAAGAAGTTTGTAAGGTTAGTGATGATAATGCATGAAGGGCCAAAAACCACTGAACAAACAAAATATGGGAAGACCGAGGAATTCCCTGTGGAGGTTGTCCTCTATTAAAGATCTGCTGCGAGTCCATTCCTATTCCTCATCATTATAATTATCATAGGCAATTTGTGATCAGATTTAAGGAACAACGAAGAATTTCGGAAACTAATATTTGATTATTATTCATTCATTATAACAAGTAGAGAAGAAGGACAGCAATAAAGAGATTTAGCATGAAAAGTAGCCCTAGAAAGGAAAGGAGTGGAGATGAACATTGGAATGACAGCTAATGATTAGTAGTAGAGAAGGACATAGAGATGTAAACATTCAAGTAGAAAATAGTACAGTACTAAAGCAGAACAATGGGTTTACCTACATGGGATCATTAATAGCAGAGGAGGGAAGTATTGAGATAGCAGTGAGGCAGAGAGGGAAATGAAAAAAATATGACAAAAAGGGATAGAGTAACCTAGAGAGGTTTTTGACAAGAAAACGCTATTAGGACTCAAAATGGAGATCTGAACGACAGTTATCGGGCCTGTACTATTATATGGAGCAGAAGCTTGGATACTTACACTTAAGAAGAAAGATGAAGTATGATTGGAAAGAAGCGAGATGAGGATAGTGAGATTTCTTGCTGGAATATCACTACTGGAAAAGAGGGAGAGTCAGGATATAAGAAGTATGTATAATGAATGTAATATATAAGAAAAGACCACGGAAGCTTATCAGAGATGCTATGACCATGCAGTATCTACCTATACGATAGATGATCTATCTATGTAACTGTATCGTAATATTGATAGTTTACCAGATTGAATATTTTGGTTTAGGTAACACTCTATCACTTTCCAACATGGAAGCGTTTTCTAGAATTTGACGAATATAGTTCTCATATAAGAATATATTATCTCCTTTTACAAGTGGGATAATGATATGTATATTCATTCGTGAGTATTTGGAGGTGAATATTTTCCGTATTTCTATCAACTCCATCTAACACTCTTTATCAGTAAAATGATTATTTATGTTTTCAAATTCTTTAAATGGTTCTCTCTCTCTCTCTCTCTCTCTCTCTCTCTCTCTCTCTCTCTCTCTCTCTCTCTCTCTCTCTCTCCTCATATGTAAACATATATATATATGTATATATATATATATATATATATATATATATATATGTATATATATATAAATATATATATATATTTATATATATGTATGCATACAAACCCACAAACACACACACATACACACACACACACACATATATATATATATATATATATATATATATATATATATATATGTGTGTATATACTGTATATATATATGTGTGTGTGTGTGTGTGTGTTTTTAGGTGTGTATACATACATATACTCTCTCTCCTCTCTCTCTCTCTCTCTCTCTCTCTCTCTCTCTCTCTCCTCTCTCTCTCTCTCCTCTCCCTCTCTCTCTCTCTCTCTCCTCTCTATCTATATATATATATATATATATATATATATATATATATGTCACCAGAAAATTTCGTTCCAGGAACTTCGATCCCGGAAAATCCCTTGAAAATCTTATTTTCAGTGATTAGAATCGTTATGAAAAAATAGAAGAGAAATTTTATCGATAATAATAAAAATTATTATATATATATATATATATATATATATATATATATATATATATATATATATATATAAAACAGCAAAATATAAATTTATAAAATTTTCTTTTATCGGACATATTACACGAGAAATTATGAAAATTCGGTCAAAGAAAATTCGGTATCCGAAAATATTAATCCCAGACTTTATTGATATACTTTTCCCTAAAATGGAACATTGATTTAATCGATCATAATAAATAAAAAATAAAAGAGAAGAATAATTTTGATAATAAAAATATATTAATTAAACAAGGAATTAGGAGTAATTCATAATTAAACCATAAAAATATACATATATAATCTTTCATTTTGTCAAACACATTGCACAAAAATAAAAAACATTGTCAAGTTGATCTGGGAACATTTTGCCTTGGAAATTAAACCGAAGAATTTATTTGGGAAAGTTGATTTGCCGTTACAGTCGTAAAATTGGACAAGATTTCATATCCATCAGTACTTGAGTGTGGTCAGGAAGGTCGTATGATTGTCATTGATTTTAGTCTTCTCTTTGACAGAATTTAATCATGATGACTTTGTTTTCAAAATCAAACAGTTGGCAGTATGTGGGTCTTTTCTAACCATCTTTATTTAGTTTTTGAATAATAGATTGCAAAGAGATGTTGTTGATGGGCACCATAATGAGTAGTGGATTATGATAGCTAGTGTTTTATCAGGGTAATGT
>NC_090754.1:16695782-16698282 GCF_036898095.1 Palaemon carinicauda
CTAAAGAGGGTTGTTAGCGATTCAGGACCACTTCCATTGACTTCCTCGGAAAATTTTATATAAGAATACACTTTCAGTTTTTATGTAGAATTGCATATATCTGAAGTTTTCAAAGGGGGGGGGGATTTTGCCCCAAACCTCCCTTAGGGGGACACTTAGGGTTTCAGGACCACTTGCATTATCTTCCTTGGAAAATTTTATATAGGAGTACACTTCTAATGTTTATGTAGATTCCCCAACACCTCTCTCTATAGGCAACACACACAGACACACAGACACACAGACACACGGACGTTTCCTCTTATATATATATATATATATATATATATATATATATATATATATATATACTGTATATATGTATGTGTGTATATACACTATAGATATATATATATATGTGTATATATATATATATATATATATATATATATAGATATACATATGTATATATATATATATATATATATATATATATATATATATATATATATATATATTTATTTATATATATGTATATATACTGTATTTATATATATATATATATATATATATATATATATATATATATAGCAGAAAGGCGAAAGAAAGCAGATACTTCAGCATTTGGACAGTTTATTGGCTAAGCTTTCGGGAACAACATTTCCCATCATCGGAGCTAAAAAAGGAATGTAAAACACATATCAATAGACATTACGTTAGTCAATGAAATTCTGTTAAAAAGGCAAGTATTATAACAAATAAATCGAAATACTTAAAAAATGAAGTGGAGGAAATATACTAAAAATTAATAAATTAAACCATATAAATCAAATTAAAAATTAAAACATTAAAACATTAAATGAATGCTATAGGAAAAGAGCAATATCAAAATCAGAACAAATACACAGAAAACTTTAAAGAAGAATTCACAAAACATCATAAATATGGGAATCAAAACAATAATACACAGAAATAACCTGGAATAAAAGAAAAAGAAAAAAAAACCGACAAAATAAAATAAAATAAACTCTGGATAAGAAAGAAACACACTTGGTATGGAAAAATATCCAAGACTGAGACATGGAAGGACGGGGAGGTTTAGACGTTAGAGCGTGTAAGTAATGGTTTGAAGATTAAGTGGTTAAGTTGTTAGGCAATATGTAAAGGAACAGAGGTTGTTGAGTGATTGAGAGTAGGGGATAGCTGTTTAATGAAAAGTGATTCTAGGGTAGGTAGAGAATAGCTATTGGGTGATTGGGCTAGTATTTTGAAATTAGAATAGTTAATTAATTGCTTGCATTGTTGAGCGTGATTACGTATGGAAGAAAATTCTTTTTTATTTAAAATACAACCTGTACGGTGACTGTCGGTTTTTTTTTCTTTTTCTTTTATTCCAGGTTATTTCTGTGTATTATTGTTTTGATTCCCATATTTATGATGTTTTGTGAATTCTTCTTTAAAGTTTTCTGTGTATTTGTACACAGTTTTCTGTGTATTTGTCATCATCATCATTATCATCCTCGGAAAACTTTACCTTCGAATACACATTTAGTATTTATGTAAAATCTCTAACCTCTCTTTTTTTCCAGGAAACACACACAGACATTGCCTCTTTATATATATATATATATATATATATATATATATATATGTATATATATATATATATATATATATATATATATATATATATATATATATATATATATATATATATATATATATATATATATATTCTCTTGTTCCAGAGATCACACACACAGACATTGCCTCTTTATATATATATATATATATATATATATATATATATATATATATATGTATATATATACATATATATATGTATATATATACGTATATATGTATATATATATATATATATATATATATATATATATATATACATATATATATATATATATATATATATATACATATATATATATATATATATATATATATATATATATATATATATATATATATAAAGAGGCAATGTCTGTGTGTGTGTTCTCTGGAGAACACACACACACAGACATTGCCTTTTTATATATATATATATATATATATATATATGTATATATATATATATATATATATATATATATATATGTATATGTGTGATTTCGCCTGGGGCTCTGATCCCGAGGTCGTTAAGAGAATCCAGACATTAATGTATCAAAAATATATATGGCTTATTTGAATATATATATATATATATATATATATATATATATATATATATATATGTATATGTATATATATATATATAT
Source organism: Palaemon carinicauda (assembly GCF_036898095.1). NCBI lineage: Eukaryota > Metazoa > Arthropoda > Malacostraca > Decapoda > Palaemonidae > Palaemon > Palaemon carinicauda. Next base: position 16,698,035 of record NC_090754.1, read on the forward strand.
ATATGTGTGTGTGTATATATATACATATATATATATGTATATATATATATATATATATATATATATATATATTTACTGTATATATGAACCGCTTTATGGGTGGCATCCTTCTGTACAAAACTTAAAAGTATAAAAATTACATAAGACTCAATCATTAAATATTCTGTGAATTTTTGTAAATCTTATCACATGGAAAAAGAGTCAGTGTAGGCTGTGTGTATGGAGGGGGGGGGGCGACCCCCAAAGGA
>NC_090754.1:16705782-16718282 GCF_036898095.1 Palaemon carinicauda
AAGGTGGATAGGGATGTCTGGTAAGGCTGAATGCAACGGATAGTCAGAATTGTGAGAATATCATTAAGCTGAGTAATGAGCTGTTTGATCAAGGCTGGCGGAGATAAAGAATTTTAATAGACCCCAAGTTTTCGTCCAACAAGTTAAGTTGAGGAGAGTCAGACATTGAATATCACATACGAGAAAAATATTCAAAATAAAGGCAGAATAAATTAATTAAAAACATAATCTCAATACAAACACGTCTCCAATAATCTCTAGAGTATTCTAATATATACTCTGTGCAATTTTACTAGATATATCTGCTGCATTTTTTTAAATTAAAATTTGTAATTGAGACTCTGACCTAAATTATCAAATGAGCTGTTTTAGTTACAGAAACACTGTCGTTGCATTATCTCATATATATGTATATATGTATATATATAAATATATATACATATATATATATATATATATGTATATATATATCTATATATATATATATATATATATATATATATATATATATATATACACCATATATATATATATATATATATATATATATATATATATGTATATATATATATATATACTGTATATATAAAGAAAAATAAATAAACATTTCATAGAATACTTCTTATAGACAAAATCATGTTATCTTTACGACGAATGTTAGAAACCGCAAGGCACAGCTGTTTTGTCTCCTGGCTGGATGTCTTACAAGGCCAAGAGGATTATTGTACCTCATCCCTTAAGTCAAGGAAACCCAGGGCTTTGCAAGGATGATTCGGAGAAGAAATGTCTCTGGAGTTTATTTAAGAGACTTGTTACTTGGAAGAAAATCCGTGATCTAACAAAGGTAGGGGAAAGATCTTACTGAAAAAAAAGAGGAAGAAAAATTGCATGAGGCCATCACACTTTCGGAGAGATGGAGAAGAATAGTAACGAAGATTTTATTAAAAAGTAAGGAAACTGGAAAGGATAAAACCGCGCAAGGTAAAGTGAACTTTCTGGTTTGATGCAAATTTTTCTCAGCAACTCTCCGATCGACTTAAATTCACACTTTGTTTCCAAAACTCTTTTCGTGTTCTGTCCTTCAGTTGCGACTCGATCGAGCCGTGATAGCTGGTGGTGAGCTAACGAGACATTAGCATACTAAATGACTTATTCTTTCTGGAACTCTTCACAATTCTTAGTCCTAACTAATTTTGACTGGCTTAAAATGAAAACGTCTACCAATTGCAAGCAGAGAAAATCCTTCGCATAAAATGGTCCAGCAATCAGGGATAAGGCTCACTCCAATATTAATAATAAACTTGAAACTATTTGAATTTATCCTTATCTGTGGATTCTTTCGTTTTTATTTAATTGAATAAATTGCTAATAAAAGTAACCATAATCTTATTGGACATCAGTTTTACCATCGTAATACCAAGTAAACTTATTAATTTCTTTGTTTCTGTATTCTCTGCTAACTTTCTTAAAATACATACAAAGTTTAATTAATATGTTGCTAACCCATACCTTACTACCAAGTTAATGATTTTCTTATAAGATAAGCATTTATTCAAAGAGAAACTATCTTCAACAGAACTATATAATCTTAAACTTTCCTTTTTTTTTTTTTTTTTTTTTTTTTTTTTTTTTTTTTTTTTTTTTTTTTTTGGAAAAAATGAAAACCCAATCTAGAAATCTCGTTTACTTTTCAAAGGAGAACGAAGCAGTTTTTCTTCTCCTTCAATAAAAAGAAAACTATGGATTTAATTATTTCCTTTGACCATTAATAGGAAATCGGACCTCATGCGAAGCTGATCAAAGACAAGCTGATTAGAAGGGGACCAGCGCTCGTCTGATCACAGTCCGAATTTAATAGGATCTATCATTAGCTTTGCACGATCGATTGGGACCAAGAAAACATGTCGCCACCTCTGACTCATTTTTCTAATCTTTTCCTTATTGATTCCACTGGAAATTACAAAACCAGAATCAGCGAGGCATTTTGAGTCATCGGAGACGGACAGGGGAAATTATATTCATGATTTTCTAATTTCAGTAATACACAAATCCTTTTGTGTGCTTACACTAAATATTAATTTAGAGAGGTCTTTAACCAGAATAGATGTCGTTATTTCGCTAACCGTTTAGGTGTTTGTAGGGTTGAACTCGACCCTGACTCAAACAAAAATTTATGAACAATTATTTGTTCATCAATCTCTATTCTTTGAGTGACTAAATATACTCAAAAGAATGCTAAAAACTAATGAAAAGATGAATAATACCCGTCTCCAAATTAAACATTTATTATGAATAAATTAATAAAACAAGTAAACAAAAAGATTTCACAAAACCATTAGAAAAAATGTAAATATCCATATATACACACAAAAAAGGAATATTTTTTAACTGCCATAAAGGTTTTTGGACCCATAGAGATCATAATCTGAACTAAGAGGATAAAAAAAAAATAATAATAATTTTTTGCCCAGAACATTTAGCATTATTTCCCGATTTTGTTGGCTAATTAAATGAAATAGATAATAGGTACATTTTCTATAGAATAAGGTAATGTTATCGTGGAATGTAAATATGTAAAAAAAAGAAAAACTGCTCTAAGATGTGATTTACTGTTACATCAAGGGCTTAATCTAACACTCCTTTTTGACAGCCTAGCATCACCATGAAAATTTCATATAAAAATCATTGTATCTATTATAGAATATGATATTTCTGCAGGAAAATATATCAAAATATCACAGATTCTATATAGAACAGGAATATATAGAGATATGCTAGCTTACCTTATGGCTATGCTAATGAAATGGCCCCAGACCTCACCAACTCCTACTGCCAAATCTACCACCTGATATGGAGAAGGGTATGACAATTTCAGCGTGTTATTTACCTATCTAATTATTTGTAGATTTGTAGAAAACTGTTATGTTGGTTTGCTGAATGTATGAAAATTGTTTTGCAACTATGTTGTGGTAGATAGCCCATGCTCCCGGCACCATATCTCTTGGTGACTGGCACTAGGCCTATAGAAAAGGGAGTCAATTTTTGTCCCACGATCAAAAGGAGGACACTAAGTGCTTCATTCCTTAATCACTGTGTACATTCTGGCGTGTACACCCTTCTCCCTCAGACTTTAATTGTTCAGTGTTGATGCCAGGCAGGAGGGGCGTGTCGAAGGACCAATCTCTAATTAACCATAGAGATGCCGGTAATAGAGAGGTTTTCACTTGGAGGGTTTCCAGATTAGAATGTCATTATTTTGTTAGGGCAGAAATACACACAGTGATTTATACATTAAGATAGATCTTATTAAACAATGTTTAACACATGAAAACAGCAATATGGTGCGATACACAAGTTACTTAATTAAATATTTGTGACAGAATAAAATTTGAAGTCTGCTACCCGCATCCAAACACACAAGGTCGATTGACTGCTCTTCTGGATAAAGGTGTTTCTCGTGTCAAAGCGGTTCTGCCTTGGTAGCCGTGATTTAGGTCCATCTATGGTTTTGGGGGCAGACATCTTCGGGGGTGGCGTCTTCTGTCCAAGCTCAGGAGGAGTGAGGCTACAAAGTCTGCCTAGGGATGTGTCCATTGGCTACGGCAAACAAAATGGCGTCCTGTCTGAAATGAATGAACACAATTGGGTAGAAATGCCAAAAGAGGGTGGTTCCAAGATTCAAAACTACAGGATGATAAAAATTAGGTTGAAAAAATCCAGCTGTTAAATAAATGTTAATCTGTTTAAAAAGAAGAAAGCTTTAAGGATGATGTCTAATCTCTCTACTCGAGGTCAGGTTATAAGTCTTTACTAATCTGGGATGGGCAGCGTTCAGGGCAACAAAATTTACAAAAAAATAATCTGTATTAAAGAGTTTGGCTCTTGGGTGGATGAGTTTCACATCTCGAAGAGGTTAGGAGTTTAATCTAATTATAAGTGGGTGGTCCGAGTAAACGAGTAGAGGTTTAGCTGAATACATGTTTTCAGGGCTGTCACACTGCATATGCCTAAGGCTAAACACCCGGGATATGTTGAGAAAAAGTTTAAGTAAAAAATGGTCACTTTGCAACACAGTAGGCTGTGCTCTCAGACTTATTAATCTCCCTAGGGATTTCAAGAGTCAGGAGTCGTACGAGAAAGCAATCTATTTTAGCCATACAAACATTGATTTCAAAGAGCAACATGCCCAGAGATTGAGGGATTGAATTCTATAATGCGGGTAATAGTTATAATGAGAAAGAATATAATTTCGATAGTATGATACTTATTCTAAGGTAAATAATAATTACATGTAGATAACTATGTTTGAGCATTCATGATTGATTAATTCAATGCCTATCATGTGAAAATTCACCATTTCTAGAATTGTTTGAAATCCCTGTAGGATTTTGAATATATAATATCAAAATTTTAGACCAAAGAATTAATTAGAAAAGGAAATAAATTCGAGAAACTCAAAACATTAAAACTGTGTTTGTAAAAAGGAGTATTCATTTTGTAGAAATCAGAATTATAGAATTTATGCAAAGAGGTAGTAGTAAAGAAAGTTCAATTGTGTCACTTACCTACAATAATCATAAAGTAGTTTCATGCTACAGGCAAACAGGCTTCCCATACCTCAAACAATCAGTATTTGTGTTGTGACCATCCTTTGGTGGGCAGTTTTCGCAGCGTATTCTTTTCAACAGCTAGATGTGGTCAACACCTTGCGAAGACCTTGGGTCGATCTTGATCAGTTTAAATGTTGCCGTCATGACAGAACAAAATCCTTTCAACAACTTGATTGATGCGTAAAACTGTTGTTCTACTATGGGAACACACAAATCAGTGACGATAGTGATAATCAACATCCCAGAAAAGAGACATAGTGTCCAGCGTGGTTAGTTACTTACACAGTTTAATGTAGCACATATCAGATCGAATGTGTCTACCCCCGACTTCGCCGGGTTGTAAATCATCTAGATGTCCATCTCATACTTTTCCATCTCGAATGGATGATGATGCAGGGAACTCAACAGCAACCATCTTCGTCCTGATAATTTCCTCTTCGTATTTGTAAATCTTTTTCTGATGTATATTAGGGACTTGAATCAATAATGATAATAATAACAATGATAAAACCATGCATAAATGAATTTCAAGTACTTCATATACATAAGAAAAAAATTTACAAATACGAAGGTTAAATTATCAGACAATTGAATATCAAATAGTATTTTATAGATAGAATGATATATTATATCTTATACATAAATATCATAATATTTCCATTTCCTTATTCCTTTATAAGATCACAATATATAAAATGAAACAATTATATGAAAAAATAAAAATCTAGGTTTGTTGATGTACATATTGAAAGAAACACGCTGTTTGCCCACGATGAGATGATGAATTTGAATGTAGTTCCTCCGACAATTCGCCGTCCCATGAATTAACATTTTCCTCATGGAAGCGAGGCGGTTCTCCTTCCCCCTCTCTGCTCTGGTGACCAAATCGTCGAAGTGTAGACTTTCACCAAGAGGGCAAAACGACACTCGCTAATGATACTTGTGACATGTGAGGTCTCACATGTCACAAGTGGTCCTATGGTTGTCGCACTTTACTGATGACATACTGAAAGTTCCAATGAAGGCCTTTAGTTCCTTCAACTCTAAGTCGACAAGGGCAACATTGCCCTTCTGATGGTAGCACATCCTCAGAAGAGCAAGGTGATCATTGGAACAAAGGACAATCTCTGCCAGCATCCAGTCGTACAGAAAGAGACTGAAAATGACAGACATTTTTCTTGCCCACATCGTGGCAGAGGTGGGACCTCAGGGATTAATCCATTGTGTAAACATGTGTGGGAGATCAGGGTTAGGGTCTTTGTGCCAACAAGTACTGTCACGGCCTTGAACCACATACTCTTCTACACATTGAATTTGAGTCCCCTATGCTGACTGGAGTTTATCCCTCCTTCTCTTCTTACTCCTCACCTCCCCTGAGGTAAGACGGTCAGATGCTGGTGGCTGGGGCATGAGGTTGATGCTGTAGGTCATTGTGGTCCAACTGCTGGCCCACGGGCCACCCGCCGGTTGACTGTTTGTGACCCATGATCGCTTGTATTACAAATCAGATATAAATGACACCAATCAGTTACTCTTATTCAGCCATACTGTAGATGAGGACTCCGTGGTACATGAAGAGATGGTTAAGAGACGCAGATATTTATGTTGATTGTATCACACTGCACTGCATTATCCACCAAGAAATATCATGGTGCAAAGAATTACAAATGAGTCATGTCTCGCAGTGTGGTCAGGACAGTGAATTCAATCAGAGGTGGTAATAAGTCCCTACGACACAGAAAATCTATATCTATCCTTGAAGAAGTGAACGCAGAATTAGTGATGTACTCCTGAACTCGAGCATCAGGTGGCTTAATGTTAGAAAAATGCTCCAAATTTTTTTTCCGGAAGATATTCTTTCCTTTCTTTAAAATGAACAGTTTGACAATACAGAATTGTTTGAAACACACACAAACAGACACAAACACAAACACACAAACACACACACACACACACACACACACACACACACACATATATATATATATATATATATATATATATATATATATATATATATATATATATTATTACTAACTAAGCTACAACCCTAGTTGGAAAAGCGGGATGCTATAAGCCCAGAGACTCCAACAGAGAAAATAGTCCAGTGAGGAAAGGAAAAAAGGAAAATAGAATATTTCAAGAAGAGTAACAACATCAAAATAAATATCTCCTATATAAACTATAAAGTTTTTAACAAAACAAGAGTAAGAGAAATAAGATAGATAAGTGTGCTCGAGTGTACCCTCAAGCAAGAGAACTCTAACCCATAATAGAGGAACACCATGGTACAGAAGCTATGGCACGACCCAAGACTAGAAAACAATAGTTTGATTTTGGAGTGTCCTTCTCCTAGAAGAGCTGCTTACCATAGCTCAAGAGTCTCTTCTACCCTTAGCCAGAGGAAAGTGGCCACTGAACAATTAGTGCAGAAACCCCTTGAGTGAAGAAGAATTGTTTGATAATCTGTGTTGTCAGGTGTATGAAGACAGAGGAGATGTAAAGAATAGGCCAGACTATTTAGTGTGGATGTGTGTAGGCAAAGGGAGATTGAGCCGTAACCTGAGAGAAGGATCCAATGTAGTACCATCTGACCAGTCAAAAGACCTCATACTCTTCAGCGATAGTATCTCAACGGCTCGTAGCTAGTCCACTGCTGGACGACGGCCTCAGGCATGTTCTTCTACTCACTCTTTGAGTTGTAACTAGCTTATGTTTTAGGCTTTAGTCCGACTTCAAGCTTCTGATGCCAGGGTTGAATTTACGTTGGACTTTTTTAAAACTCAGCATGAACTTGACCTTAAGTTTACCTAAGACACCATCATCATTAGTGGAATATCTCTCTCTCTCTCTCTCTCTCTCTCTCTCTCTCTCTCTCTCTCTCTCTCTCTCTCTCTCTCGTATCCTACAAGGCCAAACGGATGAGATGACATCCTCCTTCAGGTCATCCTCCTGAGTTTCACCAATTGAATATCAAAGGAACTTTCCATTTGAAGTCGAAGGTCGAGGATCCTTCTTTCATAGCAGGAAATACAATGGAAGTCGAAAGACACTTTTCCTTCGATTTCGAACGAAAAAGAAGAATAGGAAGAAACAGACCAAACAAAAACGATTCAGTCAATACAACTTCCAAATTCTCTCCCACGAATCGACAGGAAATCCTTAATATAATTCTGTCATACTTTTGAAGGTTGACTTATCATAGGACCTCCTAATTGTTTAAATCCCACTCATGAGCGGCAGGAACGGGAGTCACAATTCTGCAATGTTTCCCTCTCCACCCGAGCCAAGACTAGGGAGGACCTAGACCAGTATACTGACTGAACTCAAGACAATCAGAATAACCGTCTCACTAGACTACCACCTCCCCCTTTGGAAAGGTCATCATCTCATTGTAGGTGACCATTAAAAGAATATCTATGTACAAAAGGCAAGAATTATACGAAAAGAAACTCATGTCTCATCACTACATTGAAAAGGAGATGACGAACAATTTTGATATTAAAGGTGTTCTTTAGATTTTAATTATATATCAGTTCTAAAATGAAACTCCCAAATGTTGACAAAATTACCAAGCCTTGATGGCCTATTTCTCATTCAAAAGAGATCTTAGAATTTTTCTCTCCATCAAATAAATGAAATATGGAGAATTTAATGATTTCCTTTGAACACTGATTGAGAATCCGACCTCAGGTGACTATCAGAGATGAAATGATTAGAAAGGCTTTTCGTCTTTCCATCTCCCCATTTCATTCACTTTTATTCATTTTTTTTCTCTCCCCTCTTTTCCGTCATGTTCTTTTCTTCTTGCTTTTCGTCATTTAATTACAAGTGTTTTTACACAAAGAAAAAGGAAAATGTAAATTCAAGAAATATGATAATTTGCTATGAAAGGAGAGAGAGAGAGAGAGAGAGAGAGAGAGAGAGAGAGAGAGAGAGAGAGAGAGAGAGAGAGAGAGAGAGAGAGAGAGAGTGGATTAAAGTAGAATTATGAATGAAAAACTTCAAGTATCTTTGCACATATACGGGTATAGACAGACAGACTGACAGACACACAGAGATACACACCTGTAATTTGGTTAGCCATAAAAACCTAACTTTCTTACTTTCCTTTTATAATCTTGGACAGTTCTTTTTTTACCGCCATGGAGAGCAGATGTGGATTAACGACCACCGGCGAGCCACTTCCCTTCGTGGTGGCACCCAATAAGGAAAGTAGTGATATTCCCATTGAAGGAAGTGGTACAGTACTCAATGATATAACCGTCAGTACTAGCGAAGATCAGTTCACTGACAACAATGAGGGAGATAATGGAACTAAAGACGTGAAATTCAAACAATATAGAACTGGAAGGCAGAAGAAACTCAAAAGATACAAAGGGAACAGAGAACAAAGAACTTCCTCGAGTGAAAGAAATGATAATAGTGAGGAAACACTTGAAGGTCCCATCCTCGTCTACGTCCCAGAAAGCTTTAAAGGGACAGAAAGAGATAGGATAAGATGGGTAAACTCAGCCATGGATAACGGTTACAGAATATCTATTCGAAAGGAAGCATGAGGCACCATTGTGACCATAGGGGGGGAAGAAATAGCAGAAAAAGTCTCAACCACAGGCTTTGAGGGAGTTGTATTAGTTAGAGCAAGAATAGAATATAGCAGTAAGATCATCATTCTTTGACATAGAAACAGAACTATTCCAGGAACATTACCCTGCCCTGAAGAACCTAAGGTGGAACCCTAAAGAGTTAGTGATACTAACATACGAATTTCCATTTAGGGTAAGAGACTTTATGGATAGACCTAAACTGTGTGGTTAGTGTCAAGTGGAGCCATGGGAAAACCATATGTAGCCAACCGGTAAAATGAAGGTACTGCTCAGGACCTCATGTGTCAACAATATGTTCGGAACACATCAAAAAGGGTAGGAAATTTGAACCACAGTGCCCAAACTGTGGGGGAAAGCATAATGGCATTTTGCGGGCTACATTCATTTTCCCTCAGGTTCACCACAATGGAACATTATGCAGTAGCTAACGGTGAACCAGAACACCCCTATAAAAGGCCAGACCAGCCTCGAGTAGTAGCATGGAAACAAGGAACTACATCCAACCCACCTGCCACAATTCCGTGGCTAGTACTGGAAACCAGGCAACCTGGGGGGGAGTCTTTTCCCTTTCTTTCACAACATAACCACAAACAAGGTAATGGAGAGCAGGAGAACTACAAGAAGTATATAGACGAACAATTGGAACAAATTAATATTGAGGTCAAGTTTGTTAGAGAGGCACTTAGCGCAATAAAGGAATTACTAACCAATGGGACACCCCTAATGACTCCTACACAACAGGATGTACACGAAACAAACATAGAGAGAGATGAAAGCAGTGGAAACAGAAATGTCAGAAGCCCTCAATGAATAAAATGGGGGGAAAATGAGGGAATAGACATACAATGCATGGAAACATAGCCCGGCTGTCTTAAAAAAACCAGTGAAGTTTCATAAGTATTCTATTAGAAAGCTAATTGAAAAACAAAAAACATACAGCTAGATTTCATAATCAAATCGTATACAATGACAAAATTCTGTGACAGCTGGCTGGCCAAATACAGAGGTGATGATCAAGGAGCACTAACAAAACCAAGCAAGAATGAGAGAAAAAATAAGACAAGTCTCCTAAAGCGAAGACCTAGGGGGCCGTAACAGAAACACTACATCTAATAATGGGGACAGGCATACTCAAGCACATAACCTGGAACATATGTGGGCTACTCAACCAGAAAACACTACTCAAGCAATACTTCCCACACCAAGATATAGACATCATATACATACAGGATCCCAACTGCCCACCAGAAGCAAACATAGAAATGCTTGCATACCAACACTTCTCCTCCCATCAACATTGCATGAAGGCAAAGGTAATCGGAAATGGGAACAAGGTCTGGTGACATATGTTAAGTTATCTGTGAGAGCCCAGGAAGCATAAGGGATAAACCTAGGAGACAACAGGCAAATCATCACAATCCTTGCCACAAGGCATCCGGACGGTCTGCATTTAAGATGCAAAATGTGTACGTTCCTGGCGAAGCACTTATACTTTATCACAAGGAAATTGACAAAGAAACACAAACAATACTGACGATGGATAGAGGACCTAAATAACAAGGATGGAGGTTGGAACAGTACAATAGACAAATACCTAGGAACAATACATTGTTCTCTCTCATAGATATCGAAGTAAGGGTACCCACCACCCATGTATGAGGAAACAGAATAGACCATGTACTTAAAAACTACCCATATACTGATCACAAGGCATGGAGAGCTGTAACTCTGATGTCAGACCACTATGGTATAAGATGTGATGTCAACATGCCTGTTAGAAGCGAGGGAGAAGCATAGCAGGGTGTCTCACAAGAGATCAACATACCAGCATAGAAAGCAGCAAGAGTGAAAAGAGATATTGATAAATGGTAGACCTCATACACCCCAGAAGGCAATGACATGTTCAATTATGAGAAAAAAAAGAAAAGTATGGGTAATAGAACAGCCATAACTGTAGCAAAGAGGTAGTATAACTCCAACAGTGCCCTCAGGAGAGGGAAGAAGCAGTATGTCATGTTGAGGAAAAGATACTTCGATCACCCGTCCACTGAAAATAGAAAACACTCCAAAGGATGGGAAAGCAACTAAAATCAATCATGGTTAACTCTGAAGAGAGACACTGGGAAACCATGTTAGAAACCATTAACAAGAGGACCCAACAGGCCATAGTGTGCAAGAAGATAGCACAAGTTGCATGAAAAACCAAAAAAAAGTGCCACTAGACATCAACACAAAGGGAAAAGGGGAGGAACTCCCAACCAAATGGGCTACAGCAGCAAGCAGCGAGAATCTGCTCACTCCAGAAGGAGCAGAAAACATGGGAACATTAAAGCACTCAGCATGAGAGGGGTGTCGAATTGCATTCCAAGAGCAGAGGAAGAATTCCGGAGAGCAAAGAAAAGGAGAAAATCAACATCTCTGTGGATGGACAGTCCCATATGATGTCACTAACTTCCTAACAACCATCAAGGGAAACCCTGTCTTACACCTATTCAACATGATATAAGCTGGAGGGTGCATACCCAAGGCATGGAAGATGGCCATTATAATTCCTATCGCAGAACCAGGAAAGCCAAGGGAGTTCGGCCTATCTCCCTCACATCATGTCTCTCTAAGTACTTTGAAAGAATTGTTCTGAACAGACTAAACTATTGCCTACGGGGGAAACTAACAAATACATGTATGGTTTCATAAAAGAAAAGAGCACCCAGTTCTGCATACATAGGGTCATGACAGGACCAAACACAATCACAAAAATATTCAACGACCTGAAAGGGGAATCAACAGAGAAAACCATGAGATCATCATCAGCAAACTGGCAAACCACATAAGCGGTACCCTGCGACACATCATCAAAGATTACCTTGTATACAGACAGTGCGCAGTCAAGTTTCAGGGACAGATGTCATCGTGGAAGAAACTAGAGCTAGTGACTCCTCAGGGTGGTGTACTATCCCCAACATTATTTAATATGCTTATGAGCATTATAGACAGGATGCAAGTAAAGGGGATTACAGAGAGTATATATGCAGATGACATAGTACTGAAAGCTTGAACTAAACAAGTAAACAATGTGTTGGCCTCATCATCTCAACTTATAACACAAAGATTATCAGAGGAAAAGGAAAAGTGGACTGCAACTTCCGAATACACGGACACAAAATAGAACAAGTTGACTCCTACAAGTACATGGGCGTGATTATAACTAAGAGAACCAAACTTATACAAGAGAGAGCAAGGATCAAGAGCCTGTGTAGCCTAAGGATCAAGACACTGGCAACGT
>NC_090754.1:16725782-16740782 GCF_036898095.1 Palaemon carinicauda
AAGGCAAGTATTACAACCACTGCTCTAGATTACATCAGATTTTTGCTCTGCTAATGGAAAGAAAGCTATATGAGAGTTTTCTGACCAGTGTCCAAAGAGGTGAAAGAAGACTTATCCCTCCTCTTGAAAGAGGCCATTCCAGAAGCCACGCTAGAAGAATTTATGAAGTCCAGTCCAAAACTGACAGAACACCTTGAACGTTATGAGAAGTTCTTCAGTAAAGCATTGGAAGGGTGCATGTGCCAACAGCTCAGTACTGGTGTTGCTATATCTACCTTATAAATAGGGGTCATCGTGATTTGAGGCGTGCTGTAAGAACAAACACCATGGAGACCTACCGCTGAATCTTCCCATCCGTGATTGATTTTTTCTTTGCCCTTAACCGGCCAAATTACGCTCGCTGAGGAGTACAGTTTCTAGAAAAGCTCAAGGAAGCAGATCCAAGGATTCGGTCAATATTACAGAAAGGGGCCTTTTCCATCTGCCGAACATCCAAGCCCTCTACAAGGACAGCAATAGACCTAACACTGGACCACACAGTTAACAGGGATGCAGCCTCATCTATGAAAGGGATTGTTGGGTTTCATAACTCACCCAATGCAATAAGGCACTGGTGAATAACATCGACCCAGAGAGGAATGTTTGTGACAGAACTGCGCCATATGACAAGACTGCTACCAGAAGAGCAGCCAAAGTCACAGCTCCAACCCTCCAGGACAGAAAAAGATAACCGACATGTACAGGCTTAGTTAAAAACAATGGCTGAGTCCTATGATCCATTTTCAGAGCCAGCCATCACATCATAATTTCTTCTAAACATTGCAACAGGAAAAGGAACAACATCGACAACAAAGGAGTACCTCATGGAAACCATTTGAAGTGGCCATGAACTTCAGCTGAAGTTTAGAGAAGAATGTGCACAGGACAGCTCCAGGTTGTTAAAGCCAATTAAAAGAAGGAAGGCCAGCAACTTTGCCAATAAGAACACAAAAGTCAAGTTAGCACAATCAACTGGTAATCGTGTAATAACGAGTCAGTGGGATAAGTTTATCCGTATACTAGTGGTAATATCACAGAACACAAACTTTGACCTGAAGTATGTTTGCCGCTTCCCAATCACAGAAGTTCCCCTGTCCATTTTCCATCCTGATGGCTCACGACAAGGAACCAAAAGGAATCTGCTCCTGAGAAAACTGGAAACAATGCAAGACGAGGTAGAAAATCTGCCTCCTGTTGATGTATGTTTAATTGATGGTCGACTGCTGATTCATTCCTATCTGACAGGTCTTGGAAACATATCTTACTTAAATGTTGCAAGAGGTCTCTTGAGCCATATCTGCAAACACTTTGGGATGGCAAATGAGATACATGTTCTGTTTGACAGATATCTACCTCATTGCTTTAAAAAAAGAGTGAACAAGTTTTGAATGGTGCTCAAGATCATCCTTTTGTCATACCTAGTAGTGAGCAATGACCAAAACAGAGATCCAAAACTCTGCTACAGAATGGTATGTTAAAAAAAGAACTGGCAAAATATTTGATGAAGTAATGGCATAATGACCACTATGGAGCTATCATTGTTGCAAGAACAATTGTTTTATCACATGGGGGCAGAAAAGAAAATGTCCGTAGACCTACTAGACGTCCTCCAAGGAGACCATGAAGAAGTAGACACCCTTCTGGCTCTTCATGCTTCTCACACCCATGGAAGCCTTATCATCCGGGCCTCTGACACCGATGTACTCACCATCATCTTAGGTGTACTAGGGAGAAGTAAGAGGGATGGTATCCCCATGAAGAACATAATCAGGGACTGTTGCTTGGGGAATGACCGAAGGTACTTGAATGTAACAAGCAAAGCTGCAACTCTAGAGGTAAAACAAGCTGGCCAGGCAGCAGCATTACCTGGTCTGCATGCATTTACAAGCTGGGATTTTACTGCTTCATTCTTCCGTAAAGGAAAAGTAGAATTATATGAAATAATTGAAAATGATACTACTAGGACCTTCATCAGTTTTTTTCCAAAACTTGACATTGAGAGATGAACCAGATCAGAAGATAGCTGAGCCCTATGTATGTTTCTTGTAAGGGATGGTACAAAAGATTGTTCGAATGACTGAAAAAATTAATAAGGTGATTATTATACATGGAATTACATACATTTCTTATGAAATATGATGCTTCTAAATACCACATAAAAGAATAAGTTATTAAATGCCGTATGAAATATGAATTTTCTAAATGTTGCGAACTTGAAACATTGCAAGCTACTCTATAGAACTGTAATCTTTTACATATATCTAGCAATACATTTAATGTAGGATTTTCCATTTCAGGAGACCCCAATGCCCAACACAAAGTGGACTGTGCACTTCCTGCTTGTGGCAAGACCCTTAAAAACCCGATCCAGCAGGCTCATTATATGAGCATTATCTGGGGTAACGCCAACAGCACTCAACTAGCTAAAGGCTTAAACTAAGTGCATTACTGATGGATGACAAATAAAGGTCATTACATACCAGAATGATTTCCTGGTCCTGTTGAACCACACAATCTTTTAGCGATGCTGAAACTTCTGAGCAAAATACTCGGCAGTATAATGAAATGTATGCCGCTGCTAATATCATTGACAATGACTCATACTCTGACCCAGAATGAAGTAATGACTCTGATTGTGAAAGTGGAGGTTTAAACTGCTAACCAAATAAGCCTCCTTATTTGCCTGTATAATCTATGGGAAGAGATTACATTGTTTTCTTAAAAGACAGATTTCAGTTGTTATACCTGGGTAATCTATATTTAGCTAGACTCATAGTAGACCTAGTTAGAAGAGTCTGGCAAGGCCAATACATTAAGAACAAATTCTGTAATTTACCCAATTTTATTCTAAAATAATTGATAAATCTTGTAAAGTTCATTTCAGCTAGTATCTACAGAATTTAGGCTAGCAATACACTTAAATCTACACTACACGTCTACCGCATGGATAGAATATCCCTCTTCCTCCTCCTTCTCACTTGCATATATTGTGGCATTGTAGTTTTCGTTTTTTATTTCATCTAAAATACTCTTTTACATTCGCATTGGCGTTCACATTCCCAGACACTTCAGTGACACACTGGTATGAAGACCTGCATATCCTTTATACATAGGATCATTCTAATTCCGATGGGAAAAAAAAGAGAAGGAAACTATGATCTTGGCACTCTATTTCTAATGAAATAAGGATAACTACAGAATAAGAATGTTGAAACGAGGTTAAAATGGAGCCCAGTTACTAATACAGCGTTCTATGTGATGAGCTTTGTTATTTTAAAGAAATCATCTTTTGAAAATATGATGTAACACAAAACCAACGCCACTGAATCATTTTTCTTTTTATCTTGAGAAGAATATTTCTTTTATTAAGGATAAGCGATAAATATAATATTCATGATATAAAAAGAGAAATATACTTTACTTATTTTTCTCTCACGGGCCACTTTTGATCCACGGGTATGGGGTTGGATGGACCTGCTCTCTAGGGTCTTTAAATATGTGGCCCTGATACTATACAAAAATGAAAAATTCAGAGATAATTTGTAGTTTTCGCTAACTAATACAAACCTAAAATTATCTATGTGTATTATCTTTCAGCAACAGCTGGAGGTAGCCATTAGACTTTAATTGCGAGGTTGCAACTCTGCCGAATCGCTTGAGCTGATAAGATGAGGGTGGCGGGGGTTTACCCAGCAGCTTCTATATATACTCTCACAGTAGTGAGAGACGTCACTTTTTATTTCAGGAAGGACTTCTGGGCAACAGGTGATGGCAGGCCAATTCATATAAATAATGCCAGGTTTGTATTAGTTAGAGGAAAATACAAATTATCTCCAAATTTGTTTTTTGTTCCCATACTAACGAACCTTCCATTACTTATGTGGATGGCTCACTCTTAGGTGGGTGGAAATCCTAGATGTGGAATGGACATTAACACAGTTTTATCTAATACAGTATATGACTGGTCTAGGAAAAACTTTGACACCTCGCTCAAATATACAAAGCGAGTATACTCGAGGCCTGTGCAGTGCAGTAAAATAGAGGTTGTTGTTTATATGAACGTCTTTGGGTTCATATAGGAAAACAAGACATATCTCATTGCTCCCTCGCAGAAAGCAATCGGGACGTGTACAGTATAACAATTTTATAACTGATACTAGGCTACACAAGGGAAGTGATAATTACCGGCAGAGGTTGAAGCCAGAGAGACCCATGGTACTGTACCCCAAGGAAGGAGAAGATGAAGAAAGGAAAGCCATTCATTCTTCTCATTCATCCCAGTCTTAACTTGGGTAACCAATGCCCTAAACCAACTGCTACTTGCCCATCAAGGAGCCTGAGGTATCATAAATCACTTATTGAGCAGCCACTACAGGACCGATAATAAATGTATTGAGTCTCCTGTGGGCTGTGAAGGTGGTCTGTCTTTTCCACACGCCCGCTTGGAGAACTTGCAACATGAAAAAGTTGCACTTGAATGCCAGGGAAGTACTGATTTCCCTGACATCATGGGCTTTAGGTCGACGAGCTTGAGGAGAATCGGGAGCCTAGGCTCTTTCAATTACTTGGCAAATCCAGGAGGAAACCGTGTTCTTGGTGATCCTCCTCTTTACTCTACCTAAATTAACAAACAGAGGTGTTAGTCTGGGCCGTGTTGCTGCAGTGTGTTTAAAATAGTATCTCAACCTCCTCACTGGGCATAGTAACCACTGATCTGGGTCATTGGTTACAGAACGAAGACTCACAATCTGAAAGGGCCCAAATCTATGGTCCACTACCCCTGGATTTTGAGTCTTAGTAATAAACTCATGGACGAAGCTGAGTGTCACTTCCTTCATCCCCTTAAATATGTGATGTTGTACGAGAGGCTATGAAGTTCACTGATTCTCTTTGCCGAGATTAAAGCGAGCAAGAATGCCGTTTTCAAAGTGAGATTTCGGTCAGTTGCATGGCCTAATGGTTCGTAAGAAAGTCCTTTCAAGGATCTCAAAACGCAAACCACGTTCCAAGGAGAAAGCCAAATCTCTGACTGGGGGCAGGTGATCTCATAACTCCGTGTGACTAGAGAAAGCTCCAACGAAGAGCAAATATCTTCAGCTTAAAGGCAAGGCTTAAGGCTGAGCGATAGCCTTTCACCGCCAAAACTGGAAGGAGTTTTTCCTCCCGAAGGTATACAAGGAAGTCCGCTATTACTGGAATAGTGGCATCGAGTGGAAAGATATTCCTTCCACGACACCAATCACAGAATACTCTTCATTTAGCCTGGTAGACCGAGGCTGAGGACCTACGCAAGTAACCGGACATTTGCTCCGCAACTTGTCGTGAAAAGCTCTTCTGAGAGAGGAGATGCTGTATAGTCTTCACTTGTGAAGTCGAAGTGACTGCACGGTCTTTTGGGAGATGTTCACGTGTGGTTATTTGAGTAGATCTGGTCATAGAGGCAGTTCTCTTGGTATATCTACTAGAATTTGCAGGAGGCCTGGAAACCAATCTGCATGATGCCATAGCAGAGTTACAACGGTCATCATTAGATCTTTTGACACTCTGGTTTTGTTGAGCAGTCTTCTCATCAGACAACATGGGGAAAGGCGTACACGTCGATGTTGTCTCACCATTGTTGGAATGCATCTTGCCATAGAGCCTGAGGGCCCGAGACTGAAGAACAGTATAGCGGAAGCTTGCTGTTCAGAGATGTTATGAACAGGTCTACAGTCAGGAAACCCCACAAAGTTAGGATCTTTACTGCAAGAAGGCAGAGAGGCAGCGAAGAGGTACCGCCTGTTTGTTTATGCAAGCCACTACTGTGGTGTTGTTGCTCATCAACATCACAGAGTGACCTGCCAGCAACTGTTGGAACTGATGAAGAGCTAGGTAGACTGCTCTTATCTCTAGAAGATTTATGTGCTGGTACCTTTCCGACTCTGACTAAAGGCCAGAGATCGTTTGGTGCAGCAGGTGTAACCCCCACCCTTCTTTTGATGCCTCTGTGAAGAGCATCAAATCCAGAGGGGGGACGAGAAGATTCTGACCTCTTTGAAGGTTTCCATCTACCAACTCAAATCCGTCACCTGATCCTGAGTTATAGGAACTCAGGTGTCCAGTGGATTGAGTATTGGTTCCACACGGACTTCACCTGCCACTGCTGGGATCTTTTCCTGAGGCGGCTGTTTAGAACAAGACGGATGAGAGAGGTTAGATGGCCTAACAGACTTAACCAATAAGAGGCTGGAAGAACCTCTTTCCTGATAAAGGGAGCAGCCACTACCTTCAGTCTGTGTACTCTTTCTTCTGATGGGAAGACTTTCTCTAGGATGGTGTCTATGATCATACCGAGGTATACCACCCTTTGTGAAGGTTGCAGTGATGACTTCTTGTGATTTATCAGGATCCCAAGATCCTGACAAAACTCAAGATGCAGGTCCCGGTGACGAAGAAGGGTCATCTCCGAGTCTTCTAGGATCAGTCAGCCGTCCAGATATCTGAGAAGACGGATTCCGTTCCTATGAGCCAAAGATGAAACTAGGGTAAACACTCTGGCATATACCTAAGGAGATGTCGTGAGACAGAAGCATAAAACCTTGAACTGGTATGTCTTTTCCTCGTGTATGAATCTCAGATACTTCCTTGAAGACGGATGGATTGGGATCTGGAAGTATGCATTCTTCAGGTCCGGTGTGCACATGAAGTCCCTTGGACGAACCGCTTGGATGACCGTGTCTGCCGTCTTCATTCTGAACTGAGTTTGCTGCAGGAACTTGTTCAGAGGGGAGAGATTGATGACTGGTCTCCAGCCTCCAGTCTTCTTTTTCACTAAAAAAATTCGACTGTAGAAGCCTGGGGACACTTCCGCAACCTCTCAGAGACCATCTTTCTACAGCATGGTCTAGATTTTGGCTTTGAGTTCCAGCTCCTTTATGGATCCCTTCGCATAGAAGCTTAGATGCACTGGATCCCGAGGCAGAAGAGGGAGAGATATTATTATTCTCATTAATTACTAAGCTACAACCCTAGATGGAAAAACAGGATGCTATAAACCCAGGGTCCCCAACAGGGAAAATAGCTAAGTGAGGAAAGGAAACGAGGAAAAATAAAATATTTTAAGAACAGTAACAACATTAAAATAAATATTTCCTATATAAACTATAAAAACTTTAACAAAACAAGAGGAAGAGAAATTAGATAGAATAGTGTGCCTGAGTGTACACTCAAACAAGAGAACTCTAACCCAAGACAATGGAAGACCATGGTACAGTGTCTATGGCACTTGGACCGTTCAGGGATCTACCCCGTGAAGCTCCCACCTCAACCAGTGGCACTGTAAGCATCCTCTACAGGTAGCAGGTGAGTAGGAATGCCATTCCTACTGGGAGGGACCACCTCGGCCACCTCCCTTTCCTCCCCTCTTTCCTTTGAATGACTTGGACCCCTTCTGTCCCTTGGACTGAAAGGGCTGCTTCGACACCTTAGAAGGCCCCTAGGACCTAAATGTTGACTGGTGAGTAGAGGAAGGAGCTTGCCGAGGCCAAGAAGACTGGGCAGGCCTACCATAGGTATGCAATGTCATGGCCTTATGGATGAGAGAATCGTTGGACGATTTCTTCCATTGCTCAGAAGCCCTCTCTATCTCTTCCGAATCAAAGAGAGATAAACCCTTAAGGGTGGAATTCCTCAACCAAGAGACCTCCACTTTCGGCACCTGCTTTTGGAACCAGCCTTTGATGGTATCCCTTCTCTTGAGGATGGCTTTCGCCTACAGATTGACGCAACAGAAACTTAAGAATCCGGGTACCTGACAACTGGAAGGAATCCAAAGTCTTCCTGGCTGACTCCTTCGAAAGACTGAGGGAGCTAACCATGAAACCTAATGATCCCAACCGTAGATTGAGCCACGGAGCAGCCTGCATTGCATACTTTGCGCCTCTTTCTATGTTCAGGAGCTCAACTACTGAGAGGGAGGCCTTTAGAGAGGAGAGGGTTTGAGTTGGAACACCCTTCGTTAGGGACTTCACCAAAGGGTCGAGAGTCATGGTGGAATGTGGTTCCCCTTCGATCTTGAAATACTTCCTTTGTAAAACGAAAGGAACTGGAAGGGACCGAAAGGAGGAACCTGCCCTAAGGGAACTAGAAGTTCCAGCTATCTGGGCAATAGCTTTCGTTTTGGCAGCTGTCAGACTTTTGGACCAGGGCATAGCTGCACTGGACCTGGAAGGCTTCTGAGTTTTGAATATTTCATCGAGAAACATATCCTTCCCTTCCTGGATGGTGGAACCAGGAGTGGACTACCTATTGATGGCCCTCATACAGGCAAGGAACTGCCAAAAAAGGTATGTTCCGACTCCAATCTCTCCTGTTCGGAGTGATAGTTTGGACTGCCCGCATTTGGAAGATTCTCATCCTCCGAGTCTAAGGGGTTGTCCACCTCCAGACTCACATCCAGAGCCTGGGGTAGGTCAGGGTCGTCAACAGAATCACTGGGTTGGCCCACCACAGGGGATCAACTCTGTGCCTCAGCCAATTTAGCTTCCCATGCCACGGTGTTCTTAGGTTTTGTCTTTGTGTCCTTTGATTCCCTCTGCAAAAGACGTTCCTCCGCGGTCTTAGGAGGGGGAACCTGCAAGGCCTTCGAGGCACTAGACGAAGCCTTGGCAGCAGGAGCTGGAGACTCCTTCTCTGGAGGATGTACAGAAACTGGACGTTGGTCTGGAGGCACTACCTCAATGTCTTGAGGGTTGAAGGGATGGATCGTGATCTCTCTGGGCGAGCCTATGTCCCTAATCATCCTAGGGTGGATGATATCGGCGAGAGGTGGTGTTATGCCTCTCATCTTTCTCTTCTACTTCTTAGTTATGACCTTTACCTTCATTGGCATAAAATGTAAGTTGGCTATATACGAATCAGAAGGAATAAGGCCTTCAGCAAACGACTGGAGTGGAGGTGATCTACATGATTTGTCTGCCGTTAACCTCCTTCTAGGGTCCTGATTCTTAATTGACGAACCCGACAAGGGTTCCAGGGGGAACCTAGGGATTGCCTTGACTGAGACAGTTGGACGTTGTGGCGGTGGAGATGCCACATTCAGAGTCTTCAGGAGGGTGGTCATGAAGGTGCTCACCCATGAAGGAAGCTCTGAAACCCTAGGTATACCCTTGAATTCCCTAGGAGTGGGTCCTTTGGGTGGAACTCTAAAAGGAGCCCCAGTCGACGGAGAAAATAACCTCTGAAGCAGAGGAACATGTTCCTTCGGACGCGAAGAAAGGTCCGAACTATTAGGAACGTTCACGAAAATCGCACAAGTAGCCATAGAGGAAAACGAAGGTCTAACACCTTTCTGCTGCCCCAGAGAACCACCTACATCCAACGAAGTTGGCAGAAGAGGCTTCTGAATCGGGACTACTCTCGATGGAAAACGCATCACAGTGGGACCCGTCTCTGAGCGTCGTGTAGGCAAACGCTTTGCTAGAACTTCCAAGACGGTGAAAGGCCCTGGGTGTTTAGATGGATGCCTGTTAGAGGAATGGTCATTCTGATCTTCAGGTCGTCTGGAAGGTCTGGTTGAGGGACTACGTGCTGATGGACTGTGTGTACACCTACCTCTACCTCTAGACAAAGAACGTCTAGACCTTGATCAAGAACACGTGGTTCGTGACCATGATCATGAACATGATGCTCATAAACAAGAGCATCTAGTTCTCATTCGGGAATGGTGTGAACTTCATTCTCGTGAACGGTACCTTCGCAAAAGTGAAAGCCGCCATCATGAACGTAAACATCGTCCTTGCGAGCGCGAGGCCATTCTTGTGATCTAGATTGCAGACATCAAGAACGTGAGTGTCTGGACCTAGGTCTAGACTTTGCTTGTGATTATATAGAACGCGATGGCGAGATTCGTCATCGTGAAGAGGAACGCCTCTGAGGAGAGCGATGAAATCTGTGTTCTCGTAAGCGCAAAGCTTTAGAGCGTGAGCGTCTTCCAGAAGAAGAGCGCTCGGATCGTTATGACCTATGATCCAAAAGATCCTTCGATCATCTTAAACGGCGATCAGGGGAAGAGAATCCCGAAGGGCGAGATGATGGTGATGCTCGTCCTTTCGTGCTGCTGATGGTAGGAGTGCTGGTCCCCAGAAGATCCACACCTGCAACCTACAGGTTCCTGTGGGGAGAAACAGAAGGTTAAAGGTTAGGGGATGACGAAATCCCAGGATGGAGAGAGGGTTCCTCGTCAGCAGGAGCCTGTTATAGAGGTGAACGCAAACGATCACCTTGCTCACACGTGGAAGGGCCAGAAGAAGGTGACAGATGGACCTCGCACAGTTCCAGAGCGTGAGATGTCGACGGCTATGGAGGAGATTCCTTCTTGGCACCACGCTGAAGAAGGCACAGCAGTTCCTCCTTCGAAGGGGATCCCGAAATCTGAAATCCCTAAGGATGACCACACCTGCAGCATATCTGAAAGGGAGAATGGCTCGCCACCGGCTGGAGGAGAAGTTGCTCCTCAAGGGGAAACAACAACCCCCCAGTACCCCGGGGTTGCCAAGGAGTTAATCGATCTGCACTCCTACTCGATCATCCCTCGTAAGAGCATGAGCGAGAAGGAGCTTTTGAGAGAGATTTGGTAGTGCGAGAAGAAGAATGCGCTCTGCTTGCCCCTGAGGGAGAGCAGTTGCGCTTAGTCTTCTTCTTCCTACGCCGCTCAAATTTCTCCCATTGGAAGGCAGACCACTCCCTACACTCTGTGCAGGGCGAACCCTGCTCCCATCGATGCCCTCAGCAAGTAAGACACAATGAAGGCACGAAGGTCCCGCACGCGGCACCCTCGTGCCCTGGACAGGTTCACATTATGAAGGCGATCGCAAGAGAAAGCACGCACACCTAAAAAGAGAAAGCAGAATTGAAAAAGTCCAATGACAGTCAGGAGGAAAGTGGGCACATCCGATCTCGACTGAGCCAAAAGAAAAAAAGGACATATCTCACTGCTGTGAGAGTATACTGTATATAGAGGCAGCTGGGTATCCCCCAGCCACCCACAGCCTACCCACTCAAGGGGTTAGGCAGAGTTGCCACCTCGCAATTAAAGTTTAATGGCTACCTCAAGCTGCCACTGAAAAATAATCCACGTAAATAATGGAAGGTTTGTCAGTATGGGAACAAAACTCTTATTAGACATTCGAGAGACTGGAGATATAATGCTTTCAAAATAAAACTGAAGACTTTCTTGTTTCTTTGGTGCTTCGATAGTGCAGATTTGACAATAAACGAGTAATATGCAGTGTGAAATGTTGAACGCTTCCACACAAACATGATAAAAGGATTGGAAGTCCTGTAGTATGTAGGGTTCCCTTCCTTTATAGGACCAGAAAAGCAGCCCTTAAAATAAAGTAAAAGGAAGGCTTCCCTAATGAAATCAAGGCTTTGTCTGATCAAAGGTTAATTCCTAAAAATTCTAGATTAAGAAAACTGGATCCGTTTATTGATTTGTAGAGGTATTTTTAGGATAAAGGGTAGACTTCAGTTTTCTGACCTGAGTTATGAGTCAAAACACGCAGTCATTCTGCCAAAAGGACATTTCTCCAAACTCTTAGTACAGTTTCAGCATAAATTTTTGAAAGATGCTGGTGTAAACAGCATTGTTTCATCATTAAGAACTAGTATTATGTAAATAGTGTAAGAAGAAGGGCTAAGACTGTAGTATAGGAGTGTTTCGATTGTTGTCGGCACGATAGTTATCCTTATAGTCAACCTGCTTCTCCATTGCGTGATCTGAGAGTTACTCCAGCATCCCCCTTTGCAGTTACAGGTACAGATTTTGCTGGGCCAATATTTAGTGCACATTGTCCATGGAAAAATGATATATATGTTACTTTTACTTGTGCATAGTTATAGCAGTGCATCTGGAACTCTGGGTCTATGTCATTGGTTGATTGTTTGCATGTCGATAGTTGCTCGTCAAGGTATTCTGAGTGTTATTAACTACGATAATGCCGGAACCTTTGTTGCAACCTCTTTGGAAGTACATAAGGTATTTGGACACTTAGCACCGAAATGGAGGTTTCAAGTACCAAGTTCACCATGGTGGGGAGAATGGTTTAAGAGACTTCTGGGGTCAATGAAGATAGCTCTGAAAAAGACTTTGGAAATTAGATATGTAGGAAAGAATTAATTAAAGACTACTCTTGTAGAAATTACATCCTGTATAAACTCTCGACCTCTGGCCTTAGTAAGTGATGGGCCACACTTTGCCCATTATCTTACACATCATTTTATTCTTGGTAGGAATATAACTTCTAAACCCGTTGTTGACATTGAACCATAGGTTGTACCTCCAGAGGATCTACATCAGTGGTCTTCATTACGTGGCTCGCAATAACCCGATTGGCGGTTTGCAGGAGAGAAAGAGAAGTGAAGAAATTCATCAGTAATTAGAGAAAAAGTCCAAAGTATTATATAAAAATTTCATAATTTTTTCATATCACTCATCTTTTAATAATCTTGCTAATAGGAATAGGTTCTAGGTCCATTATACAGTATATCAGGAATTTAGGCAGTGAATCTATTCACCATATAATCAAAATGGACAAATTCATTATTAAACGTAACCACAGATAAAACCCCACGGAACTACAAACTTCTACAATTGAGTCATGCGATACTGATGGAAGCAAACTGATACTGGTGACCCCAACATGAGAGGCAAGGAGAAAAGTCTCTCATTGGATTAATGAAGAAAAAGAAGAAATTCAAAATTTTGCTACATTCCATTGTATAATTAACCAGGAGGCACTTGTGGTAAAACTCAAAGACTGAACTTCAATACATAATGCACCTGGTTGTTCGGGTGATGAATTCTGTTGTTACAAGGACATTGAATCATTGTCAGTTTCGTAAGCTACTGGCTATACAAGAGACAGAATATGGAGATTTGGGATGCATAATGATGTGAGATGGTTATCTCGGGGTAGAGTCCTTGAACGATTCTAAGTGTCCATCTTACTGATCGTGAGTTCACTGCAAGGGAAGGAAGAGTTGAACCTGAACTGGAGAATCCTGAGTGGATATATATATATATATATATATATATATATATATATATATATATATATATATATATATATATATATACATATATATATGTATATATACATATATATATATATGTGTATGTATGTATGTATGTATATATATATATATATATATATATATATATATATATATATATATATATACATATATATATACACATATAAATATATATATGTTACAGTCAAACTGTGAAATCAGTTATTTCGTGAAATGACTAAAACTGTTAGTCATTTCATGTAATGCCTGTAGGGGTCAGTCAATTCATGAATTGAAATTAATTGACTGAAAATTCCAGCCTTTTCATGAAACGACTGAATTTGGTGACCAGACATTTCATGAAATTACTAAAGTCATTTGTTATTGAGCTTTATATGTTTGAAAGACGAAAATAACTGTTTCGTACTCTTATAATTTTATTCACAAGAAAATTCATACATATTATAAATATCACTAGTTAAAAAGTAAATGACTAGCAATAGTAATATCAATATTTACAATAATTGCAAGAATAAATCACCTGGTATGATAATTTTATTCATAAGAAAATCACAAATATAAAAGCACTAGTTAAAAATTAAATCAATAGTACGATAGAACAATCGAACAATAGTAAAAACACATGACATATCAATTACAGATTTATTTATTTACACAGTTGAGGCTATTGTGGCGTTTACTATTGCATTTGAAACATTTGCATCTGTTTGTTTGACATTTTTTGGGACCATTGCATGAACACTTAACAAAACCTTGTCCTCCACTGATAGAGGATTTGATAACGGCTTCTCGGAGAGAAATTTCAATGTCATTGTTAATGTCACTTTCTTTCAGCAATCTCTTGGGACAAATGTCAAACTGATTCCTGGAATAGTTTCCTTTTAGAATACCACTTTTGGTGGCCACTCTGTATTGGTCGTGCATGCTCCTACTCACAATAACACCTAGGATGTTCCTTGGTTCTCCACGACCTGCTACTAATTCTGTTGGGCTCCTCTTAACCATACGTTCTGCTTGTTGTCTCTGAGATTCACTTGCTGCTAATCGTTGGGAGCTGATGCTGTTATGAAGTTGATCAAGGTTTGTTTGTTGCTGGGATAGTGGTTCTGGCTCTTGTTCAGACTTATTCATTTCAGCTACGGCTGGTTCTCGCTCGGGTTCATTGACATCAGCTTCTGCTTCTGTTTCAGGCTCGTTGGCATCTGTTTCTTGCTGCTGAAGCATTGTTATAAGGTCTTGCTCAGACTGCAGGCAACTGATGATTTCTTGTGGAAGTGATGTTGACGTCAGTCCGACTCGGGCATTCTCACCGAACATTGCAGCATATGGACTTCTGTATGGTAAGCCAAATTCTTGGAAAACTGAACAAATTTTATGCCTGTAGCCCAGTCCGTTGAGTTGTTGTCAGCCATCCACGCTACAAGCATGTCTTTTATGTCACCATTTGCTCGCTCAACAGAGCCTTGGCTCTGTGGATGTCTAGGCTTGCCGTGAACGATTGACAATTCAGGCCACAAAGAACGTAGTTCAGTAATAATCTGAGCTGTAAACTCAGAACCATTGTCTGATTTAAGGATTACTGGAGCACCCAGAAGTAGAAAGATATCAGCTAGTTGGAATGCTATCTCACCTGCACGCTTTGATGTGAGCGGACGTAGAACGCAGAACTTTGTCAGATGGTCTTGGTAAACCATAATCCATGTCTATGAGATCAACCTGGCCACGTGATGAAAATTCAGTACTCAGAATAGGTTTAACTACGACACCCTTTGTCATTGGTCGCTTTCTCTTTTTCTGGCATTCCAGGCATAACGACTTGAATAGTTCAATTGTTTCTCGCTGAATGTTGGCATATTTCACTTGGAGTTCTTTTGTCATTCTGTCTCG
>NC_090754.1:16743282-16783282 GCF_036898095.1 Palaemon carinicauda
AAAAAATCATCTGTTAAATACAGTCTTTGGGAAACCATGGAGAGTACAGTTCAGAGTCAGAGAGGACGAGCAAAATTCTGGATATATATAGAGTTGATAAAGAAAGCAAGACACAAATAAATGTAAAGTTCTGGAGATGCCATGAAGACGGTAGATATGCCAGAATTCATACGTTTTCTAAAGAAAATGAATGATCACACCCATCCCCCATCTGCAGTACTATAATCAACAAATCTTTGGAAAATATGTCTCAAGCTGCTATTGCCCAGCTGCCTAACCGGCAAGCGATGCGTAAGCTTATTCGACGCAAAAGGAACTTTTTTTTGGACTATTTTAACTATTCAGTAGGATAAATACTTTTTATCAATAAATATGTGTTCAAAACCTTTTCTATTGTTTATAAACACAGTTGTGTAAATACTTTTTATCAATAAATATTTGTTCAAAACCTCTTCTTTTGTTTATAAACACTCACACACACACACACACACACACACACACACAAATTCCACACTTCCAAGGCGCTGAAACGTCTGGCGCTGAAAAGGCATGGTGCTGAAATGGCTGGTGCTGAACTGGCAGCGCTGAATTGGCGGCGCTGAGCTGGCGGCGCTGAAACGTCCCTACCCCTTCAGTTGATGGTACAGTATGTTATAACTTTTTTCTATGTTGGAGTGGGTTGTCTAAATACATGTAAATATCCAGATACCAACTCCTTTCTTTTCCTGGTGTGATACTCGTTAAGATAAGTTTTTGCACTGATGGTGAGGCGAATGTCAAGTATTAAGATTTATGTTATGAAAATTTAGTCATTTTATTTCGTTATGCCTTAAAGAATCGCTGATAGCCATTTTCTTTGAGTAGTTTAAGTTGTTCCAAAATTATTTCACATAGAATTTCTTGTATATTTTTCATAATAATATGGCATTATTTAACCCTTCATTAATTGCTGATAGTTTACATAAATCATAGGATCCTTGTTCTTAGTTTATTGAAGATCAATGAACGTTATTTTCTCTAATAGTTTAAGTGTTATGTTTATAAAGAGCGTCGATTTTGAGAGGAAAATAAAGAGAAGAAGAAGGAGCCGCGTGTTCAAAGCCCATGAAAGTCACTGTCTTTAAGGATTCATAGCAATGTCCCCACAGACAACAATGGTCATTATATGACATTCTCTCAGATGTTTCTATTTCAAAAGAATTTCTATTAAAGTTGTCCGTCTGTCTTCATTCATTTTCCTTCAATTCAGGTCCAAATGATGATGATTATCTCACTATCACTATCGCCTTTAGTGTCAACGTCATTATCGGAATCATTATCTCCACGATTCATCATCATTATCGTCATCCTCTTCCCTGATGGTTCCCGAATATCCAACACCTGGTGCTCTCTCTCTCTCTCTCTCTCTCTCTCTCTCTCTCTCTCCTCTCTCTCTCTCTCTCTCAATCTTATTTCAATGAAATATTAATTATTTCTGATTGGATTTTTAGATCTATTTTCCACAAATGATTTGTGTACATTCTGCAAAACAAAGGAGACGTGTTAAAATAGAAAAGAAAAATGTTAAATAATTATCGATATGTTTGTCAATAACGATATTGAAAAAGGGAAATTATTCATAAATTTACATTTATTCTTCTTTAGAATAAAATTTTCTACCGAGTTTATGGTTATGGATTAGAATTTATTTGAACTTAAACTTAAATGCCAAAAATAATTATCATGTATACGACAATGGACCTCTAATCTTGAGTTACACATGAACAATTTACTCTCGAGATACCAATCTCTTGTATTAAGGCTTATGGAGTTCAATCAAATTTCCAAATGATTTTCCCTCAAGAAAGGAAAGGATCACAAACGAAAATAAGAAATATTAATTTTCATGACTCATCTCATTATTTTATTTTTCATTTTTTCTGACATTCTTATATCTTATATTTCAAAGGATTGTTTATAGTTCCCATTTCCTATTTAATACCATAAGTTATATATTACACATTTTATATTTTCTTTATATTCCAGTGGCCTGAAAACACGATGACAGTTGACTACATTTCTACGGCAGAGGACGATTTTTAGGTAACTGATTCCCTTCCAAAGTATGTATAAGCTAGTGAGAGAGACGCGAAGTAAAGACTGTAAAGTGATAAATAAGTACAAGTAAAACGAACAAAATATTTTTATTCATATTCTCTCTCTCTCTCTCTCTCTCTCTCTCTCTCTCTCTCTCTCTCTCTCTCTCTCTGTGAAGAGAAAAGACAAAAATTGTAAACTCTCTCCACTCATAGTGTCCCATAAAGCACATTCCTAACGTGTAATAGCTGAACACTCTACGATCGACCTCTAATGAAATGAGTCCAATTGTTCTCGAGGTTGACAGAGCTTTTGTGCCTTGTTGGAGTCCTAGCCAAATTACGAAGCCCAGTTGCTGCTCTCTGGTAATACTCGTTGTACCTAAGAAACTGACTGTTCTTGGATGTCCAGAAATCCCAGTAATCACTAGCCTTCTGCTGGCAATCCTAGAGAGGAAACAGGCTTCTACCTTATGCTGCTCTGTTGGGAGCTGCGGCAGGCACTTAACTGTTGCTTTGACAGTACTTATGGGAGGTTGGAAGATCATCTGGGACTAAGCGGATGCAGCGGCAGATGGGTAAATTCAGTCACCAAACCCTCTTTTATATTAGTGCACATAAAGCCGGGAAGTACAGAAGTGATTAGCAAATATCTCCAGAAAAAGATATATATGAGACAATATCGTATAGAAATTGAAGATGAGTGAGAAACTGAAGTTAAGGCATAATATCAACCTGTACAATTACTTAAGGAACACAGTAGACAAAACACAAACACCACTCTTCGAAAATCCTCCAACAATAGATATAGGAAATGTGGCAGGAAATCTAGATAATCCAGATAGAAATTAAACTAAAACACTAGTGTATCATGGAAACTAGCAAAGCTAAAGAGGAGGAGAAAAAGAATAGAAAACTCCCTTAACGTCACACAGTTCAATACTCAGTCAATTAGAAGCAAAATGGAAAGCTTCAGTGTAATGATAGCTAATGAGAAAAAAACTTATGATTTTATCAGAGAATGTGAAATTCCAGGTTACAAGCTTTTCATGAACGATCGCCTTATTGAAATAAGGTGGACGGGTAATGTTCTATTTTAGAAATAAACTAAACCCTATAGACATTAAATTAGAGACCGAATATGAAGTTACAGGAACAAATATTACCACCATAAGAAAGAACATGTCAATACTAATAATATACAGACCACCACCTCAATCGCAAGAACAGGACCAAGAGGTGCATAGACCAATAGTAGCAGAAGGGGACAATAAGCTAGCTGTCCTTAAGGGAGACTTCATTGCAACAATAAAATGAGACACTATCGATTCTGCATCATATACAGAGCGATACAGGCTACTAAAAATTGTCAACTAAGGGAAAAACATACTAGATATTATCCTAACAGCAGAAGAAAATTTAGTATCCAGTTTCTCATTAGGCGAAAATATTGGCAACAATGACCATAGAATAGTTAGGTATCTTAAACATTCCTCAGGTAACAGAACAAAAAGTTATAAAAAACTAGATTACACAAGAAAAGATTGAATACAAAAGAAGGAATTCACAAAGAAATTAAAATACAACAAAACAGGAAACATATACATTCAATGGGGATCCTTTGTAGAAAAAAAGGCTAAATGGATAACAAATAGAAATATTCATCCAGAGAAATAGGCAATGCAGTAGGAAGAGGAGACAGAGAGCATAAATCAATGGGTCCATAAAATTTTCTTAACACAAAAATTAAGTAGACAAACTTATTAAAAATGCCAAGATCAATGAGGAGAAAAGACTGTTATCAGCTAGTAAAGAAAATCCGAAATAATTTTTGTTTATATATGTAAGTAGTAGAAACTCAATAAAACCAACATTACCCCATTAAGAGACTCAGATGGTAATCCAATAACAAATGATTTAGAAAAAGCCTAGCTGGTGGATGCATATTTCACAATCGTATTCACTACGGAAGAATAAACGACCCTCCCCAAACCAGTTATCATATAGGAGGGACCACAACCACGTAACAAAATCACCTTTACAATGCAGACGTCAAAAAGTAAATAAAGGGACTTAGTAAGTCTAAGGCACCAAGTCTAAATGATATTCATATAAGAGAGATTATAGAACTAAAAGAGATAACCCCACACTTACCAAATGTTCCGAAAGACAGCCAACGAAAGAAAGACACCATACGGATGGAAACTAGGCAATGTTCCTCCAAACTGCAAGAAGGTAGCAAAAAACAACCTAGAAATTATAGACGTGTGTGTCTAACTGCATTGACTTAAACAAGTCAATTATAGTAGATCCAATAGTAGAACATATAGATAAAAGCAATCTTCTGATAGACAGCAAACATGGTTTTAGACAAAAGAGATCCTTTGTGATATACAGTATATGTTGGAATTTTTCTATGTTTAACATATATGACAAAAGAAGGGCAATAGATATCGTATACCTAGACTTTCAAAAGTCTTTTGTCAAAATCCCTCAAAAAATATTAATGGTTGAAATTAGAGAAAGAATCATCATTAAAAAGCCTGCAGAAGGAATCGAAGATTGGGTGACAAACAGAAAATAAAGAGTTGTAATCAATGGAGAAGCCTCAGAGTGGGCAGATGTTACAAGAAGAGTTCCTCGAGGATCCGTCTTTGATTCATTAATATTTCTGATTTACTTTAACGGCATAGATTTAGAATTAACTAGTAGAATACCCAAATTTGTCGGCGATACTAAACTAGGAACATACGCTGCGGACTAAGAAGATACAGAAGCCTTAAGAGAGGATCTAATCAAGTCGGAAAAATGGTCCAGAAAATGGCAAATGCCTTTCAACTGTGGGAAATGCAAATTTATGCACATAGGTTATAGTAACCAACAGACAAATTACTATCTGCTTAGTAATGAAATGGTAAGTGTGGACCAGGTGGAAGATATTGGTATTATTATTAGCAAAGATTTAAAATTCACCAAAAAGAACATAAGAACTGAAAAGAAAACACAAAAACTAATAAGATACAAAACGATAATTTAAAAAACGAAACAAAGACATTGTACTGCATTTGTACACATCATTAGAATACGTAGTCCAATTCTGGGCTCCATGTATTCAGAGGGCGTATAGATAGTCAAGAAACAGTACATACGAGGGCCACCAAATTAGTTCCAACATTATGAAAAAATGGATATCGAAGGAGAATGGAACGTTCAAACTTATCTGATCTACAAATTCTTAAAGGTATAAAAAATATAGCCTACAATAACCTCTCCTCACTTGGAACAAATCATCACAGAGATAACGGATAAAAACTGGAGTTAAAAGGATACAACAACACTTAATGTAGTAACAAAATAGCAGACTTCTACCGGATGAAGTGAACAGGAACACGGTAAACGAATTCAAGAATAAGTTATACAAGATCATTAGAATTATCTGAATATTTAAACTAATTCGCTCTATCAAAGAGCAAATGGAGTCTCCGCGGATGCATTGAAAAATCTTTGAGATATCCAAAATCATTGTAACTCTCTCTCTCTCTCTCTCTCTCTCTCTCTCTCTCTCTCTCTCTCTCTAGAGAGGAAGGACTGGCTCTTTCTCTCTCTTGCTTAATAGAGTATTCTCTCTCTCTCTCTCTCTCTCTCTCTCTCTCTCTCTCTCTCTCTCTCTCTCTCTCTCTCTCTCTCTCAGATATTGTCAAGGCTATAAGCGAAAGCAAATATTGTCAAGGCTATAAGCGAAAGCAGATATTGTCAAGGCTATAAGCGAAATTAAAAATGGATCGGCAGCCGGACCAGATGGAGTCCCAGCGATTTTGTTAAAAAAAAAATGCACACACTATCGCGAAGCCGCTTGCAATACTGCTAAGACAAAGTGAAGATATGAGCGAGATATATGTTAAACATAAATTAGCTTATAAAACCCCTATTTTCAAAAGTGGATCAAGACTAGAGGCAAGCAATTATAAACCTGTTAGTATAACATCACATATTATGAAAGTGTATGAGAGGGTAATAAAAAAGAAAATAATGAACCATTTGGTTAAAAATAATTTGTTTAATATAGGTCAACACGATTTTGTGCCCAGAAAAAGTACACAAACCCAACTCATAGCACACTATGAAAACATAAACAAAAATATGATAAATGAAAAAGACACAGATGTGATCTATCTAGATTTTGCAAAAGCCTTTGACAAGGTAGACCATAATATATTAGAGAAAAAAATGAGAAAACACAATATTGTGGGAAAGATAGGAAAATGGGTAAAAGAATTCCTGCAAAACAGAAAACAGATAGTGGTTGCAAATGACGAGAAATCAGATGAAGCTCAGGTAATATCTGGCGTGCCACAAGGTACGGTATTAGATGCACTGCTGTTTGTTATTATCATCTCAAACATAGACTGTGATGTTTAAAACTCTGTAGTGAGAAGTTTCGCAGATGACACAAGAATAAGTAGACAAATTACTTGTGATGAAGATAGGAACTCACTACAAAGAGATCTAAACAAAATATATGAATGGGCGGAGATAAATAGGATGGTATTTAACTCCGATAAATTCGAATCAATAAATTATGGAAACAGAGAAGGAATGGTATATGCATACAAGTGACCTAATAACAAGACAATCACAAACAAGGAAGCAATTAAAGACCTTGGTGTAATGTTAAATAGGTATATGTTATGCAACGACCAAATAGCAACACTGTTGACTAAATGTAAAGCAAAAATGGGAATGTTATTCAGACACTTTAAAACAAAAAAAGCTGAACACATGATTATGCTTTACAAAACTTATGTACGTAGTACACTCGAGTACTGCAATGTGATATGGTACCCACACTACCAAAAGGATATTGCACAAATAGAGAGTGTACAAAGGCCCTATACTGCTAGAATAGAAGAAGTTAAAGACCTTGACTACTGGGAAAGACGCAATTTTTAAAACTATACAGTCTAGAAAGGAGAAGAGAACGCTACATTATAATACAAGCATGGAAGCAAATAGAAGGAATTACTGAAAACATCATGGAGCTAAAAATATCAGAAAGAGCAAGCCGAGGTAGATTAATAGTGCCAAAAAATATACCAGGAAAACTAAGGAAGGCGCACAGGACATTAATCCACTACGCACCAGCATCGATAATGCAGCGACTATTTAATGCACTGCCAGCTCATCTAAGAAACATATCAGGAGTGAGCGTAGATGTGTTTGAGAATAAGCTCGATAAATACCTAAGATGCATCCCAGACCATCCAAGACTGGAAGATGCAAAATACACCGGAAGATGCATTAGCAACTCTCTGGTGGATATACGAGGTGCCTCACACTGAGGGACCTGGGGGAACCCAAACATAGAATAAGGAAGGTAAGGCTCTCTCTCTCTCTCTCTCTCTCTCTCTCTCTCTCTCTCTCTCTCTCTCTCTCTCTCTCTCTCTCTCGTAGGAGGAGGAGGAATTGTATTCCTTCTTTCTCTTTCAACAGAAGTCTCTCTCTCTCTCTCTCTCTCTCTCTCATCGGAGGAGGAGGAATTGTATTCCTTCTTTCTCTTTCAACAGAAGTTTCTCTCTCTCTCTCTCTCTCTCTCTCTCTCTCTCTCTCTCTCTCTCTCTCTTGGACGTGTCCTATAAGCCATGCTGATGTGGTGACATCCTCCTTGAGATGCCATTATCCTTCATCATGGTTTGCAGGTGAAATCCACTTTTCAAATATCTACACAAAGTTTTTGTTTCAGTTCGAAGGTTGGAGGATCCTCGGCCACGGCAGGAAATAAATTAGCTGTTGAAAGACCTGCCTCAGGCACGGGATAAACTTTTGCTTTTGAAAGAAGATGGATCAAATGAAAAAAAAAAAAAAGTTGTTGCTATGGCCTATTGGAAACGCCCCTGTCTAGCAATCGCCGGACTGGGGCTCGAGTCCCAGTCAAACTCGATAGTTTCTTATGGTGTCTGCAACCTTAATCTCCTTGTGAGCTATGGATGGGTGGTTTAGGGGAGCCTATATGTCTACCTGCTGAATCATCAGCAGCCATTGCCAGGCCATTCCTGCTCCTAATTTTGGTGGAAAGGCTTGGGCGTTGATCATTAGCATATGTGGTCAGCCTTAGGGCATTGTCCTACACGGCATTATCACTGTCCCTTGTCCCTGCCATTCATGAGCGGCCTTTAAAAAAAGAATAAGAAAAGTAAAGAAGATAAGGCCTAATGGGTGCTGGCTCAATTCAGTGAACTTTTAGGATCTCGGCCATTTCTTCAAAATTGTCTTTTGATCGATGATTTCTAAAGAAGAATAAAAGAAATAAAAGATCAAAGGAGAAAGAGAAGGCCAACCGAAGACGATTTAACTTTCAGTTTCTCAGTAATTTCTTCAAAATGGTCTTTTAATCGAGATGAAATTCTTTTCTATAGCCACAACTTCAAGAACAGTAGTGTGTGTTTTTGTCAGCTGTCTGCACCGTCAAGCCTTCCAGTTGTTTCGCCAAATAACATCCGTAAAATAATGGTACAATTGGTAATGATTTTTTTCAGCTGAACGTTAAGCGATTGTAATGATTCCAATATTGTTTCTCTGATACACTAAAGTACAAATTTATTTTCTTTTGAAGGAAAAATTTAACAATTAGATTACAGTATATATATTAAAGAGGCTTTCCCCTTTAAATCCTTATGTATGGATATCAACTCGATAATAACATGGCCAAAACCGGGTAATATAGTAATAAGTATTTTAAAGAATTCTCCTTAATAAACTTTTCCGTAAATTCAACAACACTTGAAAAAAAAAGCCAAGTAATAATAGCTTATTTGTTTGACAAAGGAAAGCTTGAAAATTTCCCCACTCAAGGGAATATAAAATGGAGAGTTTAATTATTCCCTTTGACCATTATTAAAGACTGAGACCTCATGTGGAGATCAAAGGTTGAGTGATTGCAAAGCTCTCTACTCCTAAGAAGGAGCCAAAGACTAAAAAGGTTTGATCGGTGGGCTTTAGAAGTCGACGCAAGCACGGGAAACTGGGGTTCAACTCTAATCAATTACCCGGTATTATGTTTTCTCGTTTTAAATAATGAGAGGTAAAATGGTATTGATTTCGTAAGGAAATCCTCCTTCAATTTAAATTTCTCCATCATAAATGTTTCCATAACCTGCAATCTAAATCCCCCAATTGCATTTAAATTAACATGCACACATACACAAAAACACAAACACACACAAACATACATATACTGTATATATATATATATATATATATATATATATATATATATATATATATATATATATATATATATATATATATATATAATTGACAGTTGGGTTCTTCTTAGGAATCGTAATTCAAGTAAAAATAAAATGATCACTGCTGCTATCGTCTTTTTTTTTTTTTTTTTTTTTTGAAAGCTTCAGATATAACCTATATCATCTTCAGCCTATGTCCAATTGTTACAATGTAAAATCAATAAAAAAAAATGTCATAGATAGGAAGATAAACTTCTAAGAACTACCCACTAGCTTTAAAATCTAACAAATCAAATAAGAGAGACAGCGAGCTTTTTATACAACACTTTCAGTGTAAGAACGTCATGAAAGTTCAAACAGATCAACGCAAAAAAAAAAAAAACAGGCTCAAATCGGATCTGTTGACAGAGCGGTGTAGAGCACAATATACAGCAAAAAAAAAAAAGAAAATGTTACAATGCACGAGTGTGAAACACATGCGGTACATGCGACCACCCCACCCCCTAGAAATTACATGCAAGGGAAATAGGGAACCCTGCTCCCGAGAGGCGTACTGTAAGCACGTCATCTGGCAGGAGATATGCAGGTTTAGGCGATCAATGGAGAACCAGTCTTCTTTGCCACTCATGATGAGTAGTAATGCCTTCGGCATACAACGGATCACGAGGAAAGGGCCCGTATAAGGGGGTGTTAGCGCTGGCTTGCTAGTGTCATGCACAGAAAAACGTGAATTGTCAAGTGAAAATCTATTGGTGTGTGTTGATTAGGTGGGGACTTGTAAGTCTGGCGACATGGAATGAATTTTCCCACAACGTGACTTAGCTGCGTTGTAGACAGACAAATTTGGCAGGAACGACCAACGGGTTGCCCTACACTATTCCAGCTGTCGAGACTTCCAGGGCATCTTTAAGAGTGGTCTTTAGTTCCAGGAGGACCCAAGGAAAGTGGGTAAACCAGTTGGAGTCCTTACAGTGGCACATCAACACTGTTTTGAGGGTACAGTGAAAATATTCAACCATTCTGTTTGCAGCAGGGTTGTATCCCACAATTGTATGTGGTTGTCTGAGGAAGGGTGATTCCCAGGAGACTCACTAACGATGTCCAAATTGAAAGGTGAAAGTAGTACCCTTGTCACAAGTAACAATCTCAGGGATACCAAATCTCGCTATTCACCCTGTGGTTAAGGCAAATACACAAGAGGCGGACGTTGCAGTTTCCATGGGAATGGCATCAGACCAACCAGTGGAGCAGTCAATGACTATAAACAGGTAACGATGTCCTTGTGATGGGGATAGGGGGCCTACAACATTTTACATAACCGAAGTTTGAGATTCAATAGGTAAAATCATATGCTTTGGCATTTGATTTTCTATTGAAAATAAAGCTGAGCTACCTCTCCAAAGGGCAAAAAACACAGTGTTGGAGATTTGGTTATTTTGAATCCCACAAAAACTTATGATTCAAACTTCATAACAATTTTAGGGTTTGGGGTCAGGGGATGGGGGCACATGCCGGTATAGATGGCTACCATGGGAAAAATCGAAATCACGTGCCACGTACAATTGAAATTTCCCATGTTAAGTCAATGGGACTTTTTTCGAAAAATAAAGTTGATTTGCTGAAAATTTCGTTGATCGATTTTGCTTGAACTCCATGAAGTTACAGGCTGATCCCTCAGCCACCACGTGATATAGGCTGTATATCAGACAAAACTCGAACTCACGTGCCACGGGAGCCTGTGTGGGCACGTGCACTGCCGGAAATTGCGTCATCAGACCACTGGCGACCCCCTGGAACCTGAACGGTGCAACCCGGGGGCACCAAACCAGTGCAGCTGGCAAGTGGAAAGAACAGGCTTCCAGCACTCACCACCAGGTGTTGCACGTGCACTTGCACATGCAGCCAGGGGTGCCCATTTATGGGGATACGATTTATGAGGTTCACCAAGATTTGGGGTCAAAGCCCATTTATTCGAAAATGGGTTGTCAGATCTCGTTTTTACTTCCGATGGGAATAAGACCTACTATCGTCTACCACATGCCATGGGTCGTATTTCTGTGATAAATCTTTTGCAAGTGCCACGTGCGCATCTGTCATCACATGTACTCCCAGTGATAGCTACGTCAGCACAATGACGGCCCAGTGGCAGATAAACAGTGCAACCTGGGGACACCAAACCGGTGCAGTCGGTGAGGGGACAGAACAGGCTTCTCACACCCATCACCAGGTGGTGCACATGTGCATTCACGTGCACCCATGCAGCCTTGGTGGCCCTAGCACCCTACGAATAGTAATGGGACCTAATACCTGTGTAGGGTACGCACACTTGCTGGGCGCCACGTTTGTCCATGGGGGGACTTGAACCCACTAGGGTCTTTCATTCCGGAGATTCATTTAGGTAAGTGAAAAATTGCGACATTTTGGTACTGTTGTAAAAATGGCCCACTTTGCACATGCTCTGTTCAAGAACAAGTGGTCTAGTATTGACCTCCACCCATGGGATTATATGCTCTTATATGCTCTTTCAAATGGTACACACGGCTTGTCGCTACCTCATACATGGCGCGTGCTATGCGGGACCAAGTGGTCATGTAACCTCCCAGATTTTGTCTTTCCGGACCCCTTGTGGACAATATGCGTCCCATTTGCAGGTGAATGCTTCATGCCAGGACGTCCAAATTGTCACCGTTGAGCTCCGCATGACATGAGCTCTATCTGTGATATATTTATTCATCGCTCTTGCAAGAAATGCCTGTTCAAATCCCAGCAAAGCCAAAAGACACAATGCATAGGCTAATAGGCTATGCCGAGTACTGATTATACAGTACATACCATATGCGTCCATATAGGCAGAGAACCGTGCACGGCAGGCCAGTGAAATGGGTAACGTTGTGATCCGCACGATACGGGCTGTTCACCTCTGATTATTCACTACTTTTAGAAGGGTGGTGTGGTCAAATCCCGGTAAAGGCGATAAAGACATAGTGCGTTGGCGATTAGGCTATCCTGCGTGCTTATTGTACCACATACGTCCACATTGGCTGAGAACAGTGGACTGCAGGCCAGTACAATGTGGGGCGGCCAACTTACAGGAAAAATGACCAAATTATGCGACATGTGACATATCTCACCCCAATTAGCCAAGAAATTCATCTCAACCTTTGGTCTGCGGTGCTCCCCAAAAAGCACCCCCTATAAGTAAATGTGGGCAAAGCAATACTGAGGTTGAGGTAAAAGTTACCCACTTTTGAAACTTTAGTGTATACAGAAAGCCAACTAATACCTCTGCATATGTCAAATACTACTCAAATCAAAGTAACAAAGTTAAGAAATCTTGTTTCACTTATATGTTTTTAAGAGCATGAGTCTGCAGCCCTGAATATATTGATGATGAAATAAATGAGAGTAGAGCAATGGTTACGAAACTAAACTATCCTGAAATTGTATTAGCTGATGCACTAAGAAGAGCAAAAAATACCATTTTACGGTAATGATAATAGGAAAAACTATAATACACAAAATTTACTTTTACTTTCAGTGTTAATGTAGCATTTAAGAGTAGCAGTGCAATCAAAACAGCCCTAATAAAGAATTCTCCTAATATTACCAAAGGATGTGTATATCGTATTCCATGGAATTCATGCGAAAAATTCTGTTTTGGTCAAACTGGTAAAGCCCTTCAAAAGGGAACTGAACAGCAAAAGAAAAGTGACAGACATGATCAAGATAATAAGGCAATCTTTGCCTACATTAGAGATAAAAATAACAATTAATTTGTCATGTGCAAAGAAACGGATTCAATTATATAACTTATTCGAAATAAACATCATAGAGTTCTTTGATAACAACAATTTGAAGATTATACATGGAATGTACAAACTCGATGCATTTATATGCAAACAGATTTGAAGCTAAAAAAAAATTAACCCCTTAATATAAAACTGAACAATGTAGAGATAATAAATGCCATTGTGAAATTAATATTCATACCTAAGCTAGCATCCACTAGTGGATACAATTATATATAATTGCTTTGGCACTATATATTGTTATGTAAGATATAAGTATTGATATCTATGTAATTGCATGTTCATGTTGATAGGGTTATATCTGCATAACTGTATATGCATGTCCATCATGTGTACAAACAGGTATATGTGTAATAATCATATATTACATGTTTAAAACACATGACGTAATACGTCATTGTGGAAGTGGAAGCTAGCGTGAGAAGTGCTGTAGTCAGACAGATCATAACAGGATGCGATTAGCAGGTCTCAGCAAAGTAACATTTTTATGAAGCATAAACACAAATACAAACCGTGTGAAAGAGTTGTGTCGCCACCGGATGCAGGTGTCTTCCTATACTAATGTTTAGTTTACATTATCTGTTTAAATCTGAGATAACTCACTATACGATATCTGTGATATCGATATTTTAGCCAGTTCTTATCAATACTTCATATGGAATGGTCATCCGACCAAACCAGCTATACTTCTGTGATGGAGATGTTTACACTGTTGTTTTTAAAGAATAAACCATTTTAAAGTTAACTTGATTGACTTTACTTGAAGATGTAACATCCCAACAAACATACTCAATGTGTGTTAACAACAGTAGCACACTAATAAATGGTGGCAGCGGTAAAACTCTAAGAATCAGAGAAAGATCTTCAAGAATCAACGAATAAAACTCCAAGAATCAGAGAAAGATCTTCAAGAATCAACGAATAAAACTCTAAAACCAGAGAAAGATCTTCAAGAAATCAACAGTAATGAATCTACAATTTTGACTAAGTTTCATAGTCCATCGAAGAAGGAAACATTTAATAAATGTTATACTTACAAACTGATGAACTGGATCTTCAATCAACATCCTAAGAAAACCAAGGACTGACGTTCAACGCTTACAAAACATATCCAGGAGGCACTACATTCAACGGAAATCGGGCCGAAAACATTCACCCAAACATCAAGAGAGAGAGAGGAAATCGGACCGAAAACATTCACCCAAACATCAAGAAAGAGAGAGGAAATGACGACATCACACTTCGCCATATAAACCGAAGCTAAGTACAATTTTCTTATTCATTTCAGTATTGAGCAGTGAGGTGTAGTTATCACGAGTCGTTAGTCGATTATTACAGGGGTGAGTGGTTTGCTAATCTTCTATTTCCTTTCATTAAAGGAAACTGTGTTCAACTCCGAATTCTCATCTAGAATATTTTTCTCTCTTTGTGCTAATTCCGTTTTCTTTCAGAAATTCTCGGGATATATCTTTGTGTTCCGTTTTCTTTCAGAAATTCTCGGGAAATATCTTTGTGTTCCGTTTTCTTTCAGAAATTCTCGGGAAATATCTTTGTGTTCCGTTTTCTTTCAGAAATTCTCGGGAAATATCTTTGTATTAGTAGCATTGTTTTGGGGAATTTTGTTATAATCTTTATAATTGAGTGCTTATGCGTTTATGCAGTGGACGTCTGTATTCATATAGATATTTTGATAGAATTGCAAGGGGTCGAAGAGATAGGAAAAGAAATACCGTAATCATGACGCCCCCTGTGAGTCCCACCCCTGGACCAAGTAACGCAGGACAGGTAAACCATCTCCCGATAATGACACTTGTAAATGCTAGGTCAGCAATCCTTCCTTTTCAGAGTCGGGTTAATGGGTTCTTGGCTCAAAATGTGGAGTCATGGATTTCATCCATCGATGCCCATTTAAATGCCAAACAAATCATAGACCCTTTTGTACAATTGCAAAAAGCTAAAAGTTTTATAGATTTTTCTAAGGGGGATGCGAGTGCGTATTTAAGAGGTGTTTCATTTCAAGAAGCAGTTAGCTGGGATGATTTCAAAGTTAGGTTATGCGTGGTCTATGGGGGTGAAGAAGCCTTGGATGTAGTATTAACGTTAAGAAATACACTTAATCAAGCCACTATGACTCGGCTTAATGTTATTGAGAGAGCAGCTCTCATAGCTGATAGGCTTAATGAATATCAAGATATTTTAGGTAATTCCACTTGGGTTACTAGAGATAACATCTCCGTGAAAGATTTTTTACGATTAATGTATTTAACTTGCATGACACTTATGTTGCCTGAAGCTTTAGTGCGGTGTTTTGATAAAAAGTTAACGCCTGCAAGTACGGAATTGGATGTATATAAACAGATAAAGAAACACATGTCTAAGTGTCCTGACCTTGATCCCGTGTTAACTCAAGTTTTTGCAAAAAATGAAACAAAGCCACAACAAGTAAATGTAGTTAATAATAGTCAAGTTGCGGGAATGACAAGTTATAATTGCAAACGTCAAGGTCACTTGATCGCGGACTGCAGAACGAAATTCTGTTCGATACATAATAGTTCGACTCATTCATATAGTCAGTGCTACTCGCGTAGGACACAACAGAATCCTAGAAATACACAGTCAATTCCACAGTCAGTTCCATATGGAAATAAAAAGAAAAATCCTCATTTTAATAAGAAGAAACAGCCAAACGTCAATGTAGTTCAGAATCCCAAACAAACAAACAATTCTTCGAATAACGCTGAGCCTGGGTCGTCAAACCAGACCTCGCAAGGTCAGACTAATTTTCAGAATGTGCAGAGCAAAGCAAATACCACATAATTAACTCCAGTGGGGAAGAGAGTGATGTTGGGTCAAGGTCATTCATGTCAACATCAGTAGTATTGAATAATCAATTTAATGTTTTATCAGATCATTGTAAGGCAATAGATTTTCCTATGAAACACACGGCCGAATTAAGTAAATCAGTGCATGCTCCCGTAGATTTGCAACAAAGTCATACAATAATAAGCCAAAATGAGTTACGACCAACATTATATGCTGTAAATTTAGAACACAAATCTTTTACATTATTTTTTTACTCTGGTAGTCCACGTAATATCATGGATTTGAGGACACATCATTTGTTGTTTTCGAACTTTCCGATAGAAAAATCCGGAGTGACACTCTCGGGTATAGGAAATAATGAATTAAATGTAATAGGCATAACTCATGTTCAGTTCAAGGTCGGTAAGCGCACGTTTGCCGATACATTTGTTGTTGTACAAAACATTTATATGTATCCAGCTGTAATTATAGAATACCCATCTATGGGCAATCAAAACATTATCTTAGCCCCTGCCAAGTACGGCGTGTATATCAAAGGAAAATTCTATAAGTCTTCTAATACCTTAAAATCAGTTTTGGATAAAAAGGAGACGACTAATGTAACCGTAACGTACGTTGAAGAACCAATAACTTGTCTCACTAATAAAGAAATAATATACGCGACCCAGCAGAATTCTCGTTCACCCGTAATATCATCTTGCACACAATCTATCGAGCGAAACGTACCTTCGAATTTAATAGTGCAAGTAAAGAAAACATTACCGGGATCTGAAATATTAATCCTTTCTGACACTTTGAAAACTAACGGATTGTCTGTCACACAAGCTATTTATACAGTAGGCTCACATCAACAATGTTATATTGAAGTCTCTAATCATTTAAATACCACTTTAGTAATTCACAAAAATCAACATATCTTGGATGTAGAAGTTTATAAACATGGTATTCTTACCGTTGCTGAAATCAATCACGCTCAATCAGTTGCGGATGAATCCCTTTTGCAATCTATTAAAAATAAAATTAATAAAGACATTCAAGACGAAGAAATTCAGCAGAAAAT
Organism: Palaemon carinicauda; assembly: GCF_036898095.1. Classification (NCBI taxonomy): domain Eukaryota; kingdom Metazoa; phylum Arthropoda; class Malacostraca; order Decapoda; family Palaemonidae; genus Palaemon; species Palaemon carinicauda. Next base: position 16,760,294 of record NC_090754.1, read on the forward strand.
TTTTGGACTTTTAACTAAATATCATGATGTTTTTTCCACTACGGATGGATCCTTAGGAAAAACAGATGTGATCGAGCATCAAATAAGGTTAAAGGACAAGCAGAAAATTATCTATGTACCCTCGTACAGACTCCCTATGAAATTCCAGAATGAAATAAATGATGAAGTAGGTAAAATGTAGAAGGAGTCATTAGGAAATCGAACAGCCTTTATAATTTTCCATTAATGGTTGTACCGAAAAAAGATCGAACATGGCGTATCTGCGTAGAATTCCGTCGCTTGAATGAGGAAACGATCCCTGATCGATTCCCAGTGCCATGTACCGACGATATTTTGTCTTTGTTAGGTCAGAATAAATATTTTACCAGTTTGGACTTACTTAAAGGTTTTCACCAGATATTATTAGAAGAAGATAGTATCCCGTACACAGCCTTCAGCACAGCCAGGGGACATTATGAATTTTTACGGATGCCTTTTGGTTTACGTTGTGCTCCCATAACATTTACAAGAATGATTAACATAGTGTTTGGAGACTTGCTAGGGGATATATTGCATGCCTATATGGACGACCTTGTAATCTTTTCCAACACCTTAGAAGAACATCTACGTAAATTAGAACTAGTACTATAGAGACTAAGACAACATAACTTAAGTGTAAAGATTAGTAAGTGTGAATTTTTCAAAACAGAATTAATATACTGTATTTGGGATTCATGGTGTCAAGCCAAGGTCTTAAAGTAGTCCATGATAAGGTGTCGGCTATCCGTAACTTTCCCATACCTACTAATGTCAAGGGAATACAGCAATTTCTGGGTTGTAGTGGATATTACAGGCGTTTTATACGCAATTATTCAATAATAGCCGCTCCCTTAACTGATCTTACGAAGAAGGGCGTAGATTTCATATGGTCTGAGCAGCATCAACAGGCGTTTAATACCTTGAAAGATGAACTGTGTAGTTCTCCTATCTTAAAATTTCCTGACTTCGGTAAGGAATTCTTCATTACAACAAACGCCTCAGACTTAGGAGAAGGAGGGGTATTGCTTCAGCAATATGATAAACAATTTTTCTCGATAGCTTTTTATTCTCGAAAACTGAGAACTTCCGAAAGTAAGTATGCAGTAATAGACAAGGAAGGACTAGCTATTGTTAATTCACTAGTGCATTTTAAGTTCATAATATACGGTTATCCCGTTAAGGTTCTTACTGATCATAAACCACTAACCGAATTCTTTAAAGGCTTCAACCACAGCCCCAAACAAACTCGGTGGCATTTGATCATTCAAGACTTTGGCGCGAGAATTGGGTATTTACCAGGGAAAGCAAATATCATTGCTGATGCATTATCACGCAACCCCGTGTCATCTTGTACGGAGCCTTTAGCTGAATTAATAGATATATCAACATCCATGCCTATTGTTAAAACGATATCTGAACAAGAAGATTTGGGCTGGAGCGCTGAATTATTACAGACTGAGCAAAGAAAAGATCAGAAAATAGAAACAATTATAAATGCTTTGAAAGGCAATCATAAGGAAAAGGGATATATAAAGTATAAGCAGCAGAATTATATAATCAAAGATAATATTCTGTGTAGGACCGTGGCAAGGAAAACCCGTAATACACCACATGTAACTAACGACCAGGTAGTAGTACCAATCTCACTTATTTCCACTGTCCTGAATTGGTTGCATGCAAATCCATTGCATGGACACCCGGGGTTCTCATTAATGTCACAGAAAGCCAAATCATTGTTTTATTGGCATACGATGCTTACAGATATGAAAAAAACACATAGCTAATTGTCGCTCATGTCAGAAAAACAAAGGGCATACGAAAACACCTGTCAGCCTAGGGGCTTATCCCGTGCCCAATCAACCCTTTGAAAGAATACATTTAGATTTGTTCACAGGATTTTACGAGTCAGACTGAGGAAATATGCACCTCTTAGTAATTGTAGATGCTTTAACTCGATATACAGAACTAATAGCGCTTAAAACTAAAACTGCGATTGAATGCGCTAGGAAGTTTTACGAGTGTTACATTTGTTAACATGGAATTCCACACATAATAATCTCAGACTCGGGTGGAGAATTTAATAATCACTTTCTTACCTCATTGTGTGAATTCCTTAGCATAAAGAAAATAAATACCATGATATATCACCCAGAGTCGAATGGGCCAGTGGAAAGAACAAATAGGAAGGTTTTAAATATATCAAGAGTAACACTAGGGGGATCAGACCCCAACTGGGATATTGCAATAACTGCGGTACTGAGTACTCTGAATCATTCATATCATATATCAATTAAAATGTCACCGCATGAAGCATTGTATGGTACCCCAGTTAGAACGCCTTTCCATGTATTAACGCCTACAACTAATCTATCAAATCCTTTAAAAGAATGTATAAATGCAAGCAAAAGTCGTTTTGATATCCTTCGAAAGAATTTAGAAGAATCACAAATCATAATGAAAAGGAATCATGATAAAATAGCGAAGCCAACTAAAACATATACCGCGGGTGATAATGTATACATACAGGTAAATGTACGTAAAGGACTCAATATAAACTAACACCTAAGTTTGAAGGCCCATTTAACATTTTGGAAACATTAACAGCCAATAGGTTTAGAGTTCAAAACATATCCCAACCCACTGATGAGAGAATCGTACCATTGGCTCACATAAGAAATTAAAATAAGAGGGAAAGAAGTGAGGGAAAGATTTTTATTTGTATGTTAAAAGTTTTCTTCTTAATACAGGAGTAATTACATATATTTTTCTCGTTACAGGTTTCCAAGATGAATTTTTTGTTGTTGGGAGTGATATTGTTCGCTCAGACATTTTTCTCGTGTGGGATGAGCTCTAAAACTAAAAGTATAGATTTTAAATATGGCACTATAGTTGAAAGACAAGAACACGTTTTTATTACATCAAGTAACGTAGTAGTAGAAGTGCGAATGCAAGCAATTTTTCTCCCAGAGAATGACGTCACTAGTTTAAAAAGCGCCATTTCAAGGTTTGCTGTCTCATTAGATGAGTTGCATAGAAGACATTTTCATTTGACTACAGAGAGTTCGCTTGGATCGACACTAAAAGTTGCAGAGATGCTATCTGATGACTTGCAAAATAAGACTTACGAGACAGAATCTTTGGCTCGTGACCTTTTAATGTGGACTGTAGGACACGAAAATAAAGAGAGACGTAACCCGTTTATTTTTGCTGCACTAAACATCTTTGGGTCTATTGCAAGTTTAGGTTTAGGAATTTCCAATCGTCTTAAGATTAGTAATCAAAATAAGAAAATTGAGTTCTTGACTCATGAAGATGAATTTATTATGTCAGAACTAAGGAATCAGTTAGCTTCAATTAATCAAATTATGAGTTTAGTAAATGAACATTCAAGTAGTATCAATCAGATTATGGAAGTACAGGATTTGTTGACAACGTTAACGTATTATGATTCAAAAATAGATCACATACATAACAGAACTGCACATTTCACTGAGAAATCAAAAGATTATGTGGAAGCTATCACGTTAGCAACTAAAGGTGTACTGTCACCCCATTTGTTGCCAATAAAATACTTAAAGTTAATTGTGGAGAACGGACGAGAGAAACTAGCTTATATTCCTTTGTTAGACGCACTAGGTTAGAATTTTATTACAGCCTAATTACAGTAAGCGTTGAAAATAACAGAATTATGATTACAATTCCCTTTGATTCTTCTGATGCCTGGCAATCTTACAGGATATCACCATTTCCGACTTTCATGACGAATCACTCAAATCCAGTAATATGCAGTTTGACAGGACACATATTGATTTCCCCAGACAAGGAAACATATACGGTCATTAAAGACTTAAATCAATTAACTCACTGTTCAGACGCAATGGATAGAAAAATATGTACAGCTGACTCATTTGAATTCCATAAAAACTTAATGGATTCATGCGAGTTAGGTATAGTGCTAAACGGTGCTCTCTCCCATACAAGTGAAAATTGTCTGGATAAGCTTTATCCCTTTGACAATAATGAGTTCAATTGCAGACTGAACAACGACTCGTGGATACGATACGACAAGGCCGGCTTCAATGTATCATGCCCAGACGGATCCACGTCCTATTCCCAAATCTTCATTGCAGCAGATGGTTGTATCGGGACATCCCCTAATTCCATGGTGAAAGGGATAAAAACCATCATCAGAGAACGAGCCTACTTCGCGAACTTCACATGGTCAACAACGGTTCCATCATTACAAACAGGTAGCCAAGCAGTTGATGAAATTGACCGAGATGGACCACCCGTCACCGACTTATAAAGAATTTCTTCACCCCATACTACTAGCAGGAACAGTTGTGACGGTGATGATATTTATCGCCGTTAACATCTTTGTTTGGCGTAGGTTAAGGAACAATAGTTTGCAGCTCAAACAGAACGTTTTGCCATATCCAGAAAAAACTCCTTATTTAATTCAATTTAAAGCCGTTTGAAAGTGGCCACTTCATTCGCTCAAAGGAGTAAAATTGTCTTGGAATAATGTTGTGTACGAAAAGCAGTTAGTACGCTAGTTATATGTAATTGAAGAGACTATAGAACATTTGCATTTTTAAAAAACATTTAAAAAAAAAAACATTTAAAAAATAAATCATTTTTTTCGGCATCTAATAAAATATATAAGCCGGAATGTTAAAAGAAAAGAAAAAAAAAAAAAAACAGAATCTATGGGCATCTAATAAAATATATAAGCCCTATATATAAATATATATATATATATATATATATATATATATATATATATATATATATATATATATATATATATATGTACGAAACCGTGGTACGTGTACGTACCAGGAATTCGTGTTTGTGCACTAAAATTGAATCTTTACCAAGGTAACAAATATTTTTATTAATTACCGTATTGTAATAATCTATATTTCTGACAAAGGTAACAATTATTCTTTAACAAAGTTACCAAATCATATGTATATCAGTATTTTTTTTTTGGTACCATATAATCATTTGCTAGCAATGTACCATATATGTGATCTGTATTTATCATGCATTTTTTCTTTGCTTTGGTAATATCTTTTCATATGCATTATTATTATTTTTTTTAATGTGCCTATTTTTCATCCTCATTTGCTTATGGCTAAAGTTAAACAAAGAATAATACATATGTCCAGTCACACTCCTACTAAACATATTTTGACGTGTTGTTAAATTTTCTAAAAAATTGAGATAGCTGGCCGAGCTGATGTAATAATCATATATTACATGTTTAAAACACATGACGTAATACGTCATTGTGGAAGTGGAAGCTAGCGTGAGAAGTGCTGTAGTCAGACAGATCATAACAGGATGCGATTAGCAGGTCTCAGCAAAGTAACATTTTTATGAAGCATAAACACAAATACAAACCGTGTGAAAGAGTTGTGTCGCCACCGGATGCAGGTGTCTTCCTTTACTAATGTTTAGTTTACATTATTTGTTTAAATGCTGAGATAACTCACTATACGATATCTGTGATATCGATATTTTAGCCAGTTCTTATCAATACTTCATATGGAATGGTCATCCGACCAACCCAGCTATACTCCTGTGATGGAGATGTTAACACTGTTGTTTTTAAAGAATAAACCATTTTAAAGTTAACTTGATTGACTTTACTTGAAGATGTAACATCCCAACAAACATACTCAATGTGTGTTAACAACAGTAGCACACTAATATATGTAAGTATATGAATATATGTGTATGTATTGGCATACATGTGCATACCTATATGTTTATGTGTATGGGTATGTCTATGTATATATTTCTATATGTGTGTATATGTAAAGATATGCTTGTATATATGCTTGTATATCATTTTGCTTATGTATTTCTATGGATAAGGCTACCTCATTAATATGAAGAAATTGTATTGTAAGCCTGAAATGACCCTTCCTGGCACGTGGCTAATGAGGAGTGAATTCTTCCGAGGAAACACCTGATAGCAGCCAAGGTAGCTGCCTTGGGAGTGCCTTATTGTTCTATAAACCTCTCTATCTTTGTACCCATGTTTACTGTAATATAAAAAAATGTAAAGAAACATTGTTCAATAAATCAGTCCTATGAAAAAATATAAAAAAAATAGTCAAGACCTAATCTTATATTTTCTATTTTCATTTTCCCTGTGGTATTTGGCTATATATATATATATATATATATATATATATATATATATATATATATATATATATATATATATATATATATATTTATATATATATATACATATATATATATATATATATATATATATATATATATATATATATATATATATATATATATATATATATATTACTTATCAGTCACGAAACTGCACGTGACATATATTATAGGGTAAAATCCACAGGAAACAGGAAAGGAAAAGACCAGGTACCAAGCGCTTTCGTGTATTACGTACACTTCTTCAGGGTACAAAGTGAAATAGAAAATAAAATCATACCATAAAGAAACCTACCAAAACTGAAATAAAAGCCACAAACTAGCAAAGCATCATCAATATGCTAAAATAAAAAACAGTCGTTAAAAATGAATAAACAATTGTAGTTTAAAATAAAATACTAGTAATATAACAATCGTTAAACTAAATGTTTACATTGTACTTCCTTACAATTGCATTGACAAGATGAGTGTCTACTTTAAAACGACCAGAACTGAGATTTAAAATTTGATTATTAAAATATTTAATAAAAGCAGATTCAATAATATTTCTTTTAACAAGATTTTTGCAAAATAAAATCTCTGAGGAGTTTTCCCAGTCAATACAGTGGTTAAAATCGTTCATGTGGACAAACAAGGCACTAGACATTTGTCCTGTCCTAACTGAATATCGATGTTGTTTAATTAGTGATATAGCTAAGTCTAAGGTATGGTACAGTCTGGAATTTTACCCACTAATCCGTACATGAATCGTACCGTACAGTACTTTGGCAAGATTTCCGTACCGTAATTTTAGACTAAATATCAATCGTATCGTACCGTACCGTAATGACAGCCTTGTATAACTTATATCGAAAACTTTCAAATAAAAAAGATATAGCAGTATTGATCATTTCATTTTTGCTTATATATATATATATATATATATATATATATATATATATATATATATATATATATATATATATATATATATATATATATATATAAAGAGAGAGAGAGAGAGAGAGAGAGAGAGAGAGAGATCTTTATATATACTGTATATATATATATATATATATATATATATATATATATATATATATATATATATATATATATATATATATATATATATATATGTATATGTATGTATGTATATATATATATATATATATATATATATATATATATATATATATATATATATATATATTATTGTAAGGAATTGAATCTAAATATTTCAATTCATATACCTGTCTGTACATATTTCTATCTATGTGTCTATCTGCTGATTTCCCCAAGCTTGTCCTATTTATAATTCAACAGAGCAGTTTTTTCCTTCCCAACTTTCTCTTTTGTTTTGTTTGCTCCTTTTTCCTTCCTTTCTTCTCCTGAATGTACACCACTTTTTATTACTCTCCGTAACCTTTAGCATCATTTCACCTTTCCCTCATCTGTCTGTTCAAAGGATTATTAGGTTTCATATACATTCCAGGAGTCTCTCTTTCCGACTTCCACCCTCTGTCTCTCTCTCTATTCATTCTCTCATCCCCTATTCTTCCTTTCGTTCTTTGTAGCTTTCACGTCTTCATCCCTTTTCCCATTCTAAAACCCTCCTGTCAACCTAAGAGAAAAAGAGACAATTCTTTTGTCTTCGAGGGAACGAGTTAGAAGAGTCAAGTCATATCAAAACTTCAGGTTCTCAACATTTCTTTAGGTTATTCACAAGCAACGAATATTTCCTGGTAAAACATGTGCGTGTGTATGTGTGTGTGTGAAGAAAGTCAAGGGAAAAGGAATGACTGAAATTTGTTAACTAAATTAAGGATTTCGAAGATGACCTCCACATAAACGGAAACATTATTTGGTTACGTGGAAATCTCTCCGTGAATTCAAGGGAATCCCGCCAATCTGATTACGTAGTCCAAGCGTCTGTTAAGGGTGTTAACAAGATCACAAACTAACTGGATTTCCTTTTACCATTTATAGTTGAAGCACTTGGGTTGGATTTTCAGTTAGGAACTGAGTTCTATTGAATTACCCTCAGTTGCCCGTAAAGGGTATATCAAAATAACCTGTCTGGGGGAGGATCATTTGACACTGCTTGAAAATATATTTCCCAGCGAGCAATGGCAACTCTAGACAAAATACCTAATGGAAAAGTTTGAATGATATTATCATACCACATAATCTAATAGGTGTAGAACGTTACCTGTGTAAGACGATCGATAGTCGAAAGATTGTACATCATAAAGGGATCAATTTTCCATTCTAGTAAAAAAAAAATGGTAAATGTTAATCTTGCACAAAAAATCAAAAGGAAAGTGTCTGGTTTGTAGTGAAATTACATCAAAGAGAATTATATTGCCTCTGTCCTTATAAAATATATATATATATATATATATATATATATATATATATATATATATATATATATATATATATATATATATATATATATATATATAGGCAACATAAAAAAGGCCGAAAAACGCTGTGAGGGCACTCGTAGGAAGATATAAAAATACTAATGCAAGGCATCCTTGAAGAAATGTACAATTCCACAAGCTGACCTGGAAACCCTATCTCGCGACTGTATTGATGAAGATGAGTGTTAAAAAGGCGGTCCCTGTCCGTTGTCCTTGCAAAGGTATGCGGCGAGGTATGCAAGTCCAATATTGACCTGGTGAGTCAAAGCAATGTACAAAAAGGGTTGCAATATTCCCACTACATTTAACATCTACGAGTATGTGGGAGCTTTGAAAGTCGTCATCGATAAGGATTGCTTGCTATTAGATTAGGTTAAATGTAAGGGATTTAAGAGACTTATAGGTGGTGGATATTGCAATGAAAGGTGAAACAGTATAGGAGTACAAACGGTGCCACCAGCCATGAATTGGCAATACTTAAATTAGAAGTTGAAGTATTGCAGAAGAGTTACCAACGGAGAAGATTCATTGCAAGTGGTTGTGCTTGAGAGTGACGTCATCGGCGAATAGGGCAAAGGACAAAGGGATTGATAGATTCATTGGTTGCAAAACCTCTGGCGTCGAAAAACCCCGGGAGGGAGATAACAAAAATCTCGAATGATGCGTAGGACGAGTTAATAAGATCTATTTTGGGTATGTGGTCATTACAAAAAAAAAAAAGAAAAAAAAATTCAAATCAAATAACGATCTTTTAAAGAATGTTTACGAACATGCACTCACCTTCAACATCAACACCATATTTTTCTTTTCTCATCTCATGTTCGTATTCTTTGTGGAGCAGAGGTGATATATAGAAAAAAGTAAAGAAAATCTTAAGATAAAATCTTTGAGAGAAATAATCTTAGCTGAGTAATGGAAAATTTTCATTTCTGTATAGAAACAGAGGCGAAAAAAAGAATCAAAAAGATTAATATTCCCAAAAGAGGAATAAAAATAAAGGAGCAATGAAAAATGCAAGATATTATGAAGTAAATTAGCAGTTTGCCAAATAAAAATAAAAATCTTAACAAGGAAATTCTGGATTTTCCTTCCTTTTAGGGTTTCTATTCCAGGACTGGATTAATGAACTTACCCCATAATGCAAGGCGCTGGAGTCTGGAAGACCATTCAGTGCCAAGATGCAACAGGGGGAAAAGTTCCAAGAGGTTGGATAGCAGGATGAAGGAAGGGAACCAGGGGTGGATGAAAAGTGAAAGGCTAAAAAGTGGGTTGGGTATTCCATGACACTTTTTGCGTAGTTTCATTAAAAATCAGCAATGAGCGGAAATATGTGTAAATATAGGGCCCCAGGTTATGTTACAATATTCCAATTTCAGGATGATTGGTTTTATTATTACCTCCGCTAGGGAGGTATTGCGATCGAGTGGACATTTGGCTGTGCATAGGATAACGTCAAAACTACTCGTCGGATTTTGAAGGAATTTTCCCCATAGATAGATATAATGTCAAGGACGACCTCTTTGAATTTTGAAAATGATTCTGTTCCGGATTCTGGATCCAAATTTGCATTTTTAGCCATTTTAAAGATATCGTCAAAACTACTGGAAGGATTTTGACTAATTGTTCCACCACAGATAGATCTTAAGCCATGGACGACTCCGTGCGGCAAAGCTGTTAGGTTGTAACAAAGAGGCGAGGTGAATGCAACTGAGCTTTATTAAACAAACATCGAGATTATATACATAGACTTGCAAGCAAAAACGTAAAAAAATTCAAACATAATCAAGCATGAGCTAGCCTGCTTACACAGGTTAGTCTATTAACAGTGCAGGGAAGAGCGAATGATAATATACGAAAGGAAAACCATTACAGTGTACGATCGTGCATGAAACACGTGCTGTACAGGGCTCTCCCCTAAAACTAACATACATGTGAAATAGAGCATCCTACTCTAGAGAAGCGTACTGTAGGCGAGTCCTCTGGCAGGAGATATGCAGGTATTATACAACTAATTGAGACCCAGTCTTCTTTGCTACGAAAGTTAATCAAGAATGCTTTCGGGAAGGGGCTGCGTAAGGGGGCTTTAGTGCTGGCTTGCCAGTGTCATTGTGCAGGAAAACGTGCATTGCTGAGTGCAGATCTGTCGGTATGTATTGCTTTGCTGGAGGCTTGCAAGTCTTCCGGCATGGAGTATATTTTCCTACAACGTGAAGTATAAAGGGGAGATTGCCGGAGGAGGTTGCAGATAGAAAAAATCGGAAGGGGAGATCAACGGGTCGCCATACACCATTTCAACTGCCGAAAATCTAATGGGTCTTTTGAAGTTATCCTTAGTCACAGGAGGACTCAGCAAAGATGCGTAAACCAGTTGGATCTCTTGCAGTGGCAGATCAAAGCTGCTTTGAAGGTGCGACGAAAACGTTCAACCATGTCTGATGTAGGGTGTTTCCCAGGAGATTTGCTAATGATGTCCACAATTGAAAGGTGAAAGTGGTACCCCTGTCAGAAGTGATATGCTCAAGGATACCAAATCTTGCTATTCAGCCGAGAGGAAGGTAAATGCAAATAAGGTGGACATTGCAGTTTCCATGGGAAAGGCTTCAGGCCAGTGAGTGGAGCGGTCGATGACAATAAACAAGTAATAATGTCCTTATGATGCGGGTAGGAGAACTACTGTGTCGACGTGAATGTAGGCAAAACAACGCTGAGGTTAAAGAAAGGTGCCGACTCTTGAATCCGTGTGCCGATGTGCTTTTGATGTTTGGCATGATTACAGGCACGGACCCAATCCTTACCATCCTTAGTAATGCCTAACCAAATGAACTTCATCTTCAGTAGCTGTGCAGTAGATCAGCGCGAGGGATGTGAGAGGTCATGAATGAAATCAAACGCCTGTTGGCTCATGGGAAGCAGGTATCCACTTTTTAGGTCTACCAGTACTGACGTCACAGAGGAAGGTGACGTTGGAGTCATTGAGGGAGATGTCTTCCAAACGCAGGGAAGAGCAGGATGTCCTACATGCTTGGTACTCTGGATCTTTTCTTTCGGCTTTCCCATAGCATTGTAATCCAATTCCAGTTGAATGGCGTCCATTTTTTTTTTTTTTTTTTTTTTTTTTTTTGACAGACCATTGGCAATGGGATTCATTTTCCCAGTGACATGTTGAAGGTTGCAATTGTATTCAGCCAAGGTAAAGAGATGTTGGCAATGACATGCAGACCAGGCGTCCTGTACGATAAAAGCATGTTCTAGAGGCATGTGGTCCATGCAAATGACGAAGGGCGTACCAACCAAGAAGTGGCGAAAGTGACGGACAGCCAATTGCTCTTCCAGCAATTTGTGATCAAAGGTAGAGTAGCCAGATTCTGCCTTGGATAGTTTTCTACTGAAGAGGGCCAATGGGCAGGGCAAGCCGTTGACCACCTGCTCGAGTACTGTATCAATAGCAACGTTGCTGGCCTTGGTAGAGAAAAGGAGAGGTGCATATGACACAGGAAAAGGGAGAGCACCAGTGGATTATAGGGCATTTTTGGCTTTGCAGAGGGCCACTTCTTGAAGGGGGCCCCACTTCAGGCCTTTTGGCTTGTCCTTGAAGGAGGTGTATTGGGGCAAGAGTGGCGGTGATGGTTGGCAGGAAACGGTGATAATAGTTGATCATGCCCAAGAAATCTTGCAGTGATTTGACGGTCGAGGATGTGGAGAAATTCTGAACAGCTGCTACCTTCTCGATACTTCTTTATCGCCAAAGGTACACTTATCGTATCGGACCACAATGCCGTTCTGTTGTAAGTGGTCTGGCACGATGCGTAGGTGTTCCTCTTTGGAGGAAGAGAACACAAGTGTGTCGTTCACATAACATACACAAAAGTGGAGGTCCCATAAGATGCCCTCCATGATGTGTTTAAAAGTAGCCCCAGCATTACAAAGGCTAAAACACGAGTAATTGAAGGTGTATGCACTGAAGGGAGAAGTGATGGCGATCTTGAGGATGTCTTCTGTGTTCAAGGGCACCTGATAATACACCTTCATGAGGTCGAGACTGGAGAAAACCTTCACTCTGTGTAAGTAGGAGGTCACGTTGGCAATGTTTGGGAGTGGGTAAGGATCCGGTTCTGTCTGCTACTTCAAGAGTCTGTAATCCCCACACAGATGCAGAGAGTCTTCTTTCTTTAGGACAATGTGTAAGGGTGACCACCATGGGCTTAAGGACTTTTAGCAATGGCCATTTCTTTCATTTCAGCGAACTTTTGTTTAATGGCTGTCAAACGATCCGATGTCAGATGCTTTAATCTGGTGAACACCTGGGGCCCTATTGTCTTGATATGGTGATAAATACTGTGTTTAATGAAACCGTTGGGGTTTGACAAAGTTCTGGATGGATAACATTTGGATACAACTGGGAAAGCTTCCTGTATGAGAGGAGGTGGCCGTAGGCATCCATGTGTGTGCTGATGAGAAGAGCAAGGTCGGAGGCTCCGGGTAGGAGAGGTGTCGAAGAGTACGAATCAACATTGACTAACCATCTGTGAGCCATATCAACTAGGAGGTGAAAATATGAGAGGAAATCTGAACTGAGGATTGATTATGTAACGTCAGCAATGAGAAAGTTCCAATTATATTTGGTGCTTCCAAACGATAATGTGAGGGTTTCATAACCATATGTGGCTATCGCAGATCTGTTGGCAGCTACCATGTGGATGTCGGCAGACTTAGATAGACTACGTCGTATCCTGGAGAGTGGCTTTGGCAGAAGAGAACGGCAACCACCCATGTCTATCAAAAATTGCACCCCCGTACTTGCATCATGTAAAATGAAAAGATTAATGACACGGGAGGCCAATGCCACAAGTGATGGCCTACTTACACGTTTTTTTACTACTGATAACTGTTCTCACATTTATTTGCAGAAGCCCCGAATTAGGAGCGGTAATATCATAACTGTGGCCGATGGTCATCTGTAAGTAGCTGAAGAGGTTATTGTTAGGGGCATATGCAAGGGGTGGTGGGGGGATTTGTCGCTGCTCTGGCACGTCAGGAGGGTAGGCATATGTGTCTTACCGCATTCACGTCAGGTTTGGGTAAACGCCATACCCTAAGGGCACGAAGTAGATTCACTTCACGAGGAGAATTGTCTGCAGCAGGTTGCAGGCGAGCTATAATGCATGAGCGTAGGAGTAGGGGGAGTTAAGGGCTATAAACCCCCACTTTTTAGTACGAAAATTTACTTATCTATCTTTTATTTCAGAAAAGATTAGAAGATATTAAACTGCATAAATTTGCTTAGAAAAGATTCAAATATGTTAAATTGTATATCATATTTAGTAACTCATTTTTCATAAGAATTATTCAAAAGTAATTTCTATAATAGGAGGTTTTGGTTTTATTATATAAAATATTTATATATACACATATTATACATATATATGTATATATATACATATATATATGTATATATATACATATATATAATATATATATATATATATATATATATATATTTATATATATATTTATATATATATATATATATATATATATATATATATATATATATATATATATATATATGTATATATATATATATATATATATATATATATATATATATATATATATACATATATTGAGATAGGTCATTGCTCCTAGTGAGATTCAAAGATAAGATAAAAAAGGAAAACGAAGAGTCTGGACAACATCTCTCATATTTATTGGTGCCGTCGTTTCGGGACTCATACCATTATCAAGGCTACAAAAGACATATAAAATATTATAAGTAAAACTCAGTAAAATTACATATTACAAAACAGTTTAGAATTAAAGTTAAATATACAGATACAAGTATAAACAGTATATCAAATGAAGTACGTGAAAGATAAGTATATTGAAACTGAAATACACACACACACACACACACACACACACACAAAATAATAAAAATGTCTAAGGAGACCAACCATCTTGACTAAACCTGAGAACTGACTGACTGTCTGAAGGGCATCACTCAGAAAGAGTGGTTATGGTGTAAGAATTGCTCATATGATTATTAATGAAACCTCTACTGGGGCAAAGAAAGAAGAAGCATATACCCATCAAAAAGAGAGATGCATATGTTATAACAACAGAAGATGATTAATGGCAACGTTTGATGGAACACTTTAGTGAGGTCATGAATTAGAGATATGAAGGGAATTATTGCATTGATATACCTGAAGCTGAGGAAGACCTTGATATGTCCATATGTCCATAAATGAATTCAGAAGGTTAAAACAGCATTTACTTTTGGTGTGGATTTAATCGACTGTGGAGGATATCGAAGAAGGTAAAAAATGTACCGTTGGGTGAGAAATATATTTGACAGAGGAAAAAACAAGTAATGTAAGTGAAACAGAAGCAGCAAAAATGTTAGTCTTCTTTTCTTCCTCTGGATGTTAAGGATTAAATCATACTAGAAATTTGTTATCCTTTGATTGCACGATATGTAGACCGTTTCTCTTCATCTATTTAACTGTTGAATTCTCTTACTGTTTCTGTGCCTTTTCTGATTCTGTTCCATCTTTTTGTCACAGGGGAACAGAATGGCTGTAGTTCAGACAGTGACTGACTTTTAGTTTTTACTGATGTCTATTTCTGGATGTTATTTTTATGATGGTTTCTCTTTTCCACAAAGGATTTCAATAACTGTGCTGCTGTTTTACAAAATTTGAGATCACTAATGTATGATGTTTATTTTTTGTATTACACGTACCTTTGACAATTGGTCAAATTGTCTTTGTCAATCTTCATTTCTTAATGCTTCGGGAAATATTTATAATGTTACACCCAATGTGTAGATAAGTTTTTAGTCAGGATACACCAAGATTTTAGGTATCAAATTAAGGCTGTTTAAATGTGCAATGATATTAAAAGCATAAATGAAAGTTATCTGCATAATATTAGTGAACAATATGAATACAATGCACAGAAAGTGTTTTTGAGTGAATGTTCATTGGAAATGATAGGGTATTCAGTATTCACTTTGAACCGGTAATAAAATCCTTATCTTGTCTTCTTCAAATCTGTAATTGATAAATCTTGATAGAGAATATTCAGAGCTTTCATTTGGCATATTAAAAAATATATAAAAATTTTATTGACAAATTAATTAGAAAACGAACATCCACATTTTCAAAACCGCGCCAATCGGTAAAATGTGCATTTTAGTTTCTAAAATTTTTTTTTTTATGTTAACATTGATAATATTTGTGTTCAGTAGATCTAGACCTTTCATAAACACCTAATTAGGTTGAGTTGTGGGGGATGGGGAAGTCACTCAATTAACGTAATGGTGACAGTCGATTGGTGTCCTTTTGCTTGGCGTGAACCAAAAAACCTTTCCTATTCCTTCCTGTCTCTTCCTGTCTTGAAAAAACTCTACTACTATCTAATGTCGCATGAGGGTCTGCCCCTCTCTTTTATTCTTTCCCTGTACTTCATTTTCCCCCCCTTTTCCCTTCTCCTTTCCCATCCCAGGTACCTGCCCTCGGGCTATAAACTGGATTGTATCCAGGGGTACTTATCCTTTCCCCATATTCCCCACTTCCCTGTCCTCATCGTACTCGTAGTACCCCCAACTGGCCCTCGGCTGCACAGGCTCCTCCAAACAGCCCCTTCATAGCTCACAAGGACGGTGAGGCTTCAGACATTACTAGCAACTATCGGGATTGAGCGGAGCTCGAACTCCAGCCTCACAGATGGCAACGCAGGGAATTTTCAGGTTATGTACCACGGCAAAATACAAAAAATAAAATGATAAAAGATCCCGTCGACGTAAAATAATTCTATCTCGACTTCTTCAGCGGAAGAAAAATGGATCTTGCCTTTCTCTTCTTCAGTTTTCAGGTAAAGACAGAGAAAATCTCATCCCAGTCTCCGTTCCGGCTGTAAATCGCTCTAGTGGAGTTCTCATCACCTCAAGACGAATTGGCCATTAAGGGAAGGATTGCTCTCTCTCTCTCTCTCTCTCTCTCTCTCTCTCTCTCTCTCTCTCTCTCTCTCTCTCTCTCTCTCTCTCTCTCTCTCGCTTTTCGTTTTCCTTTTATGAGAAATTATCATATTTCTTTGATTTACATTGCATTTGTTTATTTTGTCTAACAAGACTGGGAGAGAGAGAGAGAGAGAGAGAGAGAGAGAGAGAGAGAGAGAGAGAGAGATTTATAAAACTCACATTCAATAATCAGGAATGAGGCAAAAAACATTAAAATAAACTAATGTTAAAATACATTGACTTAATTTCAAGAAAATCGTATTTCCAAAATGAAGAAGAAGAAGAAGAAGAAGAAGAAGAAAAAGAAGAAGAAGAAGAAGAAGAAGACAATAATGTATTATAAACTAATGAAGAACAATAAAAACCTTTTCGAAAGTAGATAAAAAAACTTAGCCACAAAATAGTAGAGAAAGTAATAGAAATAGAGAAGGAGGAAGGGATGACGAAAAGGTCTTCTAATCATTTTATCTCAGATCATCACCTGAGGTCAGATTCTCTATCAATGTTCAATTTAAATCATTAAATTCTATTTACTGGATGGGAAGAATAATTGTAAGATCTCTTTTGAATGAGAAATAGCCATCGAGGCTTAGTAATTTTGACAATATTTGGTAGTTTTCAGAACTCATATATGAATAAAATCTAAAAAACATTTAATGTCAAAATTGTCCGTCATCTCATTTTCCATGTGGTGATGAGACGTGAGTTTCTTTTGGTAGAATTCTTGTCTTTTGTACATAGATATTCTGTTAATGGTCACCTATGATTAGATGTTGACCTCCTGTCCATTTCTGGACAGCTGTTCTTGCCAGAGAAGGTTGTGGAAGTCTCGTGAGGCGGTCATTCTGAATGTCCTCAGTTCACACAACAGTTTAGGTCCTCCCTAGTCCTGACTCGGGTGGAGAGGGAAACATTGCAGATTTGTGACTCCCGTTCCTGCCGCTCATGAGTAGGATTTAAACAATTAGGAGGTCCTATGATAAGACAACCTGCCACATATGACAGAATTATGTTAAGGTTTCTGAAGTCAGATGAGGATTTTCGGTCGATTCGTGGGAGATAATTTGGAAGTCGTATTGACTGAGTCTTTTTTGTTTGGTCTTCTCCATATTCTTCTTTTTCGTTCGAAATCGAAGGAAAAGTCTCTTTGGACTTCCATTGTATTTCCCGCTATGAAAGAAGGATCGTCGACCTTCGACTTCAAATGAATTTTCAATTGGCGAAACCCCGGAGAATGACCTGAAGGAAGAGGATGTCATCTCATCCGTTTGGCCTTGTAGGATACGTCTGAGAGAGAGAGAGAGAGAGAGAGAGAGAGAGAGAGAGAGAGAGAGAGAGAGAGAGAGAGAGAGAGAGAGTATTGTCATCATACGAGATAATAACTCCAAATTTGGCATATATATTCCGCTAATGATGTTGGTGTCTTCGGTAAACTTAAGGTCAAGGTCATGCTGAGCTTTATAAAGTTCTAACGTGAATTCAGCCCTGGCCATAACTCTACAACTCTCTTTTTGGTATTATTTGTATACTTCTCTATTGAGTCATTAGGTCAAAGTCAGAAAGAAAGCCTATCTCAAAAGGTTAACATTGATTATGAGTTCTTTTATTTGTCTTATCACTAAATTTCTCCCTATTTTCGACTTTTCTTATCTGCGAATTTGATACTTGTGTTTATATATAGAGATATTCTAAATCAGATTCAAGGTTAATTATAAAAGAATTTTTCGTCTGAATTATTTTTCTATGCACAAATCAATGAATGAATAACCGCGAGTAGTAATGCATGGATGTGAATAAGTTTGTAGTTGGCAAGTCATGTGAACAAAAGCTAAAGCCTGCATAAGAAAGAATACGCATTTTTAAACAAATGCCTTGAAAAAAAAGATATTAGGAATTTAATAAAAAAAGATCATACTTTATAATAATAATAATAATAATAATAATAATAATAATAATAATAATAATAATAATAATAATAATAATAATAATAATAATAATAATAATAATAATAATAATTGTCATTAGAATATGCTTTTTGACCGCCAAGTACAAAGTATTTAAATTCAAATATTAACAAAAAGAATAGTTTTCACAAGAGACATTAAAATGTTTTAAGAAAACTCTTCAATCATGAAACCTAATTACCAGTTTCTTCTTTACTGAAAATGACCTAGAGAAATTCTGTTTAATATCATAGACTGAATTTTACTCTTAATTTCTTACTTTGTCTCAAAACTACCATTGTGATATTTCAGGGGAAACTGAGTAGGCCTCCTCACAACTATAAACAGGTGTTACTCAATGAGAAATTTATTTCTAATATATCAGAGAAATTTTCTTTTATTACATCAGGCATTTAGAAATAAATTATAAATTTCGTAGTTTTATATAATGATAATTCTTGGATCCACATCTGCCACTCAGAATCATAAAAATATAATTGCGTATCATGGAAAGCTTACTCATCGTCCCATTAAACTGTGAGATCAAATTGATATTGTATATTAATGCAAGAACTGGCAACCATTTCACAATCTCCCGGGCTATCTGCTGTAAATCATAGAATTCAGTTGCGTTAAAAATTATTATTTTACAACAAAAGAAATGTTTAATCTTGATATAAACTGTAATTTTATAATTCGTAATCTCTCTTCTTCAAAGCATAGTTTTTCTTACCTGCAGATAAAGAAACATCTGGACGCTCCGTTGGGTCAGAATAAAAGCCCTGGGGAGCAGAGGTCAAGGGACAAAGGTCAATCACCTCATCGCTACATTTCATTTTGCAATCTCTTTGACAGAAATATCTCTGACGGACATTGAATAATGAATGATGCAGACACACACATACACATACACACTCAAACCCAAGCACACACAAACACACACAAAAACACACACACATATATATGTATATATATATATATATATACAGTATATATATATATATATATATATATATATATATATATATATATATATATATATATATATATATACATATGTATATATATATATATATATATATAGAGAGAGAGAGAGAGAGAGAGAGAGAGAGAGAGAGAGAGAGAGAGAGAGAGAGAGAGAGAGAGAGAGAGAAATGTAAGACTGAAAATTAATATGAGTAAAATTAAGATAATCTTCAATGGAAATGCAGAGACAACAAATAAGGGTTATGGACGAACCTCTATATATTGCTAATGAATTTACGTACTTAGAATAGGCAGTAAGTATTTCCCCATGACATTAGAAAAAATTAAAAAAAGATGTTATGAAAATTAAAATTCCACTTTCTCTAAAAAAAAGGTATGTATTCAAATGGTTCTTCGAGTATCAACTTATTCATCAGAAACGTGGAGTCTTAGAACATAAGCTAGTTGAACTCAAAGAACTATGGAAAGAATAATAATGGGTTTAACACTAAGAGACAGAAAAAGAGCAACATGATTATGAGAGCAAACTAAAGTAGAAGATATTCTAATAACACGTAAGAAATATAAATGGACATGGACAGGACATATAATGAGAATAACAGATATGTTCATATATATATATATATATATATATATATATATATATATATATATATATATATATATATATATATATATATATATATACGCATGTGTATAGACTCTTTGGGCATAATCTTTCTCTTTGGCAATTGTCATTAAATGCTAGGGTACTTTTACAATCAATTATTTTAAGGCAACCATTTTTATTTTTTGTTTTCTTCCTTTCATTGATGCACATGACAAATAACCTTCATTAAGGAACCTTTTCAGGGACACAAAAGTTGTTCATGAGGAGGAGGATATGAGAGGATGGTGACTGCTAATGTAGTGTCCATCAGGATGCAACAGCCTGTGTTGACCATTCAAGTTTCCTCCCACAATGACCTCCCCTCCAGCTGGATGACCTTAGAACTTATCCCGAAGTCTTCAGAACTGTTGTTGCTGGATTATGATTATAATCAAGATTTTCCTCCAGTGTAAGGTCTTTACAACCACAACTGGAATTTTTAAGCTGTATTAAAAAGTCGTGTTTTCAGAAGCCCTTTCATGAATTTTTGTGCAAAATATATCAAGATTTTCATAATTCGAGGAATTTTCTGGTTTTAGAATCAGTTTGATTATTTTTGTATGAATGCTATTATATAAGTGTAATGGCATAAATATAATGATTTCTCTCTGATGATCCCCTAACGAAAGCCATTAGATAATGACTGAAACAGTTATTGGCCAGAGTTGAATTAATGGAGCAGCACAGCAACAAAATCCGTCTTTTCCTTCAAAACTCTTTTCCTGAAGCCAATAAAAGATACTTGAAACTAGAAAAGTGTTGTTTGTCCAACAGAAATCTCACACTACTTTATATTTGAAAACATGACATTATTGTACTTGTAAACTAGAGAAAACGGTTGATTAAACTGGTAAATGGGAGAAAAATTTCATCACCATTAAATAAAAAAGGTAATTAATTCAAACTTCAAAGTCATGGAAATATTAAACGCGAACAGTTGAATGAATGAAGATATTTCGCTTTTGGCAAAAACAGAGAGCGTCAGGAACATTTGCATTTAATTGATATTTCATTTGTTTTATTGGATGCTTTAACAAGGACACAACTGTTCGTTTTTGGGTCTTTTGTTTATAACTTGATAAAATAGGCGCCAGAGGACTCTGCCTGTGATTGATGCAGGCTATGACAACGACGCTAACGGTTTGCACAAAAAAAAAACGATGCAGTTTTTTTAATCATTCAATTGAACTGGACCATTTTTCCTCGCTTCGATATGCTGGTCAAATGTTGAATATTCTGTGGGAAAATAACTCAACGTGTCGGCACGGTAAAGTATTTTGTAAAAATGGAGAGCTATTTGCGGCTATGAACTTCATTTTCCTTGTTTTAAATTTCTACAGCGTTATTGGTTGTCTTGCTTCCAAAGGAAGGATAGTTATACATCTGGGAAAACGGAAGCTATTAGAGTTCCAGAAATTGTCAGTAAAAGAAAGAAAAAACAAAACATTATTATTATTATTATTATTATTATTATTATTATTATTATTATTATTATTATTATTAAGAGGAGGAGGAGGAGGAAGAAGAGGAGGAGGAGGAAGAAGAGGAAGAAGAGGAGGAGGAGAAGAAAATTCCTAAATTTCATATGATCACAATGACAGAAACTCTTTTCAGTGTGTTACATCCAAGATCAATCTTTGCCTGGCCTGTAAACTTTCTTTCCACAAAGATATGTAAATAATTGTACTTATATTTTGTGTATATTTTCAAACAGAAGACACAATATAATTGTAACATTTGTCTAAATAATTGATTCTTATTTTCTTTTTTTAAATTGTTCCACAACATTCCTGCAACAGCAGCTACTGTATACTCTGAGTCTTCCAACAACAACTGGAGACTCTCCAAAAATGCGTCTACGCTCTAAACTTAAAAAGTTGCCTTTATAAATGCACTCGACAACTCTCTCTCAAAGCAAGGAGACACTACAATCCACACTGACTCAAGAAGCATTATCCAAGCAATTAGAAACAAACACAACACTTGATTAGCTCCATCAAATCCTCAGCTTTTCCATTCACAAAGCAGCAAAAAATTACAATGGATTTGATCCCCAGTTAGTTGGAATCCATGAAAAAGAAAAAGCATAACCTTGTACCCATCTCTTCAACGGACCAAGCAACAAATGACTTCAAACTAAAATTATCAGAACATTTGTGAAATAAGACAAGTTCTCCTTGCTGGATCTTCATCTACCCAATTGTACACACAGATTACTAACCTTAGCCCAAGTTACATTACAAACACATTATTATTATTATTATTATTATTAATTGCGAAGCTACAACACTAGTTGGAAAAGCAAGCTGCTATAAGACCAGGGGCTCCAACAGAGAAAATAGCCCAGTGAGAAAAGGAAACAAGGAAAAATGGAATATTTTAAGAAAGGTAACATCAAAATAAATATCTCCCATATAAACTATAAAATCTTTAACAAAATAAGAGGAAGAAAAATAAGATAGAATAATGTTCCTGAGCGTGCCCTCAAGCTAGAGAACTCTAACTCAAGACAGTGGAAGACCATGGTACAGAGGCTATGGCACTATCCAAGAATAGAAAACAATGGTTTGATTTTGGAGTGTCCTCCTAGAAGAGTTCCTTACCATAGCTAAAGAGTCTCTTCTACCAATACAAAGAGGAAAGTGACCATTGAACAATTAAGGAATCCTCTGTCCTATATTTCAATAGAATAAACGATGTACAGAGAAAACGGGTAACACAAACACAGAATTATACCAAACTGTATGCTATTCCTTA
>NC_090754.1:16791418-16841418 GCF_036898095.1 Palaemon carinicauda
AATTTGTTTTGCATTTTTTTTGCTTAGTCATGTTACCGTAAGGAATTGGCAAGTAGTGTCGCAAAACTTATATTTTTATAGTGTTGGAAAGTGTTTCTAGATGATCTGGCTACCCATGCCTATTTTTTTTTTAGCCAGATATAGCGTATATATAGGTATGTGTTCGATTTTCCTGTGATTGCCATTTTTTCGTTTTTTTCCCATTTCTTTCAAAATTACTACGTACTAAGGAACTATCACAGAGTAATGATTCATTTAGATGTTTATTTGTCGGAAAATGTGCCTTGATGGTTTGCCTAGCACGTGGCTGAAATTTTTTTTTTCTGAAATGCGTAAATAAAATGTTGGCCATTTTTCTGCGAGTGCCCCTTTTTATTAGTTTTTCATTTTTTTACTTAGTCATGTTACCGTAAGGAATTGGCAAGAAGTGTCGCAAAACTTATATTTTTATAGTGTTGGAAAGTGTTTCTAGAGGATCTGGCTACCCATGCCTATCTTTTTTTTTTTTTTAGCCAGATATGGCGTATATATAGGTATGTGTTCGATATTCCTGTGATTGCCATTTTTTCGTTTTTTCCCATTTCTTTCAAAATTACTACGTACTAAGGAACTATCACAGAGTAATGATTCATTGATATGTTTATTTGTCGGAAAATGTGCCTTGATGGTTTGCCTAGCGCGCGGCTGAAATTTTTTTTTTTCTGAAATGCCCGTATATTAGAATGGCCATTTTTCCGCGAGTGCCCCTTTTTATTTTGTTTTTTTGCTTAGTCATGTATACCGTAAGGAATTGGCAAGTAGTGTCGCAAAAGTTATAATTTTATAGTGTTGGAAAGTGTTTCTAGATGATCTGGCTACCCATGCCTATCTTTTTTTTTAGCCAGATATGGCGTATATATAGGTATGTGTTCGATTTTCCTGTGATTGCCATTTTTTCGTTTTTTCCCATTTCTTTCAAAATTACTTCGTACTAAGGACTATCACAGAGTAATGATTCCTCTAGATGTTTATTTGTCGGAAAATTTTGTTTACTTCTTTTTGGATTGAATATCATCAAATTTTTTAGCTAAAATATTATATTGTTTTACATTTTTTTTTTTCGATTTTATTTCCGTTCAAAAAATTTTTTTTGGGTCAGAATTTCAATTTTATAGTTGTAAAATAATCGACAATTATCCAGCAACCCACCATACAATTTTTATGCATATCCAAGAATAATTAGATTAGTAAATAACACCTTGAAATTGACATACCCTTCCTACATTTCAAGTGGCAGATTAGGGAGTCTGAGTCAGTGTGGTTGGCGGCCATTTTGTGGACCTATCCGAAGCGTAAGTTGCCCTATCTATATATATTCTTGTTCCCTATAGAATTTGTGATATTTTGGTATATTTTTACCTGCATAAATATCATATTATATATTAAATATATGTATTTTTTTACGAAATTTCTAAGTACTCAAAAAATTACCTTTAGATATGGCCCCTGATATAAATGTAATTCACAAAATAATGAAGATTTTTTTACATATTTCTATTTTAGGATAACATATGTTTATTCCCTAAAAAAATGAGCCACTTCCTATTTCATTTGGGTACCCAAAAAAATTCATGAAATTTGGACAAATGTTTTTGGCCAAAAAAAAGTTACCCTTTTTTTCTCATTTCAGATCTTCACCTCCATGGGTCTGACTTCATCCAAAATACAACAAGATGTGTCCTAAACATTCAAGAATCAATTCCTAAAAGGATTTGTGTATATATGTATAAACTTTTTTTTTATGAATTTTTATGTAAGGTCTTTTTTTTCTACTTAATTTTTTAAAATATTTATGATAAATAGTTTTTCTGCAGATGAGTAGTATTTATCTTTACAGTTGTTTTAAGCATTCATTGAAGTTTTTTTTGGCAAAAGAAAAAAGGAGGTTACTGCAAAAACTGATTTTTCACGATTTTTTTTAGGCGTCCAGGGTTAATAGCTAAATATGCTAATATAGAATTAACCTGTTAATAAAAAAAAACTGAAGGCTGGTTTTTTAAACTTTTCATGGAAATTTTACTACTTTTTCAAATATTTACTAATCTTTACCATTTAAGGGGACCGTCCACCATGGTGTTTTGACATAATTTTCAGAAATCGAAATAGTGTTATTGCTTCTATGTATGGGTAAACATATTGTACATGCTCCCCAGAAGTTTCAGCCAATTATATTTAGAGAAAACAAAGATATAGCGGTCTTTAAATGATGACGTCATCCTTACTGTGTCGTCTGCATGACTTGTTTGACAAAATCGTCTTTGTGTGTTATTTTTGCATATTTATAGCGATTTTTCACTATGTTTCAAGATATCGTACATCTGGCAGTAATAAAAGGCATTGGTAGAGTGTTTTTGAATGAAATCTACTCCTACGAGAACAAAAGCCAAAGTTTTCAAAGATGTATAGAAGTTCTAATGCATGCGTTTGTTTATTTGAAGTTCGTATGTACCTTATGTTTTCACAACATCCTCTGGAACTTTATAGCAAGGCCAATGTTACCAAAGGTCATTATAAAGAACAAATAGTCAATCATTTTTTCAAACAATGAAGATATGGCTGTCTTTAAATGATGACGTCATCCTTACTGAGTTTGGCAGACTCTCTCTCTCTCTCTCTCTCTCTCTCTCTCTCTCTCTCTCTCTCTCTCTCTCTCTCTCTCTCTCTCCCCCTCTCTCCCTCTCCCCCTCTCCCCCTCTCCCTCTCTCCCCCTCTCCCCCTCTCCCCCTCTCCCTCTCTCCCCCTCTCCCCCTCTCCCTCTCTCCCCCTCTCCCCCTCTCCCTCTCTCCCTCTCTCTCTCTCTCTCTCTCTCTCTCTCTCTCTCTCTCTCTCTCTCTCTCTCTCTCTCTCTCTCTCTCAAATATGATAATACAAGATATGTTCAACTCAGGTAATGTATCTAAAGCAAAAGATAACCTCATTTTTGAACCAAAGTTCCCACAACGACTCGAGAACCGACCAGACAAATACTAAAACCTGCACAAGGAAAGCTCCTGCCGAACTATAAAGTTTAATCTCTCTCTCTCTCTCTCTCTCTCTCTCTCTCTCTCTCTCTCTCTCTCTCTCGTGTTTGGTTATATCGTACTTCTGGCAGAAATGAAAGGCATTGTAGAGGGCAGGTAAATGAAAACTGCCAGCTACGATAACATCAGCAAAGTTTCCAAAGACATATAGAAATTATAATGTGTGTGTGTTTATTCACTTGAAGTTCATATGTAGATTGTGCTTTCACAACGTCCTCTGGAACTTTATAGCAATGTCAATGTTACATAAGGTGATAGAAAGAACAAAAAGTAAGTGGAGAACAAGAAAAAAGAACTAAGAAAGAGGAACTAAGAAAGAGGGAAACATGAATAAGAGTACAGAGCTGAAACCTGCTAACTAAAGCACTGGCAACAAGGAGAGATTGCTGGCAACTCTAACATAGGAATACTAAAGTGAGGGTTTAATTACCTCGTTTAGGGTGCATTTATGTAAGAATAAACAATAACAGTTATCATAATATTATCTTGATTTCTTTAAGGAAAGAAGTGAAAATGTGTTGCAAATCTTTGGGAGCTCATAACTCAAAAACATACTTATTCACACTTAGGTACATTTTTCTCACTTATTTCTTGTTCGATATCAGAGGGGAAGATGTCATTGAAAAGAAGAATAAAAACCCCACAATTCTGTCAGAAAAAATTTTGATTTTCTTTCTATATTTATTATCACGGTTATTTTCCGTCTAGACGAGGGAAAAAATAATAAAATTTCATTAAAAAAAAATAGAAAGGAAAAGCCAAATTCTGTCTTGACAGAATTGTTCGGTTGATAGAGTAATTTTTATCGTATAAGTTTCAATACAATTGGTATTATAGTATTGGGGAAAAATGTACGTAATTTTTTTTTTAAATAATTTTTTTTTACTAATAAATCCAAAAGTTATTGATGAAATGACTGGAAATTTTTATATGATGAAAGTATCATATATGTCTAAAACATATATAGAAATGGTGTAATTTGGATCATTAGAAAATAAAATGGCCGAAATGGTGGACGGTCCCCTTAAAAAGGTATAGGAGATGTCAGTCTTCCCTTAAAAGACAATACAAGAGCAATTGGGGTCATGTGTGAAAGTATACTAAAGCCCCTAGGCGCAGTGAGAATCGTTCACCGAAACTCTCGTATACTATCTTGGAAGAGAAAAATTTTTATGCAGTAATATCTTAATTGTATAAAATATTGCCTGAGCTTCAATAAAATTTTATCAGGAAGGTTATATCATGCATGAAGTGTGCAGGTGCCTAGGCTAGGAAGCCTAGCACTCGTGAGGCTCGATCATAATAGCCACGACAACAATGACATCATATAAAAATCCCTAGCTAAATTGCTAAATAGCTAAAGTTATTAAAGCAAATAATCCCGGTAAAGTCTTTCTGGCTAACTAAATGTACAAGAAATAACGACCGCGTCCATGACGCCATCCGGCCGGCAACAGCTCTTGTAACGTTAATTACGATCTCAATCAAAGAGTTAAACTGGCATGAGCTTACATTTACACAATTCAAGGATATTACTTAACTTTCCAGAAGCAGATGTGGCTGGTGAAGACATCATTGCGATGAAATAACTCCAAAATAGCGAGAGATAACACGGGATAAACACCGGTCAGCAAAGCTACGAGAGAGAATGATTAGGTGGCGCCGCGCGGTGGCGGCTTGGCGCACTATTTGCAGTACAGTAGGAGCGTTGCCTTATTAACGGCTCTCCTATAATTCTTGCCACTTTTTCCCCTCGAAGCGAAAACGCTATTTTGGGTGTAGATAGCTATGCGACGTGTCAAGAATACGTCTTCTGATACTACGCGATATCCCTTTTAAAATTATTAAGAGATATTCGCTCCAGGAGTTAGAATTCTGGATACCTTTGGTAAATTCTCTGGGATATATCACTGTAGTCAAATATAACCTAGGAAGCTACTAACGAAGGAACTTCCATCAGGACGACATGGCCTGAGCCCAAAAAATTGGGATAATCGACATATACCTAATTTTTTTTTATTTAAACAAGTCATAATGCTCCCAAAATAAGAAAAGTTACTGTCCCAGACAATAATCACGCTAGAGTCACTGACTAGGGATTTCTGCTGAGTTTTTGAAATCCTCAATTTTATTTTTTTCCTAAAACTGCCTTGCTAATTTAAGGGTAAGTCTTACCACTTGTAGCGTATTATGACTCTGGAAATACGGTATATTAGTAACTAGGTATGCCCCTTCATGAAACTTTGACCATATAATGAATTGGAATTGAAACCTTTAGCATGTAAGTTTGAACTGAACATATTTCAAATTATTTTGGAATTAGAATATCATTATTGTTATTACTTGCTATGGTAGAACTCTAGTTTTAAAAGCAGGATGCTATAAGCCCAGAATGTCCAATGGATAATTAATTCCGAATTTTTAATGAATTTATATACATTTGAATTGATGAAAATCAAATCATCCCAATCCTGGTTTCAATAGCTCTTGAACTGTTTTGTCTCCCTTTTACATAATGATTTCATGATGTGCATGTTGAAAAAGTGGCCTAGGAGCTTCCAGGGAGAACAATATTCCTTCTAGTTATTTGTCCTTATAGATTTCCAATTCTACTGTTTTACAATCCTTAGAGACCCCACACTGCATTTTCCCAAATACATAATTATCCTTTGTCAAACCCAATTTTAGACATCTTTTGTTTTTTATTTCTAAGGCTTTTTTAATGTTAGTAATTTTATAAATATGTTTTCCATCCTATTTTTAAGGTACGGTATTTTCAATGTTTGTAATTTTATGAATATATTTCTTTCATTTTACAGTTGTGAAGACAACATGCAAAGGGAGGGTGAGAGTGCCTTTTGAGTTTCCATGGCGTAATGTCTGCATATTGTAATAAGTCATTTCCATGAATATCTCTCAATAGTAGAAGCTAATAACTGGAAGTGGCAACTTGACAGTCTAAGTAAGTATGAAAACATTCTTAACCCACGCTACTTTAGCCTCTTTTAAAGTTGCTGCCAAAACACTCCATAGTTGTTTAGAGGAGAGACACCCAGGACAGTGCTGGATAGACCAGCTTTGGAGAGAAGGGAGAAATACTTTGATCCGTCTCTGTATTTGTAGAGAAGGATCCAACTCCTATCAGATCACGTGTGGATCAGTGCATGAGGCTGTGGGTCTTGTACCCTTCCCTTGCAGCTCTACTGAACCCACCCATACAAACAATTGCTTACATGAGGCACATGCCTATTCACATGTTCATATGAGGGAGGTATGGGGAGTGCTCTCTTGAATACTTGGCCAGTGTTCCTCAGACAGTCGTTCCTAAAGGATTCTCGTAGTTTTGTGAGTAAACATTTTGAATTCAAACTCTTAAGTAATTTTCTAAATTTTTTTATTTCATCTATTTTTTCATTTTTTTTTCTCCATTGGATAATGATAGTCTTGCTTAATTTGGGTCTCAGTACCTACCATGATACCTTGAATGAGAATTACAGTGATAGTGATGATAGTTGCTTATATTATTTTTACTATTATCATTATTATTGGCTGCAAGTGAATGTTGATATACTGCCAATCAAAGGGGGTTCTCAAGCCTTATGCTGGTATAGATTGCAGTGCAACAGAGCAATAGTGAAGGAGTTACAGTCCAGTCCCTTAGGGGTACCATCGTTCAGATTTATCTACAAGCATGAAATTTGGCACAGATATACATGGCCGCCACATTATATTTCATTTTGCCATAACTTTACAACCCATACAAAGTAAAAGTGCACTGTGTGGGTTTTTTACCTCAAGGAATCTAAATTTGAGCTCAAATTTCACATAGCACATGTACTTTTGCCAATCTAAAGTTTGAAAATGAAATTTCTTTTGACTAAAATCTGCATTTTAATACGACATTTATTGTACATACATTTAGTGGTTCAGTTTGATTGTTAATATGTTCACTACTGAAGAAATTTTATGAGTGTTCTTAGTGGACTGTCATTGTAGAAGATATTTGTCTAAGTATCATCATTATTAATTCACCCGGCTTTGCATTTGCACAGCCCGGTGCACCGGACTCCAGCTCTACTACATTTACAGTTTCCTGTACAAGCCTGTTCGTGGCCACAATGAAGCAGGATGGAACATGCTTTACTGGCATCTTCAAGTGTTGTCCAGTGTGGTAACCAAATACCAGTGTTTTCTTTTTGCCAACCCCATGTGGTTAAGCTGGGAATAGTCTGGTGAACTGCGGTTGCCTGTTTCCAGTAGAAGCTTGCTTGAAGCAGAGCCCGCTTGAGATGTTCAAACAAAGCTGTTTGTGTGGGTGAAATGTTCTCCAGGTTTTTTCTATCACTTGTGAATAGACGATGTCTAGCTTCGTTGACCCTGGTCAGTCCACATCCTTTGCTGTACATGATGACCACAAATCGTTCCAGATTCTGCATATGTAGAGAAACTATGCTGAGGAGGTTGGGGTTATTGGTCAATGCCATCAGTGTTTCTGCGAGTCCTGGAGTGTTTTGCCAAGGTGTCCAAGCAGTTTTTTGCCACATCCAAGGAACTGTGATGTCGTGTCACACCCTGTTATTGCATGGAAAAGGGGCAATGCAATAGATCTGGAAGGGCCAAGGTAAACACAGATGTTATGGATGGGGATGTCACAGACTTTTTACCACTCCCAAAACACACCAGAGCTCCAAGAAATCAAGGATTGAGAAGAAGTGTATGGCAAATACCACCACATCACTATCAACAGTACGAACAATAACTATCTTGTGGGCCTTGAGTGCTGAATGTGCCAGATGAAGAAATATCCTCGTATCGGCCTTGGCATGATTACAGGGTTGGAGTGCTGAGACGTCGGCTTACACTGAGCAGGAGTTTCCCGCCCCAGTCATTTTTTACTATCTCCTCACTAAGGAAAATGAACAACTCCTCTGTCATTGTTCTTGAGGAATCCATTGTTCCAATCATGTTTTGGGATTCGTGTGCTGCCACCTCCAACCCTAGTTTGTGGACCTGTACCACAACGTTGATGTATGAGAAACTTCAAACTCTCTTCTGAATAGGTGTCCCATTTGGCATCAATGTGGGAAAATGCTGGATTTATCCGTGATGTTTAGCATACTCGGCAAAGGTTTTTGCTGATGTAGGTTGCACCATGTAAATAACTGCTGCCATGTCCAGCACAACAATCGTTGCCCGCGTAGCTTGAGATGATCGACCAGTTGGAGCTTTGATACATTCCAGGATATCAGACTTGCTTCCGGATCTAAGTGAGCCATGGTCAGCCAAACTTGATGGGTCCTTTTGATTTTCAAAGCGAAAAAACTTCCATATCAGCATCTGGTCGTGATTAAAGCAATAGGAAGAGTTGTGTGATAAGAATCATGGTTTTTTTTCTGTGTACCACTGGCTTTGTTGCCTTTCTTGGATAAGTCAGGTCGATTGGCAAAGGTCAGTATGTTGTTACATCAGATAATGTTGGACACTGGCACAGTTGCCTTGTCGAGTGTTTGTGCAACATATTGTTCATGAGGATCTTTGCCAATTTCATGGACTTGGCAGAGAGATGTGACAACTTCTTGGGTGTCAAGCGCAACAAATTCCGAACCAGCAACAAAAGGATTTACTAGTTCTTCGATACTTTCAACAAATGACCGGACATCTTTCCTGTACTTTACTTGCAAGCTCTGCGCTTCTTCATGTTGAGTAGTGCTTGAGATCGGGGTGTCCAAAACCATCTCAAACTCTCAACATACCTGGAACGCTTTGAACCTATCAACATGTAAAGTTTGAGCGCTTCAGGATTTTCGTACTGCCCAGCAGCCCCACTATGAGCTTGAAGGCTCTTGTTCAACTATTCATGAGACTGATCCTTCCCAATAAGGCTGACCTTAAGCGTTGAAATTTGAACGGCAAAGTTCCCTTTCAGAAATTCTGCGTGCACATCTGGGTGACTCGGCTAGCTGCACCATATCCCGAACATGTACCGGCAGTCATGTCGCATACTTTCCTGCTTTTGACACAGTCTCTTCACACGAGAACTACTGCAGTAGCTTCTGCAAGTCTTGATATTTGTAATTATTCGATCGAAACGTGTTTGCTATTCCCGAACCTTCGTTGAGTTGTTCCAACGACACTGCAATACCAGAAGGAACAGCATTGATTTCTTTGAAGCCATTTAGGTCTCTGTTGAGACTTGAAATACGTAACTCCTTTATTGATATTAGATGTTCATCTTTGTCAGATTGACAGAGACAACAAAGCTGCCAGTTAGTACTAGACATTTTCATAAATCACACATCGATGTCTCTTTCATCACCAACAACACGTCACACGTACCTGAGGAGAAAAATAGGAAAATTATTTAGGGGTTAAACGAGATGTCTTGAATCGACTTTTAATGACAAAGGTGTAAGATTCTGTTCGGTAGTTATGAGAACAAAAGAAAAATAAATATATTGGAAGGTAACCATAATTGAACAGCAAAGTCTGAAATATCACCCTTCACATCTGTCTTATGAAGAAAATTTGCAAATATACTCAGTATTTGGGATGTGTTATGCAAAATTTGAGCTCAGATTCAGATTCTTTGAAGTCATAAACATTTGTGCGCTATTACACGATGATGTATGACCTTTAGTTTTGAAGTTATCGTAAAATTAAAAACCAAGTGGCGGCCATATTGGATTTTGCCAATATGGCGGCCCAAGTGATCATCGGCTTTGGCGCCTTCAACAAATGAATTCAGTATGGCCTAACCTACATCTGTGCCAAATTTCATGCTTGTAGTAAACTTGCACAATATCGCCCTTATATTTCCCTATGCCCCGATTATTAAGAAGTTAGTCACCGAAGCCGAACTTGAATTGGTTTCCAATCAGGTCAGTGACTTTTAAGAGAATTTAGTGACCAAAGCTGACATTGAATTGGATGCCACTCGAGTGGAAGTTATGAATATATGGGTTGTTGATATTAGGAGATGGCTACTTCTAATTTACGTTATGGTCTCTCTCTGGAAAGGGTTTTGGCAGTTGTTCAATGTTTTACCAGATTTATTTTTGCCAAGCACTATTTAATTCCTGACGGTTGAAGGGTTTTGTCACCTAATTTCATTGGACAGAAACAAACCATAACTGTTTGTGTATGGTACCTTAAATGTGTAAGTTAGTGTTTAACTTCCTTATCTGTGGATTCGGTAACATTTCACTTATGCCCTATAATAAAATGGTCATAAAAATAACAAAGGTAAAGAAATACTGTAATAAACTATATTTCATATATATTTCATGCAATATGCAAAATGACATGTTCAATAACCTGATATCCATTTCTTATGAAATCATACTATTTGTTGACCTTTTTAGCTGGAAATCAGGCATGGAATTCAGGTTACGCCCCCCCCCCCGGCCAAAATTTAACAAAATTGGACTTGAAAACAGCTTCTTGGAACCTATTAAGTTTGTAAGTTGAGGATCTTCTGTGTGTAAAGATCTTTCTTCTAGGAAAAAAATACACAATTTTATCCTTGCAAATAAGAAAGTTATTAGATGAATTGTTTTATATAAATTAACATCTTTTAATCTAGAACAACACTATTTTGATAATAGAAACCAATCGTTTATGATAAAATGGTAATTACATTTTAGATAGACATTCTTCTTTTGTTTTAGTGAGGGAGATCTTAAGCTTTACTTTTGCATGTGTTTGTGTCTGTCTAGTCAGTGGTTGTTCTTCCATGTGGGAACTTTGGTTGTAAAGACTTTTTCTGTATTTTGTTTTGCATTAGGACAAATATGATAAAGAGGTTGATTAAGAGTTCAACTTATGTTATTATATTTTGATATTTTTAAAGAGCTTTTTTATTTTTAAATGCATTTGTAAAAGTTGAAACATCTTAGATTTTAAGTAGAAACAATCTTCATTATTTTTCAATCTGAAATAAGTTTATTTAAAAGTTAGTTACTGTACCGTATGTGATGAAAGCCTTTTCCAATAATTTTAATAAGTATGGGTTTTCTATAACTTGCAAATAGTTTTTATGTGTTAGTGATAGTTAAGTTGCATTTCTTTGATTTTTCATTACTTTATTATTGTCATCATCATACTTGTAAATGTGTTTTTACTAAAGCCATATACAGTCAGCATTTTAGTGTAGTACAGCACATTGAAAGTCAGAGAGAGAAATGGCCCCTATAAGATTTTTATATAATGCACTAAGGTTATGAGATGCAAGAGAAAGGAAGGTGGTGGTAGATTGAATGTAGTGTTGAGTGGGGAGTTACTTTAGGCTGTAGCTCGTTTAAAGTACTAGGGGTTTTGTTTTTGCTGCAATTGGTAAAGTGGAAGCAGATGTACGTCACGAGTGAATGAAAGATGTAAAGTGTTGAGGGCAGTGAAGGGAGTGTTGAAGAAGAATAGTTAGTGATGACTGCAAAGATAATTCTGTATGAGAAAGTGATTGTTTCAACTGTGATGAATGAATGAGAGTTATGGGGAACGAGTTAGATACAAACATTGAATGTGTTGGAGATATATTGTTTGAGGAGTATGTCTGGGGGTATCCCGATCAGATAGGGTTAGGAATGACGCTGTGAGGGTGATAACTGGTATGAGAAATTAATTAGCAGGTAGTGTAGATCTGAATTTATTGATTTGGCTTGGCCATGTAGAAAGAAGAGAAAATGGCTGGCTGTCTGCTGAAGTTTATAAAGGCAAGAGTTGATGTGAGAAGTACAAGAGGAAGGCCAAGGTTTCAGTGGATGGATGGAGTTAAGTAAGCCCTAGGTGACAGAAGAGATGAGATGTGAGAGGTAGAAGTGCTAGAAATAGGAATGCATGACAAGGATAGGCCCTGCTGCTACCTCATGTCACAGCATGAGGTATGGGAGTTGATATATGAAGCTTCATTTGTGGTGGAAAATGGTTGAGGGTAGTTTCTCTCACCCTAGCAGTACCAATCAAACTCAGTTGAGTGCAATGGTAGGTAGATAATGCACTATAGTATTACAGTACAGTAAAGTCATTGCCATTTTGTATTTTACGTTTACTATATAATTATAGGTCTTAACCCTTTTAGGAGGCAGGACAGTAGTCCATGTGAGATAATGAATGTTATCTGTGTGATATATGCACCATACCATATGTTTGCAGCCAATAGAAACATTTGTGTATTCCAATGAGCAATTTAGTGTTTGCACATTTATAGAAATCTGTCGAAGTACAGAGAGTCTGCTCAGCCCTTTGAGAGGCGACACCTGCTATGAATTGCTCCTTCTCTCTTCACCACTACACCACCACTAATTATGGCAAGTCTCAGAAAACTTTTCATGCAGTGAAGGATTAAGTTTCTTTGTGGTATGTGTTTAATTAGTGTTGATAGAAAAAATTGGTGAAATTAGTTTGACCACGTGATCAATATCTTGAACAGGAATTGTGCCCAGCTTAGGGAAACCATGCTAAGTGTGACATCACATTTGCACTACTGAATCAATCTAGAGCATACAGGTAAGTGTTACTTTTTGTTTACGTTAAGCAATGTGGTTTCATCTAAGAAAGTCTTACTGACAAAAATTTTAATGTAAATATAATACTGTAAATAGGTGTTTCTTGGAAGGTTGAAACATCCATCCATTTTATTATTAATAGAGATAATGTAGGTATTAAAATGGGATGTAATTTATTTATTTGGTGTTTTTCTCATTGTAGTATTTTCAGATTTGAAAATGAGCTCAGCCAGCAAAGAAACCTACCTGCTGTGTGATTGGGATTTGTATCCTGAGGAAACTGTTTGTTGAGAAAAATGATTTGAAGGTTTCATCTGTGTAAGCATTGAAAGATGTCAGTCAAGAGTTGAAGCTGGAACTAGTGTACACAAAACATCTTGCAGTAGCCGAATAGATAAAGAACCTTGCTGTTGCCTCCAACAAGGAAGATTTCACTCGGCCTGGAAAAGAAGAGCCTGTGTTTCCCAGGATCCATATGACAGTAAAACTCATGGCTTTTTCTGTGGAACTGATGCTAGAAAAGTAGACCCTAAATGTAAAAGTGAGGAACGAGTTTCCTCATGAATGTTAAAACAGATACATTTGTTTAAACCATATTGGTTCATTGCAAATCAAGAAGTGATGAGTGGGCAATCACTGTTCAAACCCAAAATTAATTTTTTGGTAGTGATTGTTGTGCACCAGACTTGGGTTACCCCAATCATGTAACATTACTTAATGTGCAATGTGGAGTATCCCAAGAAATTCATATCAGTTGAATCTGCCAAACGGTAAAAAAGTGAAACTAAGGACAATTGTCAGGATAAGGCATTCTAAAAGGTTTAGTTTATACCAAGAGAGACACATTGAATTTCAGTCTCCCCATACATATCTGATGTCTGTGATTCCCCTGTTGGCAAGGCATAATGCATATACTGCGTAAGGATTGTAAACATCCAGGAAAATCAGTATTGCAGTTTCTTCCAATAATTGATATGAATCCAAGACAGTACCATGTTTTGTCCTCCCTAAAATATTTATGCAGTCTTTCATCAAAACACCAACTATTATTGCCTTTGATCAAGCCTAATTTGGAAGGCATCTGAAATTGTCAACACTGTTCCACATGATATTCCAATCAGGAATGTGACAAATTTGCTAGGCAGCTTTCATGCCTTCATTGTTGAGTGCTATTGGGACTCGGATGTATGGCAGTGCACTCAAGATCATGGATACAGTGTATAGTGAAAATGTTTTTATACATATGACGAGTGGAAAAGCAGTGCAACAATTGTTTTGTGTCCACTTTCATTTCACAATGGTGCCAAAATCATGGAGGATGACCCTAGTTTTCATGACCAAGTGGAGGGGGTTGAGAGACTGCATGTTCCTGAAGTAGTGAATGTGACTTGATCATTGTTGGAATCAGATTGTTAGTAGAATTCGCAACACTAACAGAAAAAGGATTGACTGGCAAGGACTTCATTAACCTGCAAACTGTGGGTAAGTTATCAGCACATGCTGGGTATTGCAAAGGCATTTGTTGCAGTGGTCCTTGGGAGATTGGTCTAGAGTCCCTCCTTGGCTTGCTTGCCAATATTTACTGCTGCTGGCCATCTAAATTACTAAAGTCAGCTCTTGTATATATCCAGGTGTATACATTAAATGATGATAACCTTGAAGTACATCAAAAGTTCCTGTTTGGATTACACACAATCCAGCAAAGCAACCAATACTGGGCTTGCCTTGGCTCTGATCTCATGATCTAGCAAACTGTAATGCACTCGCTTAGAATCCAAGGTGGCTGACGCACGTAGGTGAGATGTTCGAGCACCAGAGAATTGTTTCGGCTGTGTCGTCCACTGTGTCATCTGTTTACAACCTTGCCATGCATGAACTTGCCTCAAATATCGCAACAGGTGAACAACATAAGTTGTCTGCTTTTCGGTTAGCAGATGTTGGTAGTCCCTGAAAAACTTGATGGATTTACATCTGCTGATGAATCATTACACAAAGTAGTTACAAAAATTGATGCTAAAGAGGATGTCTTATGTTCAGGACCTTTTTGAAATTGGTAAGGATATTGTACAGAAGATGGATGAAATATCTATTTTTTCTTACTCCTACAGAGGAGTTTTGAAGGTGAAGACTAGCATCCAACAAAAATGTTAGTTTCCTAGGATTGAAGTATAGACCCAGCGCTCTTATTCCAAAGTTTCTAGTAATCTCACAGACAGGTGATCTTCGCTGGATTATGTCATGTCATGAACTCTCTATCCCATGTCTATTCAAACGAGAGGTCATCTTGCATCACCAAGACAAACTGCAGTTAGCAAAAGTTCTCATAAAGTTTATAAAAACAAAATCAGATAATGCTGTGACAAACGGTTGCAGTCACAGAACGCTATGTATTTGATGGATAATCTCTTCCTCCTATTTTGAAATGGATAGGGGAGCACCTACAGCTTGATTCCAGATGATTACACCTCATTTACTGCCAAACACTGCCAGAGCAACTGTAGTGTTTGATGGTTATGATATTGGACAAGTGTAAAGGATTGTACTCCTCACAGCAAAGTCTAAAGCTTATTGTGAACAAGGTTAACATTACCGAGGTGACAAAATTTGTTTGTAAAAAAAAGTGGATATCTTGTCGTATGAGCCAAACAAGCAGACACTGATCCAGCGCATCATGGAACGATGGCAATAGAAAGGCTGTGATGTTACTCAATTAGGAGATGCTGGTGTTGTGATCACAGAGGCAGCTGTTTCAAACAGACCACCCTTATTCCAGAGGACACAGATCTTCTTGTTCTCTTGCTCTACCATGCAGAAGTTTCCAAATGTACTGGACTCTATTTTGCTCACACAATGCAAAATCATAAATCTATACTATGAATGTTCTCAAGCAGGTACTTACTTGAAGAAGTTAGCAGTGACGTATTACTTGTGCATGCCTTTACTGGATGTGACTTGATTTTCAGAAAATTTGGAATTGGAAAGAAGTTTGTTTCAACAAATCAACAAGAAAGAGAAGGCATTAAAAGACAAATCTAAAGCATTCTCTCTACCAAAGCAAAGTCAGGATGTTTTGTAAACCAATAGTTTGAAGTCAATGGTAGCATTGTCCAGTGCAGATCAGGTCTATCACATCTGTCAAATACAATAGGATCCGCAAGATCTAAAATAATCTTCACACCTGAGAGACTTCTACCAACTGCACCTTTGTGTAAATTGTATTCCTGCAGACTTGCTACCAGGTTATAGAGTAGAAGGAATGTAGTGATGAATTGGAGCCATCTTAGTGGGAATAGAATGTAGGAGTCAACAAGCTTGTTCCAGTGATGGCAGACAAAGCCCTGCTCCAATTGCACTTATTCAATTATTCACTGCAACTGTTTAGTAGGATGCAATACTCAAAGGTGTACCTGTTGAAAGCATAGACCAGTGTCTGCAGGATTTGCCATGATGGTAACGGGAAATACTGTGTGACAAGTAATCCAGCTATAAAAGATGATTTGAGATTTTTTTTTTTTTTTTATGAATCATTGTGAAGTATATCCCATTTGTGAATTGAGGTGGGTGAAAAAAGCTCAGTGGTGCAGTATAAGGGATGTTTAAATGTCAATGTTAACCCATTCTTATGATAGATAAATTAGAAATTTGGGTAATGAAAACTGACAGTTAGGGATCCACATGTAAAAGGAAAATAAATTGGAAATCAAGAAGACAACATGGAATATTACTATCCCCCACTGGTTTTTTTTTTCCAGATTTTTGTATATTGTAAACTAGACATGTCTATCATAAAGGCATTGAAAACCAAAATTCTGCATTTTTTTATATATCCTTATATTGACTATCCTTTTGAATATTGATCAAGAGGAGCTTGTACTATCTCAAACTGCATCTGCTGAGTTAAAAGTCGTATTTTTGTTTTTTTACGGAAAGGAGCTTCTATCTCAAACTGCATCTGGTGAGTTAAAAGTCCGATTGTTGTTTTATTCATTACATTTTCATATATTACCTTTCACAAATTATATTTGAATTTAATGGTCTATCAGGTAATTTTTACTTTATAAATGCTTGTTTAGTGATAGTAGCTAAGCTACCATACTTTTATCTAGGTATGATTTATTTTCTTTTAACAGGTTTTGGTGACACTTGAGTCAGCTACTTCCAGAGCTTAAGATCGTAACGGAGAAGGAAGATGACGATCCATCACATAACAGGAAGGTGATCAAGTGCGCTGGTGCCAAACTCTGGGTACAATCAAGAAATGAAAAAGACATCAGTAACCCTTGACCTGCACGATTGTTCACTCATCTCCAGTATCCCTCTGTTCCCCATCCTAGAATTTTCAGACTGCTTATTCTGTCTGTTGTTGAACATGAAGTTTAAGAGAGAAACTTCTTTGCAAGGCAGAAGGATATAGGAACTACTTTCACCACAAAAATATACTAAATAATGGTGGTTATTGGCGTTATTGATACTCTGCGCATTGAGTATTACTGGTCACATTTAACAAGGATACAGCAGGTAAACTTCAACAATGGGAATACCAGAACCACTACTTCCGTATTCTTCAGGATTCTGTCATTCTTTAATGCTATAACCATAAGAGTTCTTGAAAGTGGCTGAGACCACAACACTATGTAGATGTCATGATGACATAAAAAGGGACCAGTGCCAGATCCTTATGC
Organism: Palaemon carinicauda; assembly: GCF_036898095.1. Lineage (NCBI taxonomy): Eukaryota > Metazoa > Arthropoda > Malacostraca > Decapoda > Palaemonidae > Palaemon > Palaemon carinicauda. The sequence continues at coordinate 16,808,660 of NC_090754.1, forward strand.
CAATATATTTAAAACAAGCCTGACGAGTGGTTTCATGCTGTTCTCGTGGACAATTATTGACTGATTTTTATGTGACATCCTCCTCTACCACAGAGAAGCTACTTTCTCCTGCCATTTGATGGATTTTTTTAAAGTAATCTGCCTTGTGGGTCAGCAGCGTGACAGTAGTCATCCTTGTCAAGACCCTAATGAAATCACACCAATCTGCCGTCTAGGGTTACGGTGTCCTATTGGAAATGTTCCTTACCTGCCATTGCCTGGCATCTAAGGTTAGGGGTTTGGGGGAGCCTAATGGTCAACCTGCTGAGTCATCAGTAGCCATTACTTGGCTCTCCTGGTCCTAGCTTGGATGGAGAGGGACTTGAGCACTGCTCATGTGTGTATATGGTCAGTCTCTAGGGCATTGTCTTTGTCCCTTCGGTCTCTTGTCATTCATGAGCGTCCTTTAACCCTTCCGATCCTATTGGGTGATTTTGTGTCCCAAGATTTCTTGAATTACAATGAACTGGGATTTATCTGCAGTAAAGCCCCGTGAGTGGTATATTTCAGTTTTAGGGTTCCTTCGATGCCAGACATATAAAGAGGAACAGAGTTGATGCACCCTGCACCCACGTGTCGTCTGTCAACGTCAACAAGGATAAAGCTTCTTGTAAAGGTGAGTGATATTTTCACATTTTTTTATATCAGCACTAGATTACATTATTATATGTTTTGAATCAAACTTAACATATCCCGAAGCTTTGGAATTTGATAGGTTTTTCCAAGGCTTTGTATTTTTTATATTGGTATTCTTTCCTTGGGATGAAAATGTCCCATCAGGATTTTGAGGTAATGAAAATTGGGATAATATCCCTGCAGTATTTTTTTTTTATATGGAAAGAAGATAAAACTAAATTTTTATTGAAAGCAAGTCCTTTTTTAGGCTATATATTTATATGTATATATTTATTGTTTTCTTGCAGATGAGTAAAAGAAGGCTAACAGAAGAGAAAATACAATATGGACTGGAAGTGGACTGCTATTATGAACCATCAGATCCTGACAGTGATGGAACAAACTATTCTTTTTCAGATGATCACCGGATGATACAGTCATAGAATAGGAAGACCTAGAGGCACCCATTTGCCCAGAAAATGATTCATACAGACATGAAATATTGTGGACTAAAGACACTACAAATTTAATGCCTAACATGACATACCAGATAAACATAACTGCATTGTAACTATGTCTGCAACAAGAGCTTCATGAGAGTTGGACATCTTTTTATGATTCTTTCCAAAGAGTTAAGAGACTTGATATTTTGGCTGAAAGAAGAAAAAATACATTAAAGCATGCAAGTTCAGGGGACATTTCAGCATTAAACAGTATTTGCCTGTGAAGCCAGCGAATCAAGGAATCAAAACCAGAGTAGGATCAGATTCAAATACTGTCTGTGCTTATGACTTCAATATCTATTTAGGAAAGGAAAAACTATTTCTGGAAGGGACTTTTATTGTTTTCAGAAACAATAAGGGCACCAGAAGTATTCTTATGTTTCAACAGATTTTTCACATCTGTTACTCGTGTCTTCACTCCCATTTGCAGCAGTTGGGACTTGTATGCCAGATAGGCAGAATCTTCCAAGGCCTGATGTCAAACTTTAACGGGGAGAGTTGTACATGTACGTTTGTGATGAAGGCATTCTGGTAGCTTCCTAGCAAGACATTAAGTGTGTCATGAATCAGTAATTGTCATAATACAGAAATACGTGTAACGCTAAGAAAACAAAGTTGGAATGAAAAAAGATCTGCAGTGCCCTAAAGGTGTTATATTTTATGAGTGTGGCGTACTGACCTAAGGGATCAAATGATAACTGACCTTCATAGAAAGAGCAGGAAGCAGTGGATCAAAGTATTTTTCAGACTTCTAATGACAGGGGTGTACAATGCATATGTTATTCACAACAAAATCAACCAAAAGAAGTGCCCTTTCATTGACTTGTTAGTAACATTAGCAGAATCTTTGAGTGATGGAATGGCAAATGATCCACAGAGAAGAGTACGAAGTTTAGGACGGCCTTCCAAAACTTCTAAGGAGCTGGAGAATGTTGAACATATGCCCATGTGTGAAGAAAGCCGTCGAAGGTAGTAGGTTGGTCAGGGCCCCAGCCACCCGTTGAGATACTACCGCGAGAGAGTTATGGTTTCCTTTGACTGGCCAGACAGTACTACCTTGGATCCTTCTCTCTGAGTATTGTTCAATTTCCATTTGCCTACACACACACACCAAATAGTCTGGGATTTTTTTTTTTTTTACAGATTCTCCTCTGTATTCATACACCTGACAACACTGAGATACCAAACAATTATTCTTCACTAAGGGGTTAACTTCTCCACTGTAATTGTTCAGTGGCTACTATCCTCTTGGTAAGGGTAGAAGAGAGACTTTAGCTATGGTAAGCAGCTCTTTTAGGAGGACACTCCAAAATCAAACCATTGTTCTCTGGTCTTGGGTACTGCCATAGCCTCTGTACCATGGTCTTCCACTATCTTGGGTTAGAGTTCTCTAGCTTGAGGGTACACTCGGGCACACTGTTCTATCTAATTTCTCTTCCTCTTGTTTTGTTAAAGTTTTTATAGTTTATACATGAGGTATTTATTTTAATGTTATACTAAAATATTTAGTTTATCCTTGTTTCCTTTCCTCACTGGGCTATTTTCCCTATTGGAGCCCCTGGGCTTATAGCATTCTGCTTTTCCAACTAGGGTTGTAGCTTAGCAATTAATAATGATGATAATAAAGATGCACAAGATGCTCTTAAAAGAAAAGTGAACAAGGTATCATTGTCAAACATGCAAAGTTCTACTTTGTTTACAATGTTTTCCTATCTACCATACCTGAACAGTTGAGTAAATGCCTCCCAATCATATAGTCATCAGGCTGTCTCATTTCACTTATTTTCAAAGAAAAATAATTCTGTTGCCTGAGAATTTTGAATGGTGAATGTTTCTATTTCTTCTAATTTATGTATCCAAAAAAGCTTTATTTATTTTGTCATTATGTAGTTTGATGGTTTTTCCTCTTGGAGTACAATATACCTATAATAAATGTACACTTATAACTTTGCATTTAATTCTAACATTCCTATATACGCAATATGCATTTTCAACTTTATTCTATAACTGGGATCAATCCCAATTTGAATTTCAATATAACACTATTGGGATGTTTATGTCCCAGTGTAAAAAACAAAACAAAAGATAAGCTTAAAAAAATAACTGGTGGATATATATCATTATGTAGGATCCAATGATGGCACTAAGCTCAGCTGTGCAAAAGTAGGAGCGAGAGGATTTGGGAAGGAAAAAAAAAAACTTGTTTACCAGTATCGAGTTTGTGGCATCTTTCTAAAGATGCAAAAGAAAGCTGTTTTTGTTGGGGGTTGAAACAGGATTACTCTGCTAATGTCCCTAATGAAGAGAATCCAGTGTTAACAGAGCAGTAGGAGGTAAAAGTTCCCTATCCTAATGTTATCAAGGAGTTCGATGGGAAGATGGGTGGCTCTGGCAAATTTTAAGGGCAACATCGAAGTGATCGTATTGAAAAATATTTTCCATAGTGAAAATATATCAAAGCCCTAAAATTAATATACCAAGTTTTTAAATACTTCACATGTATGCTATGCTTCTTTGCTAAAGGTTTAAGAAAATATTTACAAGAAATTCAAAAACTGCATGAGGAATTGTGACTAATCTATTACCATATACAATTATATATATATATATATATATATATATATATGTATGTATATATATATGTATATATATATATATATATGTATGTATATATATATATGTATATATATATATATGTGTATATATATATGTATATATATATATATATGTATATATATGTATATATATATATATATATATATATATATATATATATATATATATATATATATATATATATATATATATATACTGTAAGTATATATATAATATATATAATATATATAATATATATATAATATATATATATATATATATATATATATATATATATATATGTGTGTGTGTGCGTGTATTATATGGTGAGGGGTAAATGGAATTGGTGGAAGGTTCCAGGCAGTAAAGAGTTTATACATAGTAAAGCATGTGTTGGGATAGAGAATGGAATGAGTGTGTGGTTTTCAGCCAACTATGCTGAGACAGGGATGTATGATGTTGTCGTGGTTGTTCAGTTTGTTGATGGTGTCTTGGAATATGTCAGTTTGAAAGGATGCATGAGAGAAGGACATTGCAAGTGAATGTTGTTGAGTAAGGTTGAGGTGCAGAGAAGGGAGGGTGTTCCTAGATTGAATGGAGAGTTACTAATGGAAGTAGATAATTTTAAGTACTGTACCTGGGTGCTGCTGTTGCTGTAAATGGTGGAGTGGAAGTAGATATTTTTCAGGGAGAATAAAGGATGCAAAATGTTTAGGACAGAGAAGGGAGTGGCAAAGAATAAAAGGTTAGGTGTGAATGTAAAGAATGTTCTAAATGAGAAAGGGATTAAACCAAGTGTTTTGTTGGGATCAGAGTTGTAAAGAATGAAAGTGACGGAGAGACTGAAATCTAATGTTTTGAGTTGGTGCCTGAGGAGTATTGTTGATGTATCTCGATTTGGTATAGTTAGGAACAAAGCAGTATGAATGGAAACAGGTATATAGATTGAATTAGTAGTCAGAGATATATGAATGTGTTTTGAGTAGTTTGGCCATGTAGAGAATAGAGAATGGTCATCTGCTGAAGATGATGATGATGATTGGGAGAAGTACAAGATGATGAATGGAGAGATAAAAGTTCTTGGTAACAGGAGAATAGATGCGAGAGAGATAAAAGTGTGTGCTAGGAGTAGAAATAAATTAAATGGCAAGCATTTTTTTTTGCCATTCCGATAAGCCTTGCTGATATGTACTGCTGAGGTAGCGACGGCAGGGAAGGGGTGAATAGGAAGCTGTAATTTTAGTAGGAGACTAGGGAGGGTAAGATGCCAACCAAACTCGCCAGGTCTGATGAAACAAGAAAAGATACCCTTCGTTTCCTGTTGGAAGTAAGCTACCCCAAAATTGTGAGAAGTGCCATGGTTAATATAGATCTCTGAAATGAAGATAGGATTTTTGGAATTTGATCGTTTTTATTTATCCTAAGATTTTGTCATGATGAAATATGTAATTTCAGATTGAAAAATAATAAGTTTTTTTATATTTTTTGTTAATCTGGAAACTTTTTATATAAAAAAAACTTTTCAATAGGAACACTTTAAGATAATTTGTTTAACTTTAATCTGTTCTTTTTTTCATATTTGTAATTATCTTTACTGTCTAAAATTTCTCTCTCTCTCTCTCTCTCTCTCTCTCTCTCTCTCTCTCTCTCTCTCTCTCTCTCTCTCTCTCTCTCTCTCTCTCTCTCTCTCTCTTCTGTCCATCTCTTTCCTCAGTTTTTTCTTTTCTTAGTGTATCTCTCCTAATTTGTTTCTCATTCTGTATCTGTGTTGGTATTTCTCATTTATCCTGTATTCATATAATACTCTTTTATTTTGTTTGTATCTGTTTTTATTACATTCTGTTTCTCTCTCTCTCTCTCTCTCTCTCTCTCTCTCTCTCTCTCTCTCTCTCTCTCTCTCTCTCTCTCTCTCTTCGTTTGCCCTTCTGTCCATCTCTTTCCTCAGTTTTTTCTTTTCTTAGTGTATCTTTCTCCTAATTTGTTTTTCATTCTGTATCTGTGTTGGTATTTCTCATTTATTCTGTATTCATATAATACTTTTATTTTGTTTATCTGTTTTTATCACATTCTGTTTCTCTCTCTCTCTCTCTCTCTCTCTCTCTCTCTCTCTCTCTCTCCTCTCTCTCTCTCTCTCTCTCTCTCTCTCTCTCTCTCTCTAAAAAAAAGGAGAAAAGTTGTATAAAATCAAATTGTTCTTTCTATCATAATTTTGGTTGGCGTTTATTAAAAAGTGGTTTTTGATTAAAAGATTGGATTTATATAAACTATTGTATTATCTGATAACTCCTATTTGTTAGGATAAAATTGTGTAGTTAGAAGAAATCTGGATACAGAAGGTCCTTGACGTAACAAACTTGACAGGTTCCAAGAAGCTGAAAGTCAAATTTTGTTAGATTTTCCCCTCTTTTAGACCTAACCTGAATCCCATGCCTATGATTTCCAGCGACAAGTCAACAAATACTCAGGTTTTATATTGAATAGATATCAGGTTATGACAAAAGTTTTGCTTACCGTATTAAACAATATATGGTTTTTATCACAGTATTTCCTTATCTTTCGTTATTATTAATTGGATTTGTTTGCATCTCTGAATGGCTGTGAGTTGGGCACTTTCTCTCTATTATGAAAGGATTCAACTCTCACCAGTTTATAATAATTGGATTCCTAGTCTAGTCTTTTTTTTTTTTTTTGCTCTATCATACCCTTTCTGGTGTATGAGTGAATTTGTGTACAATTTTCTAAATATGTTAACAAATGGTCAACTATATTCATTGGACAAAGAAGTGTATTTGTGTATGTGTATATATATATAGACATACTAAAGTAATAACTCCCTCTGTCGTTTCACTTTTCGTTATTTCTGACTTTGTTGCTCAACACTTTATTCAATAGAGAGGTTGACTCCAAGTTATGTGGTTTCATGTGACTTTAGGTGGGTTTCTCCTTAGCACAGTAATTAAAAATGGTTAGAAAGTTAGTTTTATAGTAAAAAGTACATTTGTGAAAATAGTGAGGTTATGAACATTATTTTGCTTTACGGATGGTGGTAATGACAATACAGTGGTACCTCTACATACGAATTTAATTCGTTCCACAACCTACTTCGGATGTAGAAAATGTTCGGATGTAGAAACGAATTTTCCCATAAGAATACATGGTAATTCATTTAATTCGTTCCTCAGCCTAAAAACCCATAATAAATCCTTAATAAATGGCTACACATAATTACACATAACAATAACATAACTGCATAATATGATAGAAGCATGTAAAAAAGATAATTATAAAGTAATAATTAATAAGAAATGTGTTTTATTGCCACTTTACCTTAGAGACAGGCCAACGCAGGTGTAGGATTTGCTACGCCAGGAGACGGACGATCGGCGAGAAGGTAGATATGGTGTTAACATGTTCTTTGAATAAATACTCTCCCTCTCTCTCTCTCTCTCTCTCTCTCTCTCTCTCTCTCTCTCTCTCTCTCTCTCTCTCTCTCTTGTTCTTCTTCACTGTTAGTGTTAGAGACGTCTATTATTTTTTTTTCTGAGAGAGAGAGAGAGAGAGAGAGAGAGAGAGAGATATTAAACAAAAATGAGAAATTAAACAAAAATGTGTTGTGTACATACGATTTTTAACAGCGTTAACGAGTTGAAAGACAGTTAAATGTAACTAAAAAAAGAATATCAGCGAATCTGAATTCCTTTATTAACTAAAACAAATATTGATACAAACACACTCGTGTGCGTATGCGCAAACACACACACACGCACGAGGAGACACGATCGGCGAGGAGGTAAGAGATGGTGACTGCGATAACATACCGTAACTTACACTACGGAAATTTTAATCTAACTTGGCTTATTTATTTTTTCTTTTAATTTTTATATTTCATATTTTTTACATTTTTTTTCCTTTGGATTTTTTTATTTTCATCACTTTCAGTGACGAGTTACGGTATGTTATCGCAGTCACCATCTCTATCTCCACCCCGACCGTCTCTCTTATTGCGTAGCAATTCTTGCACCTGTGTGTGTGTGTTTGTGCATACGCACACGAGTGTGTTTGTATCAATATTTGTTTTAGTTAATAAAGGAATTAAGACTAGCTGTTATTACTTTCTTAGTTTCATTTAATTGTTTTTCAACTCGTTGACAGTTAAAAATCATATGTACTCTAAACACATTTTTGTTTAATCTCTCTCTCTCTCTCTCTCTCTCTCTCTCTCTCTCTCTCTCTCTCGGAAAAAAATAATAGACGTAGACGTATCTAACACTATAACAGCGAAGAAGAACGAGAGAGAGAGAGAGAGAGAGAGATTTTATTTAAAGAACATGTTAATGCTATGTTTAGAGAGAAACAGAAAAAGAGAGAAGTCTTATTTAAAAGAGCTTGTTAATGCTATGTTGGTTTACTTTCCTTCACTTTTTCCTTTCTCTGTTCATCACGCTGGCCCTTCTCACAAATGATCGTTGCCAACAATCTCTTTGTCCTTTATCCCTATCAACAAAAGGCGTTCTATCTCTTCCAGGGTATTGCTACGATGTCTTGTAATAATGGTGATCCCCTTCGATGGTTATTTGCTTTAATGGCTGCCTTCAGCTTGATGATCCGGCCATATTGTTTAGCCATACAGTATCACTCACATGCACACTGCTCTCATGTTTTTCTATAATTTCTTGCTTCAATTCTAATGAAAGAATTGCCTTCTTCCTGTACTGAAGCTTAGCTTCTTAGGCACCATGATTATAGGTAAAATCAAAAAGGAAATGTGAGAAAAGGAAGAAAATAAGCACTGCTAATAACAGACCAAACAGAGGACTACCACACGATACACACAAGAACAGAGAACTGAGCACTCGACGCTCAATGGCGTAATGTTTACTTCGTGTGTCGAAATAAAATTCGGGTGTAGAGTCAAAAATTTGCTTGAATTTTACTTCGGATGTTGGAAAATTCGGATGTAGATACGTTCGGATGTAGAGGTTCCACTGTATTTACTTCATTTAATTTTATGGTAATTAGTAGTTATATCCCTTCTATTCTCATTTTCATTAAGAAACTGAAAATATCAAGACAGCAAGGACAATATTATTCTTACTTGTTTTATGTCCTAATGATGACAATTACATCCAGTGTCCTGTCCAGTGACAAACGATGATTTATATGAGCAACGACAATAGTTACTCTTAACTATGTTAATAGCTTATCGCATGCAGTTATTCCTGCCAATAGCCTAATACTTAGAGTTGTTCCTGCTATTCTCGCCAAATGTAAATATATAAAACTGCTCTGATGATGCAAGTATGATAGCTATTTCCTAAGTAACTTTTTTTTTTTTCTTGTTAGCCATATCTAGTTGTCCTTGCTCATGAGTAATTTCAAGCAATCTTGATCTCCCAGAGAACTCTGATGACTGGAGTGGGTCTCCACGAGATTTCTCAACTCTGATGTGGTTACTTTATAAACGTGTGAGGAGAGCTTCGGATCAAGATTCGACACCCAAAACTGTCTCCTCTTGCCCTAACCTCTGCAAGAGAGTGGGAAGTTGCTTGGCATCTCATATGCCAAGAATATTTCCTAGGGATTCAAGCTCTTTACGTTTGTCAAGAGTTCATGGCGTAGGTAGTAGGTTGGTCAAGGCACCAGCCACCTGTTGAGATATGACTGCTAGAGTTTTTGGGTCCTTTGTCCAGATAATATTACATTGGATCCCTCTGGTAATGGCTTATTTTCCTTTGCTTATACATACACTGGATGGTCTGGTCACTTTTATACCCTTTTTCCTCTTGCTTACGCTTGAAAACACCAAGATAACCGATCAGTCCTTCACTTATGGGTTAACTCCTTCACTAATTGTTCAGTGGCTACTCTAGACTTAGGTAAAAAGGGACTCTATGATAAGCAACTTTTCTAGGAGGATATTCCAAAATCAAACTTGTTCGCAAGTCATGGATAGTGCTATATCCTCTGTATTGTAGTCATAAACCGACTTTAGTTAGAGTTCTCATGCTTGAGGGTACACTTGAGCACACTATTTTGTTTCCTTATTTCCTTTCCTCTGGATTATTTTCCTTGTTGAACCCCTTGGGTTTATACCATATGTATTTCCAACTTGGGTTGTAGGTTATTCTGGCTTTGCGAGATCAAGCTCCCTTGCACCACTTTCAGAAAGCCTACAGCCAAACTGTCTAGAGAACTGCCTCTAAAAGTTGGATTATCAGTTCAACCCTAGATTTTTAAAGAGAAATCAAGTGCTGTATACTTCTATCTTTGGGATCTGTATGAGGTGCTTAAAAGGTTGCCAGCTAGCCTCAGTCTCAGGATAGCAGCTGCCATGTGTAGAAAAGATGGTCATTTTCCATTCCTCTTCCCCTCTTTTTGGGCGGAACAGTCTTGCCATAATGCTGCTGCACTGGATGCTAGATGCAGACAAACTGCAGGTTTGTGGTGGTCGATATTGTTGGAGTCCCTCTGAAACTTGAAAGTTTTTTTTGGCCGCTGCAACCTCGCTATCCTTGTGAGCTAAGGATGGGGTTTTGGGTAGCCTATAGGTCTATCTGCTGAGTCTTCAGCGGCCATTGCCCGACCCCTCTTAGTTCTAGCTTGTGTGGAGAGCAGTCTTGGGCACTGATCATATGGATATATGGTCAATCTCTAGGGTAATGTCACTGTCCCTTGCCTCTGCCATTCATGAGCAGCCTTTAAACTGCACAACTGCATAATTTTTTGTCACCTTTTGGTTCATAATGAAATTTCTCGCCTTATCTCCTTCACATTTTTCTTAATGCCACACATTTTGTCTTCATATCCCTATGGATGTAAATTTTAAGGTGATTCAAGACCTAGCATAACACCTGCAACATCTTCATACTTTGGTAGTCAAGAGGTTGAGAGTACCAAAGTTCTTTGATATTTGCTTTGCTGTGTTAGTTGAATTTTTAGGGGCGTTCCTATCGATGGTCGGTAGTTTGCATTACTTGTGTGAATAAATTCAATTTTTCAAGTAATGTATTTTTCTCAACTATACAGACACAAACTTGAAATCTTCAAGGTATACTAACAGCCTCAGCCTCTCCACAAGCCCTAGTAAGTTAAAGGTCAAAGTGAGGTTTTTTCTGGTGGGTGGGTTTACCTCTCACCCAACAGATAACCATTGTTTATCAGTTCTGGAAACATGTTTGTACAATAAATCAGAATTTTTTTTCCCCTCATTTTAGAACTAATATGATATAAAGATGAGGCTGCATCCCCAGTTGAAAGCAAAAAATGAAATGGGAAGTGAAGTTTTTCAGGGTTCATATCCTTTCTTTGGTAAATAAGCGGGAAAGGATTGTAACGACAGATTTTTATGCCCTGCCATAGTGGATAGTGTGTGTTTAGCTAGACTAATATCAAGATAGCAGACCCAAATTTCCTTAACTTTATAAACCAATGTAAAAAATTCAGTCCTTTTGTTGAATGAATTATTTCACCATTCTTCTGGCTTATTGGGTAATTTTCTCCTTTTTTTTTTTTTTTTTTTAATATATATAAAGAAAAAGTACATGATTTCAAAGTAATAACCACTCTACTCAGTTTTGTTAAGAATGATAGTAGGAAAAGTTGTTGCAACATTTGCATGAGATCTGTGTTTACTGATCGTCATTTGAAGAGACGTGAATGCAACAACTTGTTTCGTCTTCCCCAAATCATTTTGTCTCAGAAATTTCTAATGAAATTGAGGTAACAGATGTTCAGGTCCAAAACTATTGATTTGGTTTTCTCAATGGAAATGTAGTTGATGGTCAGTGATTCTTGATTTGAAGTAAAAGGAGAATTGCTTATGGTGAGGTCCTTTGTAATTTCCTTTAGATATTTGTTTAAGGCAATTGCTTAAATAAAATAGAGCCCTGTAGAGGATCTGTAGGCATTACTTGAAGGACTTTGCAGCGTCCTTATTGCCCCAGCTGTGTTGTCTCCATTATTACTCCCTTTCCTCCATCTTGCTGTCTAACCTCTCAACTTAATTTTATCCTTATGCACATGGTAGTGGAATGTCATCCCAGTCCCTCTCCCGAATTCATGAATCCATTTCTAAATAAAGGCATTGACTTAATTTGTGAGATTTAGGTTTTGATTTATGTTGGTTGTGGTATCACCTCCCCTCTGCCTATTCAGAGGTAAGTTTCATAAAAATGAACATGATTTTTAAACCAAAATCAATTATTTCCTTACTTGCCTCTGAATAAAGCTAGTGATTTCCTTGACTTTACCTCTGGATAAAACTACTCATTTCCTTACCTCTGGATGTAACTAGTGACCTATCTGCTTCCCCAATTCTAAGGTAATATTGTACTTCCTATCGGAGGTAAAGTCCACTTAAATCGGAAATGTTTCTTGCCTTCTTTTTTGGGGCTGACCTGTCCTGCACTGTCCTGGTCATCTCTCTTCACAGCAGCTGATACAAGTTGGTTTGAAAAAGAATGTTTCTTTTTCAGATCAAGTTGATACTTCTATTTGAGTATGAAAATAATTTTACTTTTAAAAAATCATTTTTGTTTTCATCGTTTGTATAGTTCATCAAGTTGCCACTTCCACTTGAGCTTGAAATTAATTTAGTTTAAAAAAATGTTTTTGTTCATATTCATATATTAAGCAATAGGAGAAAGCATTCAGTAGTGCTACCATCTTTATAGCTATATATTGTTTTTCAGTTGAGTGTGTTATGATTGATATGGCTAGTAATAACATATAGCAACTGTATCTGATCCAATTCTGGGAATGCCTAACATGAATTCATGTTGCCTACTGTACAATTATTTATTTATAAAGTAATTGTGAATGTTCAAACCGTTTTCAATATGGTCAAATAAGAGATAAGTGGAGTTTATTTAAGTCATCTATCATGTAGTTTAGCACAAATAGCCTACATGGAAAAAAGTTATATTATTTAATATCTGAAGATGGTTTAGATAACAATTATAATATTTAGGATCTTGATGTTTAAAGGAACAATCACATTTTTAAGATGATGTATTGTTTTGAATGTGATGTTTATGAGGAGGATGATATTATTTGGCATATGGTTTTATTTTGGGTCGGAGGATATTTGAGAGAATAATTATTTTATGTATTTGAAGATGTTAGAGAAAAATTACCGTATTTCCCATGTCATGAGACTCTACAAGTGGTAAGACGAACCCTCTATTTAGCTAAGTAATATTTGGAAAAAAAGAAATTGAGGATTTTATAACATCATAACGGCAATTGCTAGACAGTAAATTCTAGTCGGATTTTCATCTGGCACAGTAAATTTTCATATGTTGGATGTATTATGAAATTTGTTGAAGAAATTAATCGCTGTACACCTGTTATCCAAATTTTATATAGTCATAGGAAAAAAAAAAACAGGCTTAGTTGCTACCTTACAAATGTTTTGAATTTTTTTTCCCTTAAAATCAGTATTGCCAAATGCTCCTGACTAAAATATGGTAGAGAAGTAAAATTCCATTACTATATTATTTCACAAATTCCTTGTGTACACATGTTATGCTGAATTAATTATTGATCAAGTAAAAATTCTCTAGAAATTTCATATGGAATTTTTCTTTTGTTTGTGTGACTGACTAGGTTTAGTTCAATTATAGCTAACTTCATAACCCTGCACTGAAGTTACTGTGAGATTTTTGTTTTTATTCAAAATTCTGTTAAACAACCACTATGCATAATTTTGGAACATTTGCATAAAAGTCTACCAAAATGTAAAAAAATAGATAAATACTGCATAAACAAATAATACATTTACAACCTAATATTGTCTGCTTGGATACCATTAGTTTGTATGTTTTGCATGTCGATGGGGAGTCATCAGCTGTCACCAAAACAAAAACAAATATCTTGTTTTTGCCTTCATTAATTAAAGAAACTGCTTTCAAAATCAATTTATTTATTGCAAGTGAATGGTAATTGTAGGCTTTTATTTTATGTTTGGTGCCATGTTTTTATATGTCATTGTTGTGGTGTTTGAGAGTTTTCAAACTCCCCCGTACATTTTGAAGTGTCAAGATGCACGGTGATTTTTGGGGGCATTTTTGAGAAGAAACTAAAGTTTCTTATGATACGGGAAATATGGTATATTATTTTGGATGTGAAGATGTTTTAAGATGATTATATTGTGGATCTGACGATGTTAGCTTAAGAGAACAATGACCGTATATTACCCTGTAAATGGTGAAATTTTAAGACCAGTTTTGGATAAAAATAAGTCATGGTTACCAATCATTACACAATAGATACTTGGGGAATTATGAAAATATTTTTTCTACCTCTGTTGTGTTGTTGTTAGGATATTCTAATTGCATATGGTTAATTAATAGGTTCGTAGCTTGGAAGGATTGACTTAAATTTATATAATATACTTATTTTGATTTTGGTATATTGTTTTTGTTTAAGCAAAATATGAATAATAACAGTAATTCTAAATCTATAAATAGTCCTATACTGTACTTTGGCTCTGTTGTGTGAACCTGTTGGTAGGCTAGTCTAATTGTCCGACACCTAGGATTTTCCATATTTGTACCGGTAATTAATTTTGTCTGCTTATAGTAGTTAGGAATGATTGACGTATGATATGCTCAGTATAATCATACAATGTAGTAGTGTGTTTAAGTAAAATATAAATACCAATTATTTTTTCTTTGTTACAATACTTCTGTCACCAAAAACTTGTTTCGGACAACTAGGAATGTTTACCTTGTTTGGCAACATATTGCAGTAGTGGTGGTTGTCCAAAACCTCAAAATTTGCAGGTCATCACCGGTATCATAGTAGGGTATGCTGGAAAACTGATGCAAACAAGTTTAAACAAAGGAAAAAAACTTTATTGAAATGAACTTGAAATTTACAATAGTTAGTAGGTAAGCAGCAGCTGCTGTATAAACATGGTTGTTTGCCATTTAAGGTCTTTGGCAATTGGTATAAGTAGTAGCAAATTTGCCAAACAATTACTGGTTATCAAGAAAGATAATTTCACACAGCATTTCGGAAGGATTAACTTAAAATCATGCTTATTATAATTATATATATAAATTCAAGTTTATTAAAAATAAGACTAATCTTATAATCTTCATTGAAAAACATGATATCGTATTTGTAAAATATTGAGTGAGAATAGGAGGAAGAAAGTTAGGAATAGGTAGACATTGTGTTCAAACTCACGAATTGTTTTAGTTTTGTACTTTGAGCAGAAATGTAGCTTGATTTATAAAAAACAACAAATAATATAACCGTAACAACAATAATGATATTAAAATTGCCGTTTACCCATCACATGGAGTAAACGATGAACTTTTTTATAGGGAAATTTTGGGGGTTCATCCTTTACACTGTAATATACGGTATTGTTTTAGATCCGGAAATGTATAAGGGAATAATTATATTACTAACCTAAATGTTTAAGGGAACAATTATATTTGGCTCTAAAGATGTCAAGATAATTATATTTTGAATCAAGATTTTTAAGAGGACAATTATTATTTTGGATCTAAAGAAGTTTAGGAGAACAAATATTTTTTATATCTTAAAGTTCAATGAAATATGGCTACTTTTGTAGTAGAAATTAGTGAAATGAATTTCCATTTTCTCTGGAGAAAACAAGAATTTTGTCAGTAGTGTGTTTTACCAGAATCATTAATTTCTGAACTTGTCAAATGAGAGTTCATTTAGTTGCATGTAATTTGGGTTTTTGTCTGATCAGATATGTGTAATACTCCATTACTGGAATTTTAGCAAGATTGTTAAATGCTGAGTTCCAATGCATTGTTGCACTTTTTTCTTTTATGAGTTATTTTATAAACAAAAGTGTTCCAATTATTTATGTATTGACATTGAAGAATAGATTATGAATTGGCTATTTATGGAGTATATTGTAGAACATAGTCCTGTAAGGATTACGGACAAAGCTATGATAGATAACCATGTTACAAAAATGCCTGTTAACTTTTTGCATATATATACGAGGGCTGTTAGAAAAGTATCCGACCATTGGCTAGGGAATGAAAACTGTCATACTTGGAGTGTTGGAAACCTAATCACCCTCAAGGTAGTCTCCTTTGAACTCTACACTTCTCTCACCTGTGCCGCTATTGTTGGAAGCATTCCGAAAAAGCCTCTTTCGAAATGAACTTTAGTTCAGCTGTCATAGCAGCCACAATGTCCTCTCTTGTCTGAAATAGTGTTCCTTTCAATGGTCTCTTGAGTTTAGGGAAGAGCCAGAAGAGGAGAGTAAGGAGCCTGCTGAACCACAGGGGTCTGATTTTCTACCAAAAAGGTCTGAACGAAGTGTGACGAATGTGCTGGAGCGTTTTTGTGGAGGTGCCAATTTCCTGTTGACCACACCTCATATCTCTTGCGCCGCACAGCATCACGTAGGCGACGGAGGACATCCCTGTAGTACTCTTTGGTGATTGTTTGACCCTGTGGTGCATATTCGTGGTGCACCACACCGCGAGAGTCAAAGGAAACAGTTGGCATCACTTTGACATCGCTGTGCACTTGGCGAGCCTTCTTTGGTGTTGGTGAGGTGGAATGCTTCCACTGTGACGACTGGTATTTGGTTTCTGGGTCGTATCCGTACATCCAAGACTTGTCACCTGTGATTATGGTGTTCACTGTTTGTGGAGTCCAGCATGTCCTGTCAGACTTCAGCACGAAGTTCCTTTTTGCTCCACCATCAGCAGCTTAGCCACAAATTTCTCCACCACTCTCTTCATGGCCAAATCTAAAGTCATAATGGAAGGTGCCGAAAAAGTGCTGATGCTCACCTCTTTTGCAATTTCTCAGAAGTTGTGCGATGATTCCGCATGCCGCATGATGAAAGCGTTCACTTTGGCAAAGACCTGGTCATTTCTGCATGTTGATGGCCGACCAGAGAGTGACTCACTCTCCACCGTTATGCGGCCATCTTTAAACCGGTTGTACTACTCCTTAGTCTGTGTGATGTCCATAGCATCGTCACCAAAAGCCGTCTGAATCTTCTGAATAGTTTCCACCTGGCTGTCGCCCAGTTTCTAGCAAAATTTGATGCAGTAGTGTTGCTCCAGTCGTTCCGTCATTTTCCTTGCAATGAAAAACCGACGAGATCACTACCCACTACCTCACTCAAATGCTGCTTGTCATCAACTGACGCTACTAACAAGCGGGAAAACATTCACGCATGCGCACGAAGGTTCAAGGTTGATTCATGCAAGCGCACTTGATTCAAATCCATCACATGTTGAAAAAAAAATAAGGTGGATACTTTTCTAACAGCCCTCGTGTGTGATATATATATATATATATATATATATATATATATATATATATATATTAGATTTTAGTAATTCTTGAAGTTCTTTATGCATTAATCTGAAGGATGGCAAAACCTATGTAGCCTCTTATCAGTCCGCTTCACCACAGCAGGTATTCGGTATTTAAGGGGGAGCGTTTGAAAAAGTCATTTTCCGTTTACTTTTTTCCATGAATCAGTTTGAATTATTAGGCATAGTATACTTCTTGTATAACAAAAAGGTAATTATTCATATTTTGTTTGTCCTCCACCTTTTGCTTGTACCCCCCCCCCCCCCAAAAAAAAGAAAATTAATTTGCCATAACTTACAACCAGAGTCGAAATTTACATGGAAGATATATATATATATATATATATATATATATATATATATATATATATATATATATATATATGTATATATATATATATATATATATATATGTATATATATATATATATGTATATATATATATATATATATATATATATATATATATATATATGTATATATATATATATATATATGTATATATATATATATATATATATATATATATATATGTATATATATATATATATATATATATATATATATATATATATATATATATATACATATATATATATATATATATATATATATATATATATATATATCATACATATATATATATATATATATATATATATATATATATATATATATAAGGAATGCAAGTAGTAGAGCTTTTTTGTTTTTATTCAATTTTTTTACATAAATTTTATGATTTTTTAAAAAATCTTGGATCAATTTCTTGGAAAATTTAAATCCCAAATTTTTGTGTGGGGGAGGTGCAAAATAAAAAATAAACTTTATTAGACAATTTATCTAGCTTTCATTTGCTTTTTTTCCATTGAGATAAGTGAAATTGTGTCAAGAGTTTCCATTTGAAGGCCGATGAGTATAGTTTTGAGAAATCGACCTCTAAAGTTTTAGGGTGATAATCACTTTGGTATTTATTTGCTTGTAATTATACATTATGAGGGTTTTATGACGAATTTCTTGTTGTATATTTGTCTTACCTGTAATTATTACTTGAATATGTATATTTCATTACAGTTTATGTATTTAGGCTCCTGGTCCCTCTTTTGTCTCTTTTTATGTTATTTCTTTCTGTCTCCATCTTCATTTAGTTGTTTTTTTCTCTTGTGGAATGCAGATATTGCATACATTTTCTTGGTCTTAGCATTGTTTCTTCTGAACAAGGATATGTTCAAAGTGAAGAGAAATAATAAGAAATAACTGCAAACTTTAAAGTCAAGACACAAGACCAGTTAGAATGGTACATTTTGCAAAGTTAATTTCTCACCTGCTAGTGGCATTCGTTCATATCATTCCTTCTCTCGCTTAACTACGCTATTGTTGAAATAGCATTGTCATGTTCTTCAATTAGATAATATTTTTATAGCTGAATTGTAATTATTACCCACTGTATATACCAAAGTTATCACTGCATTATATGAAAAACTCAATTTTCACTATAGTAGGATTATGTTTCTGCCTTATATTTGCAAAACTATTGCAATTTTTTCAATAAAATTTAATGAGAATATAAACGAAAGGTATATGTGAAACATTGTAAGAAAATATATCTAATTTTTTTGTCAAACGCTCCCCTTGAGAACTTTGAGTATTAGGAATGTGTTGGTATTTTAGTGGACTCCATGGCTCAAATGCCTGAGCTTGTAGTCCAAACTCACTATATTTATATGAATACAGTTCACTAATTTTAGAATAAATTGTCGTTTGTAAATAGAAATTTATTGTACCGAGTTTTATTTTTCCCAATAACCTTTTACTTTTTCATCCATTATCTGCTTAGTGTTGCAATCTAATTTTTAAAGACTGACATTGCAAGGCTAACAGTTGTGTATCCTTTATACATACTGCTATAACACCCAGCAGAATTGACAGACATTTTATAAGGGCCATGAAGTTCTACATATTTCACTAATTTTCTATGCCTAATTGACATATGAAACATTATGGTGTTATAGCAATATAAAAACAGGTTCCCTGTTAATTCTTCAAATTTCTCACTAGAGCTTCAAAAGCTTCCCAATTAAGAGTGCCCATTCAAATGCTGTAGTTCAAAACTGTGATTTCTCAATAACTGGGAAATGTTATTTAAGCTACCATCACCAAATCAGTTCAACATAGCTACAATAGGAAAATGGAATGTTAAAAGTAAATTAAGAATTTTATTACTAATGGGTGATTACAAGAACTTTCAGACACTTAACTCAATTTAAGCCTTTTTTATATCTGCATCTCAAAATCTTCACTTGTCTATCTTAAATTTTTGTGGGTAGATAATTGAAGTTATAGGTTTACCATTTAGGGAAGTCTGAAGAATCCGAGGTCATTGAAGGATGTCAGAAATAGTCATGGTATGATCTTATCGAAACATTTTCTCAAGGATAATATGTTACTTCATCTCTTCACAAGTAACAATTAGATTTTACTTGTATTTGCTTTATTCTCATTTAGTATTACATTTCAGATTCTTTGGTAGGCTGTAAGATTGTGCACTAAACCTTAGATACTCAAGAAGAGTGTTGCAAAGTTCTCTGGTCTTTTGCAGATGAGACTTTCCTATCCTTCTGTCTTAGAGCAAGCCAGGCAGCAATTCTTTTCAGGTTAGCTGTCCATAAATAACGATGCAACTTTGGTACCACAAAGTTTGTGACAATTGTTTGGTGACCTTTTCTTTTATAGACAATTTTTACTTGGACCTAAATTAGTTTTACCTTTTCCAGACGTTTTGAAGTGGTTTTCGATTGTTGTACTTGATTTTGTCTTGCTTGCTGCACTTGAAAACAATAACTCAACATCATTTCTAGTTCAATCAGTGAAATTATAAGGAATGTTCTTCGATAGTAAAGCATAAAAACAAGAATAGTGCCAACGTTATCCCTGCGTGTCGTAAGAGGCGACTAAAAGGGACGGGACGAGGGGGCTAGGAACCTCCTCTCCTGTATCTACATCCTGAGACATCGACAAAGAGAAAATTTTCTACAAAGGTAGTAAAGCATGTGTTAGGATAGGAAATGAAGTGAGTGATTGGTTTCCGGTGAGAGTGGGGCCGAGACAGGGATGTGTGATGTTGCCGTGGTTGTTTAACTTGCATGTTGATGGAGTGGTGAGAGAGGTGAATGCTCGAGTGCTTGGACGAGGATTAAAACTGGCAGACAAGAATGACCATGAATGGGAGGTAAATCAGTTATAAGGAATGTTCTTCGATAGTAAAGCATAAAAACAAGAATAGTGCCAACGTTATCCCTGCGTGTCGTAAGAGGCGACTAAAAGGGACGGGACGAGGGGGCTAGGAACCTCCTCTCCTGTATCTACATCCTGAGACATCGACAAAGAGATGGAGCTGGGGGGAGAGTGACTGCTCCCCGCTCTCTAGTTTTGGGGTGTTTGAATGAGCGTGGATGTAATACGATAGAGAGTAAAAGATGTGAAATTGGAAGTATGTTTAGGAATAGAAGGATGGATGTATTAGCCTTGTGTGAGACGAAGATAAAAGGAAAGGGTGAAGTGATGTTTGGTGAAATGTCTGGTAGAGTGTCTGGGATTGAAAGGGGAAGAGCGAGAGAGGGTGTGGCTTTATTGCTGAGTGAATGGATGACAGGTAAAGTAGTGGAATGGAAGGACATATCATCTAGGTTAATGTGGGTAAGGGTTAGGTTGGGTAGGGAATGTTGGGCGTTTGTCAGTGCGTATGGGCCAGGTAGTGAGAAAAGTGAAGAAGAGCGGAATGAGTTCTGGAATGAATTAACTAGGTGTGTAGAAGGACTGGGTAGAAGGAATTATGTAGTTGTCATGGGTGACTTAAATGCTAGAGTGGGCGCTGGAGAGGTAGAAGGTGTCATTGGGAAGTATGGCGTACCAGGTGAAAATGAGAGTGGTGAGAGACTGGTAGATATGTGTGTTGAGCAAGAGATGGTGATAAGTAATAGCTTTTTCAAAAAAAGATAAAAATAAGTATACATGGGTAAGAGTGGCAAATGGAAGAGTAGTAGAAAGGGCATTAACCCTGGATAGGTATGCTACTCGGACACCCCTTTAAGGGTATACTGTACTCGGTCGTGAACGACCCCGACTCCAAAAAAAATTCAGGAAAAATTTAGTTATGCATCAATCTGTATTGTTTGACTTGCTAAAAATACTTCAAAGAATGCTAAAAATTACTGAAAATATAAATGATACCCATCTACAAAATAACTATTTATTGGAAATATATTAAAAATTTAAGTATACAAAAAAAAGACGACGTAAATATTCACAAAAAATAGAAATATACATATATACATAAATCCCTTTAGGGACACCTTAGATGGCAAAGCAACAGCGTGTAATTGCTGGAGATGAGTTGGACCCATAGAAGTCAAGATCTGAAATGAGAAATAAAGGGAAAACTTTTTTGGCCTAAAAAATTTGTCCAAATTTCATGAATTTTTTTTGGTACCCAAATGAAATAGGAAGAGGCTAATTTTTTCATAGAATAAACTCATATTATCTTAGAACAGAAATACATAATAAAATGTGCACTAAGATGTAATTTACTGTTATAACAGGGGCGAAATCTAAAGGTCATTTTTTGACGGCCTAGTTCACAATGTAAATTTCTTATGAAAATCATTGTATCTCCTATAAAATATGATATTTATGCATTAAATTATACCAAAATATCACGAATTCTATACAGAACAAGAATATATATAGATATGCCAACTTACCTTTCGGGTATGTCAACAAAATGGCCGCAGACCGCAACAACTCTTACAGCCCAATCTACCACTTGGAATGAAGAATGGGGTTTGCAAGCTCCATAATATCATCAACATCTCTTTTTAAGTCCATTAGAAGTGTGTTGATGACATCCATGCCGAGGGAATACTGTCTGCTGGCCATTATTGAAGATAAATTCAAAATAAATAGAAAAAAAATCAAATTTGCAAAAAACCCCAAAAAATCAGAAATTAGCATTTGAGGGAAAATGGACCTCAATGCAATATATGGCATCTAAGCCAAAACCAATGTCATGCAAGTGGTAGACACACCATCCACCCACACTTTCCAACTATAAAGAATCAAACAAGTATCAACACTGTTCGACAATTTATAATTATGTAATAACTTTGCTGTTTGATCACTTACCCCTATAAAGGTATTCAGGGTCGAGGTCGATCCCTGGTGGGGGGGGGGTAAAAAAAACGGGGAAGGAGGGAAGTTAGACGAAAATCAGTCTTAAAGCAGACAATGGCATGTAGACTAGTCACCCCTTGCAGGTCGATCACCTCCATATTCGAGACAGCTGATGATTTATGGGGAAAAAACAGGTTTTGAAAATGCTGTAGGGGTCGCAAACGACCCATCATACCTTTCCAGGGTTAATGGATTATGCGTTGATAACTAAAAGAATGTTTGGAAGATTGAAAGACGTGCACGTGTTTAGGGGTATGGCTAACGGTATGTCTGATAATTTTTTGGTGAAAATTAGTTGTAGCAAAAGAATGAGGGAATAGGGTAGGTGGATGTAAAAAGGAGGTAGTGAGGGTTGAAGAGCTAATAAAACCGGGGGTAAAAAGTAAATATCAGGAAAGGTTGAAAATGATATATGACGAAGTGAAAGTAAGAGAAACTGGCTATTTAGAGGAGGAGTGGAAGTTAGTAAAAGAAAATTTTGTTGGGATTGCAAGTGATGTGTGTGGAAAGAAGGTTGTTGGAGGCAGCATGAGGAAGGGCAGTGAATGGTGGAATGAAGGAGTAAAGGTAAAAGTGGAAGAGAAAAAGAGGGCTTTTGAAGAATGGCTGCAGAGTAATAGTAGAGAGAAGTATGAAAAATATAAAGAGAAAAATGTGGAAGTAAAGCGCAAGGTACGTGAGGCAAAGAGGGCAGCTGACCTGAGGTGGGGTCAGGGATTAGGTCACTCATATGAAGAGAATAAGTAGTAGTTTTGGAAAGAAGCAAAGAGAGTAAGGAAGGCTGGCTCAAGAATGGAAGAGACAGTGATAGATGGAAATGGAAGGGTGTTAAAAGGAGAAGAGGCAAGGAAAAGATGGGCGGAATATTTTGAATGTTGAGGATAATAGGGAGGCAGATATAATTGCTGTTGCAGGTGTTGAGGTGCCAGTGATGGAAGATGAGAATGAGAGAGAGATTACAATAGATGAAGTGAGGAGAGCACTAGATGAAACGAGAGTAGGAAAAGCATCTGGTATGGATGGTGTGAGAGCTGAGATGTTGAAGGAAGGGGGTGTGACTGTACTTGAATGGTTGGTGAGATTGTTTAATGTGTGTTTTGTGTTGTCAATGGTACCAGTAGATTGGGTTTGTGCATGTATTGTACCACTATATAAGGGTAAGGGAGATGTGCATGAGTGTTGTAATTCAAGAGGTATTATTTTGTTAAGCGTTGTTGGAAAAGTGTATGGTAGAGTTTTGATTAATAGGATCAAGGATAAAACAGAATGCAATCTTGGAAATACGGTGGTTTTAGAAGAGGTAGGGGTTGTATGAATCAGATTTTTACCGTTAGGCAGATATGCGAGAAATATTTAGCAAAAGGTAAGGAGGTGTATGTTGCGTTTATGGATCTAGAGAAAGCGTATGATAGAGTTGATAGGGAAGCAATGTGGAATGTGATGAGGTTATATGGAGTTGGTGGAAGGTTGTAGCAAGCAGTGAAAATTTTCTACAAAGGTAGTAAAGCATGTGTTAGGATAGGAAATGAAGTGAGTGATTGGTTTCCGGTGAGAGTGGGGCCGAGACAGGGATGTGTGATGTCGCCGTGGTTGTTTAACTTGCATGTTGATGGAGTGGTGAGAGAGGTGAATGCTCGAGTGCTTGGACGAGGATTAAAACTGGCAGACGAGAATGACCATGAATGGGAGGTAAATCAGTTGTTGTTTGTGGATGATACTGTACTGGTTGCAGACACAGAAGAGAAGCTTGGACGATTAGTGACAGAATTTGGAAGAGTGTGTGAGAGAAGGAAGTTGAGAGTTAATGTGGGTAAGAGTAAAGTTGTGAGATGTACGAGAAGGGAAGGTGGTGCAAGGTTGAATGTCATGTTGAATGGAGAGCTACTTGAGGAGGTGGATCAGTTTAAGTACTTGGGGTCTGTTGTTGCAGCAAATGGTGGAGTGGAAGCAGATGTACGTCAGAGAGTGAATGAAGGTTGCAATGTGTTGGGGGCAGTTAAGGGAGTAGTAAAAAATAGAGGGTTGGGCATGAATATAAAGAGAGTTCTATATAAGAAAGTGATTGTACCAACTGTGATGCATGGATCGGAGTTCTGGGGAATGAAAGTGATGGAGAGACAGAAATTGAATGTGTTTGAGATGAATTGTCTAAGGAGTATGGCTGGTGTATCTCGAGTAGATAGGGTTAGGAATGAAGTGGTGAGAGTGAGAACCGGTGTAAGAAATGAGTTAGCAGCTAGAGTGGATATGAATGTGTTGAGGTGGTTTGGCCATGTTGAGAGAATGGAAAATGGATGTCTGCTAAAGAAGGTGATGAATGCAAGAGTTGATGGGAGAAGTACTAGAGGAAGGCTAAGGTTTGGGTGGCTGGATGGAGTGAAGGAAGCTCTGGGTGATAGGAGGATAGATGTGAGCGAGGCAAGAGAGCGTGCTAGAAATAGGAATGAATGGCGAGCGATTGTGACGCAGTTCCGGTAGGCCCTGCTGCTGCCTCCGATGCCTTAGATGACCGCGGAGGTAGCCGCAGTAGGGGATTCAGCATTATGAAGCTTCATCCGTGGTGGATAATGTGGGAGGGTGGGCTGTGACACCCTAGCAGTACCAGCCGAACTCGGTTGAGTCCCTTGTTCGGCTGGGAGGAATGTAGAGTGTAGAGGTCCCCTTTTTGTTTTTGTTTCTTTGTTGATGTCGGCTACCCCCCAAAATTGGGGGAAGTGCCATGGTATATGTATGTTCTTCGAAAGATCATCTTATTTGTATACAGAATTACAGTACTGAATGATGACTTCTAACTTTTGACAACAGCCCTTACTGAATGATGACTTCTAACTTTTGACAACAGCCCTTACTCTACCTTTTCATTTTCCAACACTTGGATATGAGTGAGTAGAAACGAACGCTATATCGAGAAAACTCAATATCCTAGAGAGCCCTTAAGTCTTGTAACCACCTTTGTTGTATGTAAACAATTTGGATGGAGTTATATATGTTTGTATTATAAGTCAATTTTATTGTGGTAATGCGAGAAGGGTATCTTCTATGCTTGTTTTTTTTTTATGTAGAATTTTCTTTTCTTGACAGATAGACCTCACTTGTGAGCATTGGTATTTACCTACATACCCTTTTTTCTCTCAATGGCAATGTTTTCAAAGAACAGTGAGTAAATGACGTGTACACTGCCTCTAATGACTTTTTTAATTGTTAAGAACATAACTTATACATTGGTAGTTATGTTTAACCATCTCACCACCTACATGTTAATGGGACATCAGTAAGGAATTTTTGTTAGTCATTGAAATAAACCTAATTTCTAGAATATGAATATCTTTTTTTTTCTACTTTAAATACATGGAAGTCTCCGTACTCCAAAATATTTTTTTTTTTTTTTTTTTTTGGGTGGTGGTGGTGGTGGCTGAAGTGGATCATTCCATGTGCTAATGACTTGTCCACACCTAGGAAGAGCAGATGATGTTGGGAAGTCGTTTCTTATATTATGGTCAAATCTTTCCCTTCTATAAAGGAATATAAATTAATTTGTTCAGAAATGAATACAAATCCTCATTCTTTGCATAAGAGTTTGATTCAAAGTTTTAAGGTGGTGGAAACAACCTCCCGACAATAGCTGGCGAAGTCAGGTCTATCCGCACACTACCTCAACCACTTTTGATTTAGCCATGTTTGAGAGGAGACTTCTCCCACTAAGCTCCCCCCATTTACTATGTATGGCTATACTGACTGCTTTCTCTTACCAGGCGTGACTTCTTGATCATTTGCTGAGAAAGCAAGCTGTTTTGTGCGGGCGCGACGGGCTGTTCTTGTGGCACATTCAGGTCCTTGGAGACTGATCCTTGCCAGCTTTGCCTTTCATGCAGATGACGCTCCTGCATGCAGGCTTCTAGTGTCCTAAGTGGCCATCCTCCAAGTGGGAGTGGTTTTGCTGGAGGAGGAAGTCAAAGAGGGACTACAGCTCCGAGCTCTGCATTGGAGGCTATCTAGCCCAGACTTCTTCCCTGGAACTCACCCACCTGTCACTTGAGTCAACTGTGCTCCTGAAGTCTATCAACAAGTTTGGCACGATTGTGAAGGTGTTAAGTGTGTTAGGTGATGGCATAATTGTTTTTGGTACTAATATGAAAGCATGACAATAGGTTAGAAATATTGGCAACATTGTCATAGAAATTTAAATGAGCCTAGACAATTGTGGAATGCAAAAGACATGTTCTTTCAAAAAATAGTATTGAACTGACTGATGAAGTTAGAAGCTGTCAATGAGACCATAGGGCCAGGTATTGTTAATGAAATAAGAAGGATCCTTGGTCGCGATAACTATGGTACAGAAGGTAAAATAATAATGTGTCAACTAGTGGAGAGCATTTAAGGTTTACTGAAAGAATGTTGTTCGAAGGTGGGGAAATGAATGGGATCATTAATTTCTTGAAGTGAAAGAGTTATTGTTGAAAGCATGTCTTATTGTAATTCTGTATTACATACTTGCATGATCGTAGATGTTACTCATGTGGGACAAGGAGCTGTATTAGCTCAAAAGCAGTGGTGGATACTTTAAACTTTTAATTTATGCTAGTAGGTCATTGACAGCTGTAGAATTGCTCTGTAATTGTTCAGTGGCTACTCTCCTCTTGGTAAGGGTAGAAGAGACTTGGTATGGTAAGTAGCTCTTCTAGGGGGACTCTGAAATCAAACCTCTGTTCACCAGTCTTGGTTAGTGCCATACTCTCTGTACCATGGTCATCTACTGTCTTGGCTTAGAGTTCTCTTGCTTGAGGGTCCAATTGGGCACTCTATTCATTGTTTCTTTATTTACATGATATACTTGGAAAGACGAGAAAGAATAAATTAAAGAATGCCTGTGGCGCTTGCTAGGGATAGTAGACTAACATTGCAAGAGGAAATGAGGAGGTCAATGTTTGAATGTACAGTACTGTATAGATAAGTTTAGTCGATCAGAGGTCATGGATAATATGCTCTCAACAGTTGTAGCCATTCATATCCACACCTTGCTCTCTAAATAAAGAACAATTTAGGAAAGCATCTCAATCATGTATAGGATTTTTAGTGAAATTCTAGAAAGGCAGGTTAAAGGGAAATTGTGACTAAAGACTTGGAGGCTGCCAAAATCACGACTGAAGAAGCAAACACTTGGACGATCTTACAGTTTCTCAAGTTCATTGTCAAATGGGCCATGCAAGATCGGAAGAAGACCCATGAAAAAGATGAAATTTGAAAAATTAAAAGCATATTTGAATTTTGGAATAATTATAAGGATACTGACTTTTATAATAGCAATATTAATGAGAGTTCAATTTAGACAGTACAGAAGCTGGTAAAGGACAATCAAGTATGTTTAAATCGTGCTATTACTGAATCGGGTTGCATACACCTAAATTTATGTTAAAAGGTCGACCAGTGTAAGAAATATCACCATTTATTTGAATGACTTAAGCGAGGTAATGTAATACTGTATCCTGGTGTGTGTTAATTATTACAGACAAAAATGGGAAATTTGAAGAAATAGATTTTTTTTATATTTTGTATTGTATGCAGAATTTGCAGTACTTTTATTTATGAGATGTGTGGTGATTTTGATAAATGTAATGTGCATACAATTTTATTATAGAATGTCTTATGAACTACCTTATTTGATTTGAAATTACTTTTATGTTGTATTATATGAGAGAAATATGCAGATATTTCATTGATTTCTTCAGTAACACATACAAAACTGTACTGTATCATGTTAAGACAGTATATGAACTGCATTAATAATTTTTCATTTTGTATTCCAATGAATGCGAGTTTAAGGGGTTATAGTACTAAATGTTACATGCTAATTGAGTAAAACAATGTTTATAAATTCATTTCTACTTCACTATTATGGTCAAAAGGAGAGGAGATATCTATGTTAAAAATATCTAAATGGTGTTATGTCTGTAACACACTTGTTCCTCAATATCTTTAACTTTTGTTGACTGATTGGCGGGAGTGTCGTGTTAATGTCGGTTGAGAGTGGGGCAAGAGGATAAACAATCATTGACAACAAATCCCACTGAGACAGTACGACAAATTTTTCCTCTAGACTCCATTCAACATGGAGACTGCAGCTTCAGTCCAACAGGCGATCAGACCTGCGGACTTCATGATCTCATAATTCACATTAGAATTGACAATCTGTACATGTGCAGTACAAGTACTTCACGATCCCTATCCATCCAACATAAGGGAATTACCTATGATTACCACTGCAAGACAAGATATAACAGTTTCAAGTGTTGTGCTTCAGCCTGTTGACACCACCACTAGTGTTCACAAGTGTGTTCACTCTAGTTTTGGTCCATGCCAATGGCATCTGTTTACTCCGCCTTTAGGACGACTATGATTGTGACACTCGGGGTGGAGACTCGTCTCCTACACAGGCATACTTCACGAGTTTTGTTATGATCTTGGGTCATGGTAAATCTCGAAGTTATTCCGTGTTCTTCTATTAACATGGATCAGAGTTCTCTTGCTTGAGGATACATTCAGGCACACTATTCTTTGTTTCTTTATTTAATTTCATTTTCATTTTCTCTGTTGAAGCCGTTATGCTTATAGCATCCTCCTTTTCCAACTAGGGTTGTGATTTACGTAGTAACAATAATACCTAATGTCACAGCAAGTATTCTTTAATGTTAACTTTGTTGTATTCAGTAAAGGTAAGTCCTTGATATCCTAATTATGTATGCATTACTTTTGATAAGCCGCTATGGTGGTAATATTGACTGGGTGTTGTCATCATATTGTCAAACTAGTAAACTGACATAGTGCACTTCCAGAGTACAGTGTAGATCTCTACCATCGTATCGTTAATTATATTACTTATGTACAGCCTAAGTACAATAGCCTACTCGGGCTTTACCACTCCATTGGAGGGAAGTTTTAGGTTTCCTTCGCTTTGAAAAAAAAAAAAGAAAAAAAAAACTGATCATCACTACGAATTATCTTTGGAATACCATGCCTGGCAAACTTAAATATATAGTAATAATGACTGCATTCAAATAGATTGAACTAAAATAAGGTTTAGGCTACCATTTCACATCACCAAATCAGCATTCAACTTAGAGCAAGTAAGTTGTGAAGACAAGGAATAAGAGGCTTGATGAGTATTTTATATTTAACATAGATTAATCAAATCCTTATTTGAGTTATCATGCCAGTCCAAAACATAGGATAAAAGTGATTTTGAGCAAAGCTAAAAATCTATTTTTGGGTGATATAGCCATGTCGTCTTGATGGAAGGTTCCTTTAGGTAGCTTTCTAAGGGATATTTGCTACAGTGATACTCCCAGAAAATTAACCATAGGTCTCCAAAATTATAACTCCTGGCGCGAGTATCCTTAATATATATTTGAGGATATCGCGTAATATCAGGGGACATATTTTTTGATACGACACATAGCAGTCTTCACCCCGAATAGATTTAACTCTGAGGGGGAAGAGTGGCAAACGAGAGGGGAGCCGTTATCAAGGTACCCGGTGAACCTCTCCGTACTAGTACGACCCATCATTCCTAGTTTGCATTTAAGGAGGAATACCCGCAGATAGAGTAGTTTCGGGTGGGATCATTTAAGAAAGAAGGGTGGGTCCATCAGGACTATGGGTATCTCACACAAAGATAGATTTTTCGCTTTGCTCAAAATTCTTTTTTTGGGCTCGGCCATGTCGTCCTGATGGAAGCTTACCAGAGAATTAACTTGAAAATACTATACCTGTCGGTTTGTAAAAATGCCTTTACTTTTAATGAGTTCCTTATATGGTCTCCTAGACCCTTATATATGACATTACCGTTATTTGTCATATCCACCAAGCTTTGGACTAGCTTAGGGCTTCCTGCCCCCTGCAGGGAAAATGTTGACTTCGACTATAAGGATCCAAAGTTTGTATTTCCATAAGGATGCAAGGGAAACTTAATAGAGATAACCTATTGGTACTTTGGAAATCGGTACCATCAAGGTGTCTATTTAAAGAAAATAGAAAAACTCTGGATTCTTTTATTGATGTACTGAGGATAAAAGAAGATGCAGATACATTTTTTCCTTTTATTTTCATAAGCAATATAAATTAATAATGTATCATGAGAAGGAATCAAACCTTGCACATATAAACATCATGGCTATATATATTTCTTACCTGGTTCATTCTTAAAAAATGCCACTCGATGAATGTGAAGCTAAACTTGTCTAGTTTCACTCAGATGTTGGATATGCTTCAACACTGTGTTCAAATGTTCACACGGCACTGGTGTTATTGGTTAGATTCTGCACCTGTATACAGGTTTTATGACTACCTGCCGCCACCACAAAGTGTTTTATCTCGTGCACTTGCTTCGCATAATGTTTATAGAATAGAATGGATGATTTCCACCGTGTACAGTGGAACCTCTACACACGAACGTATCTACATCCGAATTTTCCAACATCCGAAGTAAAATTCGAGCAAATTTTTGACTCTACACCCGAATTTTATTTCGACACGAAGTAAACATTACGCCATTGAGCGTCGAGTGCTCGGTTCTCTATTCTTGTGTGTATCGTGTAGTTGTCCTCTGTTTGGTCTGTTATTAACAGTGCTTATTTTCTTCCTTTTCTCACATTTTACCTATAATCATGCTGCCTAAGAAGCTAAGTTTCAGTACAGGAAGAAGGCAATTCTTTCATTAGAATTGAAGCAAGAAATTATAGAAAAACATGAGAGCAGTGTGCATGTGAGTGATACTGTATGGCTAAACAATATGGCCGGAATAGGCCTATGATCTCGAGGATCATCAAGCTGAAGGCAGCCATTAAAGCAAATAACCATCGAAGGGGATCTCCATTATTACAAGACATCTTAGCAATACCCTGGAAGAGATAGAACGCCTTTTGTTGATAGGGATAAAGGACAAAGAGATTGTTGGCAACGATCATGTGTGAGAAGGGCCAGCGTGATGAACAGAAAGAAAGAAACAAGTGAAGCAAATAAAACCATGATAGCATTAACAAGCTCTTTTAAATAAGACTTCTCTCTTTTTCTGTTTCTCTCTAAACATAGCATTAACATGTTCTTTAAATAAAAATTTTTTTCTCTCTCTCTCTCTCTCTTTCTCTCTCTCTCTCTCTCTCTCTCTCTCTCTCTCTCTCTCTCTCTCTCTCTCTCTCTCTCTCTCTCTCTTCTTCTTCGCTGTTATAGTGTTAGATACGTCTATTATTTTTTTCCCGAGAGAGAGAGAGAGAGAGAGAGAGAGAGAGAGAGAGAGATTAAACAAAAATGTGTTTAGAGTACATATGATTTTTAACAGCATTAACGAGTTGAAAAATAATTAAATGTAACTAAGAAAGTAAAAACAGCTAATCTGAATTCCTTTATTAACTAAAGCAAGTATTAATACAAACACACTCGTGTGCGTATGCACAAACGCACACACAGGTGCAAAAATTGCTACGCAGTAAGAGACGGTCGGGGAGGAGGTAGAGATGGTGACTGCGATCAAGATGGAATAAGATAATGCCGTAGTGCCCAACGGTACGCCTACTGTAGAATACAACTTTTTCGGTACTGAATAATGTATATTAACACACACACACACACACACACACACACACATATATATATATATATATATATATATATATATATATATATATATATATATATATATATATGTATATATATGTGTGTATGTGTAATCATCATCATCATCTCCTCCTACGCCTATTGACACAAAAGGCCTCGATTAGATTTTGCCAGTCGTCTCTATCTTGAGCTTTTAATTCAATACTTCTCCACTCATCACCTCCTACTTCGCGCTTCATAGTCCTCAGCCATGTAGGTCTGGGTCTTCCAACTCTTCTAGTGCCTCGTGGAGCCCAGCTGAACATTTGGTGAACTAATCTCTCTTGGGGATTTCGAAGAGCATACTCAAACCATTTCCATCTACCCCTCATCATGATCTCATCCACATATAGCACTCGAGTAACCTCTCTTATGGTTTCATTTCTAATCCTGTCCTGCCATTTAACTCCCAATACCCTTCTGAGGGATTTGTTCTCAAATTTACTAAATCTATTGGAGATTGCTTCATTGTCATACCATGACTCATGTCCATAGAGTAACACCCGATCTCACTAAACTGATATATAGTCTGATTTTTATAAGTAATTTCAGGCGATTTGATTTCCAAGTTTTATTTAACCTAGCCATATTCTGAGTTGCCCTTTTCAATCTTTCATTAAACTAGAATTCTAAAGACCATGTATTGGAAATCATTACCAAATGGGAAGATAGTGAGGTATATTGCCCTCATATAATACACTTCTATATTTTCACTCTTAGTTTCACGAAGTACATCAAGACAATACTCGATTTCATACCATGTTTCTTATAGCGTAGCCATATCAGGGATGGCAATGCAATTAGT
>NC_090754.1:16846418-16973918 GCF_036898095.1 Palaemon carinicauda
GAGAAGGAGGTAGTTGGAGGGCCATCTGGTGTGGGTCAGGTGCTGAGCTGGCTGCTAGCCGCCAAAGAGGCTCTCCCTGACAACAACCACAAGGAAGAGCAGAAGCCCCAAAAGGAAACTTCTTCCAGTGAAGAGGAGGAGAAGGAGGAGGAGGAGGAGAAGGAGACTGAGGAGGAGAAGGAGAAGGAGGAGAAGAAGAAGAAGGAAGAGGAGGAGGAAGAGAAGGAGAAGGAGAAGGAGGAGGAGGAGAAGGAGGAGGAGGAGGAGAAGGAAGAGGAGGAGGTGAAGGAGGAGAAAATTGCAGCGAAAAAACCTGCTCGCAAACTTATCGTTTTTGACCTGGAACCTGAGAAGCCCAAAAGGGTCTTCTCATCTCATATCACCTTCCAAGGTGCAAAGGTTGGAGCTAACCCCACAAGGGACTATGCCCTAAAGGGGCACGTGACTGTCGCCTTGGATGTCCCAAGGAAGTTCCACAGAGCCATATATGGAGTGGAAGGAAACACGCTGATGGAAATCACCCGGCAGAGTGGCGTCAGCTCCATAGATATGCCAAGAAGGCACGAATACAGTAATTTGATCACCATCAGTGGTACCATTGGGTATGTTCAATTAGCAGCTGATATTATCGATAGGCTTCTGAGGAGACTTACCGGTTATTAAATACTTCAATCAGGAAAAAAAAAATCTAAAAAAGAAAAAAAGTAAAAAAAAAATCTAGAAAAAAATGAAAAAAGAATATATATATATATATATATATATATATATATATATATATATATATATATATATATATATATATATATATATATATATATATATATATTGTTCATTTTGAAATTGAAAGGAAAATATATTTTGATTATAAAATGTGTTTTTAAGTTTAATTTTAGTTTATTTTGTGAGGAAAAGGAGATTTAGCTGAGTTTTGCAGGACCAGAACCAGGATCTTTGGCCTGAATGATTACCCACCTTAAAGGACGCTTGGATGGACAGCCCAGTTTGAGGGATACAATGCTTAATTATCCAGCTTGTACAATGCTTGGAATAATCTGGAGGACTGGTGCTGCAGACAGAAGAAACCTGGTAGATTCTAGTATGCTTTGTACCTTGATGGATGTGTACAAGGCCTTTGTCAAGTGTACAAATGGTCGGATATCTAGATCTATTCTTCTGGATGCCCACTTTCAGGTGGTTCTGGGGGAATAATCTAGAATACCGGCTCTGCAGAGGGAACGAGCTAGGCTTCTTCTAGTGTGCAGTCTTGTCCTTATAGGTTGACGCAATATAGTTAAGCTTGGGAAGGAAGCTGCATCTCTGGTGAGGTGTTCATCCAATGGCTACTGCATGGCTGAGAGCAGAGTCAGTTTTGGTTCTAACGACGATTGGCTTAATTGCCCGACCACATAAAGCTCTGCTTAACTGCCCGCCCAAGTGATGCTCGGCTAAACCGCCTGCCCAAGTAATGCTTGGCTTAACTGCCCGGCCAAGTGATGGGGCTCGGCTTAACCGCCCGGCCAGGTGATGGGGCTCGGCTTAACCGCCAGGCCAGGTGATGGGGCTCGGCTTAACCGCCCGGCCAGGTGATGGGGCTCGGCTTAACCGCCCGGCCAAGTGATGGGGCTCGGCTTAACCGCCCAGCCAAGTGATGGGACTCGGCTTACCCGCCCGGCCAAGTGATGGGGATCAGCTTAACCGCCTGGCCAAGTGATGGTGCTCGGCTTAACCCCCCGGCCAAGTGATGGTGCTCGGCTTAACCGCCCGGCCAAGTGATGGTGCTCGGCTTAACCGCCCGGCCAAGTGATGTGGCCAAGTGATGGTGCTCGGCTTAACCGCCCAGCCAAGTGATGGGGCTCGGCTTATCCGCCCGGCCAAGTGATGGGGCTCGGCTTAACCGCCCGGCCAAGTGATGCTGCTCGGCTTAACTGCCCGGCCAAGTGATGGTGCTCGGCTTTACCGCCCGGCCGAGTGATGGTGCTGGGCTTAACCGCCCGGCCAAGTGATGGTGCTCGGCTTAACCCCCCGGCCGAGTGATGGTGCTGGGCTTAGCCGCCCGGCCAAGTGATGGGGCTCGGCTTAACCACCCGGCCAAGTGATGGGGCTCGGCTTAACCGCCCGGCCAAGTGATGGGGCTCGGCTTAACCGGCCGGCCAAGTGATGGGGCTCGGCTTAACCGCCCGGCCAAGTGATGGTGCTCGGCTTAACCGCCCGGCAGAGTGATCCTGCTCGGCTTAACCGCCTGGCCAAGTGATGGTGCTCGGCTTTATCGCCCGGCTAAGTGATCCTGCTCGGCTTAACCGCCCGACCAAGTGATGGTGCTCGGCTTAACCGCCCGGCCAAGTGATGCTGCTCGGCTTAAACGCCCGGCCAAGTGATGCTGCTCTGTTTAACCGCCCGGCCAAGTGATGCTGCTCGGCTTAACCGCCCGGCCAAGTGATGCTGCTCGGCTTAACCGCCCGGCCAAGTGATGCGGCTCGGCTTAACCGCCCGGTCAAGTGATGGTGCTCAGCTTAACCGCCCGGCCAAGTGATGGTGCTCGGCTTAACCACTCAGCCAAGTGATGGTGCTCGGCTAAACCGACTGGACAAGTGATGCTGCTCGGCTTAACCGCCCGGCCAAGTGATGCTGTTCGGCTTAACCGCCCGGCCAAGTGATGGTGCTCGGCTTAACTGCCCGGCCAAGTGATGCTCGGCTTAACTGCCCGGCCAAGTGATGCTCGGCTTAACTGCCCGCCCAAGTGATGCTCGGCTTAACTGCCCGGCCAAATGATGCTCACCTTAACTGCCCGGCCAAATGAAGCTCGGCTTAACTGCCCGCCCAAGTGATGCTCGGCTTAACCGCCCGGCCAAGTGATGCGGCTCGGCTTAACCGCCCGGCCAAGTGATGGGGCTCGGCTTAACCGGCCGGCCAAGTGATGGTGTTCGGCTTAACCGCCCGGCCAAGTGATGCTGCTTGGCTTAACCGGTCGGCCAAGTGATGGTGCTCGGCTTAACTGCCCGGCCAAGTGATGGTGCTCGGCTTAACCGCCCGGCCAAGTGATCTTGCTCGGCTTAACCGCCCAGGCAAGTGATGGTGCTCGGCTTTACCGCCCGGCCAAGTGATCCTGCTCGGCTTAACCGCCCGGCCAAGTGATGGTGCTCGGCTTAACCGCCCGGCCAAGTGATGGTGCTCGGCTTAACCGCCCGGCCAAGTGATGGTGCTTGGCTTAACCGCCCGGTCAAGTGATGCGGCTCGGCTTAACCGCCCGGCCAAGTGATGGTGCTCGGCTTAACCTCCCGGCAAAGTGATGGGTCTTGGCTTAACCGCCCGGCCAAGTGATGGGGCTCGGCTTAACCGCCCGGCCAAGTGATGCGGCTCGGCTTAACCGCCCGGCCAAGTGATGCTGCTTGGCTTAACCGCCCGGCCAAGTGATGGTGCTCGGCTTAACCGCCCGGCCGAGTGATGCGGCTCGGCTCAACCGCCCGGCCAAGTGATGCGGTTCAGCTTAACCGCCCGGCCAAGTGATGCGGCCAAGTGATGGTGCTCGGCTTAACCGCCCGGCCAAGTGATGGGGCTCGGATTAACCGCCCGGCCAAGTGATGGGGCTCGGCTTTACCGCCCGGCCAAGTGATGCTGCGCGGCTAAACCGCCCGGCCAAGTGATGGTGCTCAGCTTTACTGCCCGGCCAAGTGATGCTGCTCCGCTTAACCGCCTGGCCAAGTGATGGTGCTTGGCTTAATCGCCCGGCCAAGTGATGGGGCTCGGCTTAACCGCCCGGCCAAGTGATGGTGCTCGGCTTAACCGCCCGGCCAAGTGATGGGGCTCGGCTTAACCGCCCGGCCAAGTGATGGGGCTCGGCTTAACCGCCCGGCCAAGTGATGGTGCTCGGCTTAACCGCCCGGCCAAGTGATCCTGCTCGGCTTAACCGCCCGGCCAAGTGATCCTGCTCGGCTTAACCGCCCGGCCAAGTGATGGTGCTCGGCTTTATCGCCCGGCTAAGTGATCCTGCTCGGCTTAACCGCCCGACCAAGTGATGGTGCTCGGCTTAACCGCCCGGCCAAGTGATGCTGCTCGGCTTAAACTCCCGGCCAAGTGATGCTGCTCGGCTTAACCGCCCGGCCAAGTGATGGTGCTCGGCTTAACTGCCCGGCCAAGTGATGCTGCTCGGCTTAACCGCCCGGCCAAGTGATGCGGCTCGGCTTAACCGCCCGGCCAAGTGATGGTGCTCGGCTTAACCACCCAGCCAAGTGATGGTGCTCGGCTAAACCGACCGGACAAGTGATGCTGCTCGGCTTAACCGCCCGGCCAAGTGATGCTGTTCGGCTTAACCGCCCAGCCAAGTGATGGTGCTCGGCTTAACTGCCCGGCCAAGTGATGCTCGGCTTAACTGCCCGGCCAAGTGATGCTCGGCTTAACTGCCCGCCCAAGTGATGCTCGGCTTAACTGCCCGGCCAAATGATGCTCGCCTTAACTGCCCGCCCAAGTGATGCTCGGCTTAACCGCCCGGCCAAGTGATGCGGCTCGGCTTAACCGCCCGGCCAAGTGATGCTGCTCGGCTAAACCGCCCGGCCAAGTGATGTGGCTCGGCTTAACCGCCTGGCCAAGTGATGCGGCTCGGCTTAACTACCCGGCCAAGTGATGATGCTCGGCTTAACCGCCCGGCCAAGTGATGCGGCTCGGCTTAACCGCCCGGCCAAGTGATGCAACTCGGATTAACCGCCCGGCCAAGTGATGGGGCTCGGCTTAACCGGCCGGCCAAGTGATGGTGTTCGGCTTAACCGCCCGGCCAAGTGATGCTGCTCGGCTTAACCGGTCGGCCAAGTG
Source organism: Palaemon carinicauda (assembly GCF_036898095.1). NCBI lineage: Eukaryota > Metazoa > Arthropoda > Malacostraca > Decapoda > Palaemonidae > Palaemon > Palaemon carinicauda. The sequence continues at coordinate 16,851,222 of NC_090754.1, forward strand.
ATGGTGCTCGGCTTAACTGCCCGGCCAAGTGATGGTGCTCGGCTTAACCTCCCGGCCAAGTGATCCTGCTCGGCTTAACCGCCCGGGCAAGTGATGGTGCTCGGCTTTACCGCCCGGCCAAGTGATCCTGCTCGGCTTAACCGCCCGGCCAAGTGATGGTGCTCGGCTTAACCGCCCGGCCAAGTGATGGTGCTTGGCTTAACCGCCCGGCCAAGTGATGCGGCTCGGCTTAACCGCCCGGGCAAGTGATGGTGCTCGGCTTAACCGCCCGGCCAAGTGATGGTGTTCGGCTTAACCGCCCGGCCAAGTGATGGTGCTTGGCTTAACCACCCGGCCAAGTGATTCTGCTCGGCTTAACCGCCCAGCCAAGTGATCCTGCTCGGCTTAACCGCCCAGCCAAGTGATCCTGCTGGGCTTAACCGCCCGGCCAAGTGATGGTGCTCGGCTTTACCGCCCGGCCAAGTGATCCTGCTCGGCTTAACCGCCCGGCCAAGTGATGGTGCTCTGCTTAACCGCCCGGCCAAGTGATGGTGCTCGGCATAACCGCCTGGCCAAGTGATGGTGCTTGGCTTAACCGCCCGGCCAAGTGATGGTGCTGGGCTTAACCGCCCGGCCAAGTGATGGTGCTCAGCTTAACCGCCCAGCCAAGTGATGGTGCTCGGCTAAACCGCCCGGCCAAGTGATGGTGCTCGGCTTAACCGCCCGGCCAAGTGATGGGGCTCGGCTCAACCGCCTGGCCAAGTGATGGGGCTCGGCTTAACCACCCGGCCAAGTGATGGGGCTCGGCTCAACCGCCTGGCGAAGTGATGGGGCTCGAATTAACCGCCCGGCCAAGTGATGCTGCTCGAATTAACCGCCCGGCCAAGTGATGCTGCTCGGTTTAACCGCCCGGCCAAGTGACGGGGCTCGGCTTAACCGCCCGGCCAAGTGATGGGGCTCGGCTTAACCGCCCAGCCAAGTGATGCTGCTCGGCTTAAACGCCCGGCCAAGTGATGGTGCTCAGCTTAACCGCCTGGCCAAGTGATGCGGCTCGGCTTAACCGCCCGGCCAAGTGATGCGGTTCGGCTTAACCGCCCGGCCAAGTGATGCGGCCAAGTGATGGTGCTCGGCTTAATCGCCCGGCCAAGTGATGGGGCTCGGATTAACCGCCCGGCCAAGTGATGGGGCTCGGCTTCACCACCCGGCCAAGAGATGCTGCGCGGCTTAATCGCCCGGCCAAGTGATGGTGCTCAGCTTTACCGCCCGGCCAAGTGATGGTGCTCGGCTTAACCGCCCGGCCAAGTGATGGTGCTCGGCTTAACCGCCCGGCCAAGTGATGGTGCTCGGCTTAACCGCCCGGCCAAGTGATCCTGCTCGGCTTAACCGCCCGGCCAAGTGATCCTGCTCGGCTTAACCGCCCCGCCAAGTGATCCTGCTCGGCTTAACCGCCCGGCCAAGTGATCCTGCTCGGCTTAACCGCCCCGCCAAGTGATCCTGCTCGGCTTAACCGCCCGGCCAAGTGATGGTGCTCTGCTTAACCGCCCGGCCAAGTGATGGTGCTCGGCTTAGCCGCCCGGCCAAGTGATGGGGCTCGGCTTAACCGCCCGGCCAAGTGATGGTGCTCGGCTTAACCTCCCGGCCAAGTGATGGGGCTCGGCTTTACTGCCCGGGCAAGTGATGCGGCTCGGCTTAACCGCCCGGCCAAGTGATGGTGCTCAGCTTAACCGCCCGGCCAGGTGATGCAGCTCGGCTTAACCGCCCGGCCAGGTGATGCTGCTCGGCTTAACCGCCCGGCCAGGTGATGGTGCTCGGCTTAACCGCCCGGCCAAGTGATGGTGCTCGGCTCAACCGCCCGGCCAAGTGATGGTGCTCGGCTTTACCGCCCGGCCAAGTGATGGTGCTCAGCTTAACCGCCTGGCCAAGTGATGCTGCTCGGCTTAACCGCCCGGCCAAGTGATGGTGCTCGGCTTAACCGCCCGGCCAAGTGATGCGGGTCGGCTTAACCGCCCGGCCAAGTGATGCGGCTCGGTCTAAACCGCCCGGCCAAGTGATGCGGCCCGGCTTAACCGCCCGGCCAAGTGATGCTGCTCGGCTTAACCGCCCCGCCAAGTGATGGTGCTCGGCTTAACCGCCCGCGCCAAGTGATGCTGCTCGGCTTTACCGCCCGGCCAAGTGATGCTGCTCGTCTTAGCCGCCCGGCCAAATGATGCTCGGCCAAATAAGCCCGGCTTAACCGCCCGGCCAAATGATGCTCGGCTTCGGCTTAACTGCCCGGCCAAATGAAGCTCGGCTTAACTGCCCGGCCAAGTGGTGCTCGGCTTAACTGCCCGGCCAAGTGATGCTCGGCTTAACTGCCCGCCCAAGTGATGCTCGGCTCAACTGCCCGGCCAAATGATGCTCGGCTTAACTGCCCGGCCAAATGAAGCTCGGCTTAACTGCCCGCCCAAGTGATGCTCGGCTTAAACGCCCGGCCAAGTGATGCGGCTCGGCTTAACCGCCCGGCCAAGTGATGCTGCTCGGCTAAACCGCCCGGCCAAGTGATGCGGCTCGGCTTAACCGCCCGGCCAAGTGATGCTGCTCGGCTTAACCGCCCGGCCAAGTGATGGTGCTCGGCTTAACCGCCCGGCCAAGTGATGCTGCTCGGCTTAGCCGCCCGGCCAAATGATGCTCGGCCAAATATGCTCGGCTTTACCGCCCGGCCAAATGATGCTCGGCTTCGGCTTAACTGCCCGTCCAAATGAAGCTCGGCTTAACTGCCCGCCCAAGTGATGCTCGGCTTAACTGCCCGGCCAAATGATGCTCGGCTTAACTGCCGGGCCAAATGATGCTTGGCTTAACTCCCCGGCCAAATGATGGTCAGCTTAAATGCTCAGCCAAAAAATGCTTGGCTTAACTGCCCAGCCAAATAATGCTCGGCTTAACCACCCAGCTAAATAGTGCTTGTCTTAACTGCCCAGCCAAATAATGCTCAGTTTAACTGTCCAACCAATTAGTGCTCGGCTTAACTGCCCAGCCAAATGCTTGGCTTAACTGTCTGGTGAAATAATTCTTGGTTTAATTGCCCGGCTTGAATGTCATGGGACACGATAGACTACTTACAGACTAGTTGGAGTAAGGAAAGTTGGCCAAAACCTATTTCCCTATACAGGGGTACCTCTGGCACGGCGTAAAAACCCGTAAGTTTAAAGCCCAGAACACTGAAATAGGTTTCAAGTAGTTTTTCTTCTTCATGCTAGTCAACTATAAGTCCTCAATTATCAAAAAACATTGATGATGTACCGATGAATTTTGAATGTCGTCTTCTGACATGATTGACTACTAATCAGCTAGCTGGAGTAAGGGAAGTTGGCTGAAACCTAATTCAGTATAAAGGGAGCTACCTCTGGTGTGGCGTAAAAACCCGTAAATTCAAAGCCCAAAACACTGAAATAGGTTTCGAGTTGCTTCTCTTCTCCAACCTAGTCAACTGTCATCAATTATCAAAAGATATTCATGATTTACTGATTAATTTTGAATTGTTTAGATGATAAAAAAAAAAGAGGAAGGAAGGAAGGAGGGTCGTGGGAACCAAGCCTGCAAACATTGAAGTAGGCAAAACCCACCTGATGAGCCCTTTGGTCAGGGCGAAACCCTTAGGCATCGACCACACCGGGAGCGACTAGCGGCAAGGTTAGAGGCAAGAGGTTCCAGCGGCAAATCGAAACGTATGGTATCGTATGCGGGTGGCCACATTGGAGATGCGAGAAGCCTCCAACCAAGATGGAATAAGATAAGGTGAGTTACCTAGCGGTCCCGTTTTCTACACTCACGCGCATGACGTCACTTGGATAGTTCAGCCAGGCGACATATAGGCGGGAAATATGCAGGTTTTTTTTTTTTTTTTTTTTTCAACAGGCGTTCTTGTTTTCTTTTGCGTTGACAGATTCATAATGGTTATGTTTGTAATATAGGGTTGCTCCAATTTTTATAAGACCACTATAACTGTTGGTGGTGAAAAGTAAATAGATTTTCCCGTTTCCCAAAAGATGCAGAACTAAGTAAGAAGTAGGTGAATATATGCAAAGAAAATGATGGTATCAATGCCAAATATGTAGTAATTTGTTTGTCACATTTCCAACCCAATGATTTTTCCAGAAACCATAGGCACGAGTTGCTCAATTGTTGCCCTAAGACTGCCATACTGACATAAAATCGTTATAATAATGTAATTACTATTGGGGTTCGGGTAAGCCTATCACTAATATCTCGTCACTTTAGTTTCATTTACTAGGCATATGTTGCATTTAGCATTTTGGGCAACTAGGTGAACTGTATATGAATAGGCTCACTTAAAAAAAAAACACGAGAATATATGGATAGATCAATCATATTCCTCATCCAAGTAAATATTTAGCTACGATGGGAAGAATGTTTCTGAAGGAGAGAGAGAGAGAGAGAGAGAGAGAGAGAGAGAGAGAGAGAGAGAGAGAGAGAGAGAGAGAGAGAGAGAATTTTACAAGAAAATTTTTCGTATGTATAAATACTATTATTTAAGCTTCAGATTATAATGAATAATAAATTTTGTTGCTTCGAAATTTTTGAAAAGTTTTCGTCTCGGCAGAACCACCCCATCTAATCAACTTGATTCAAAATTATTTAAAAGACTATGGTTTTCAGGTTGGAGATAAAATCATTATCTCAAAATCTATTTAAAACATCGTACCTTTATCAGTAAATAATCTCAAAATATACTACAAAATTAATGAGTCAATTGAACGTGTGAGGTTATAAACGTCAATGTGAGAAACAGCAGTTCAGCTACTCACTTCCTTAATGGCTTATTCCATCAAATTTTGTAGTAACAAAGGCTTATTGAAATGACAGTTTTGTAATGAAACATCGGATCTTATATCTTTGATTTTTAGTTGGTTTGGCTTGAATAACTTGTAAATGAAGTATGTCGTAAAGAAAGGTAGAGGTGCTTTCTCGAACTGTCCACGTCAAGTTGAAAAAGATGCTATATTTTGTTATTAATGCTAAAGTGAAAGGCAAAAAGGTTTCGTCCCATTAAAAGGATTATCGTTTAACACGTTGCATGGTCTGCAAGGATTACAGTTCTTGATGACAAGACGGCTATGTCAAGACACAGTCGAACATCCCTTTTCTTACATAAGACAAATTGGTCATTGCCACGATCATCCGTAACCTTTGGAGTTTCAATATATACTACGGTTATACATAGTAGGTAAAGAGAATAATTAACGAGTTAAGGTCTTAATGTTTGTAATAATGATGAAGCTACTGTACATATTGTGTCATTACAGAGTGCTTAAATATAAGTGGTTCATGTCAAAGGTTAAATATTGCTCCCAATCATCTAGATTCCGAGTTATATATCTCTGAGTGTCTCATGAAGCACCTTCTTTCTGTTAACAATGAGACCGAGGCAGGAAAATCAAGTAAAAGATTTAAGAGAGATAAAACCTGAAACACTGATAGGATATGAGTCCTTAAGTTCTTTGATGGGAGGGTTCGTGGCTTTTAAATTTAGAAATAAGTATACATCATTAGGCTCAGTTTATGTAGAAGAAAGTCGATAATAGGATATCACTTGTAAAGAAAAGGGTACCATATAGGTCATGTAATCATTTTAGAGAAAATCTACAAATATGCAATATTCATTCAAAATTTCCCATGGCCATGGTCTAAAACCAGGAGTCAAAGCCGTTTCATATCTTATTGATATATTCAAAGCCACCAATATTGATGTTCCCGAGGAGGTAATGAGATTTTTATTATTAGAAGTTGGCTAAATTTTAGAATAGAAATAAACTAAGAAGGAAAATGTTTATAGCAAAGTTGTGAAAAAAAGATAAAAGAAATTGTTCAGTCATATTGAAAATTTATTTCATTGAAACGAGAGAGAGAGAGAGAGAGAGAGAGAGAGAGAGAGAGAGAGAGAGAGAGAGAGAGAGAGAGAGAGAGAGATGATTATATTAAGATTTTTAATGAAATATAGGAATAAAGCTTTTGTCATGCGTGAATTTTTATTTCCATTGCTATTATATTCCCTATCATAATATGTATTTTGGTATTATAGTCATAAAGACATTAATATCAGCCTAATTTCATAAATGCAATGTCCGGAATCCAAAAATAGGCACAAATAATAAGGCTGTTTGTACAGGACGGCTCTCAAATAAACGCTCGGAACTCTCCAGGTGACGTCACAGAGCACAGCCGAGCTCCCGGCACCATGCGCGGTAACTCACCTTATCTTATTCCATCTTGACTGCGATAACATACCGTAACTCGTCACTGAAAGTGATGAAAATAAAAAATAAAAAGAAAAAATGTAAAAAATATGAAATATAAAAATAAAAAAAAAGAAAAGCTAAGTTAGATTAAAATTTCCGTAGTGTAAGTTATGGTATGTTATCGCAGTCACCATCTCTACCTCTCGCCGATCGTGTCTCCTCGTGCGTGTGTGTGTGTTTGCGCAGACGCACACGAGTGTGTTTGTATCAATATTTGTTTTAGTTAATAAAGGAATTCATATTCGCTGATATTGTTTTTTTAGTTACATTTACCTGTCTTTCAACTCGTTAACGCTGTTAAAAATCATATGTACACAACACATTTTTGTTTAATCTCTCATTTTTGTTTAATCTCTCTCTCTCTCTCTCTCTCTCTCTCTCAGAAAAAATTAATAGACGTCTCTAGCATTTAACAGTGAAGAAGAACAAGAGAGAGAGAGAGAGTATTTAAAGAACATGTTAACACCATGTCTACCTTCTCGCCGATCGTCCGTCTCCTCCTGGCGTAGCAAATCCTACACCTGCGTTGGCCTGTCTCTAAGGTAAAGTGGCAATAAAACATTTTTTATTTATTATTTCTTTATAATTATCTTTTTTACATGCTTCTTTCATATTATGCAGTTATGTTATTGTTATGTGTAATTATGTGTAGCCATTTATTAAGGATTTATTATGGGTTTTTAGGCTGAGGATTAAATGAATTACCATGTATTCTTATGGGAAAATTCGTTTCTACATCCGAACATTTTCTACATCCGAAGTTGGTTGTGGAACGAATTAAATTCGTATGTAGAGGTACCACTGTATATGAGTGGAGCCTCTCAAAGTCCATGTGTTGAAAGAAATCTAATGAAAAAGCAACTTTCCTTGGATCGTGATCTGCGGGTGTGCTGTCAGGATCCGTTCTGCGAATAAAGTAGGTGAGTTTCGCCCTCAGTTGTTTTAGAGATAAGTTTGATCCTGAGGTTTCACCTCGGAAGAGCTGTCCCTCCTTGAAGTCTGAAGGTCTTCAAAGATAGACCTTGAGACACTTTACTGGTCATAGAGAGATCTTCTTTCAGAGGGCAGATTCTCCAAGGACCCCACCTTTTGGTGGGCAGCTCGTTTTTGGCGAGAAAGGTAGGATTAGGGAAGAGATTGTTCCCCTGTTTCCATGAACTGAATATGGCCTTCATTTCTGGATAAGGCTACTATTTCACTAACTCTAGCCCTTGAGGCTATAGGAAACAGAAATATCACTTTCTTTTTAGATACCTTAGGGTGCAATTCTCATTGTTCATATTCGAAGCATAGTGCAAGTCTTTGTCCAACGACCATGTTATGGGCTTTGTAGGGGTGTCCGGTTTGAGTCTAGCGCATGCTTCTGGTGTCTTATTGAAGATTTCACCTGGAAGGCGTACAGAAGAGGTCTAGTCAAAGCCGACTTTAATTGTGGTGGAAGCAAGGCCTTGTTCGTGTAGGTGGATGAAGGAGAGACAGATGTCTGCAGCTATTCCTCTGAAGGATCTTAGTTTGTCGAGAACTTTTAGCAGGAGATTGGTTGGTGGGAATAAGTAGATTTGGTTCCATCTGTTCCAGTCGAGAGACATGGCGTCTATCGCTTCTGCTTTAGGGTCCTGGTAAGGGGCTACATAACGAGGTAGTTTCTTGTTGTCACTCGTTGCGAAGAGGTCGATCTGCAGTTCTGGGACTTTTTCCGAGATGAAGGAGAATGAGTCTGCGTCTAGGGATCATTCTGTCTATCAACTTTCGCCTGGATAGAGCATCCACCGTCACATTGCGGAACCCTTGCTGGTGAACTGCTGATAAGTGCCATCTTCTCTTCCTTGCCAGGTAGAAGATGGCTAACATCACGTGATTGATGTGAGGTGATTTAGAGCCTTGTCGATTTAGACATCTTACTATCACTTCGTTGTCCAAGACCAGTCTGATGTGGACTGACCTGCTAGGGGATAGTTTCTTCAACGTTAGGAAGACTGCCATAGCCTTCAAGATGTTGATGTGAAAGGTTTTGAACTGGTGCGACCAATTCCCCTGCACTTTTCCTTTCTTGCGAATGGCCTCCCCATCCTTCCAGGGAGGCATCTGTGTGTATTACCACTGATGGCTGAGGGGTTGTAAGGGAATTGTTCGTGCTAGGCTCTTGGCTGTTGACCACGGCCTTAATAGCATGCGCAATTTCCGGGTCGGTGTCAACCTTTGTTAATCTCTTCGAGCGTTTGATGCGTATCTTCTCCAGACTCCCGGCGCATCCTTAAACTGTGCTTTTAGCACTGGGTTTGTCACTGCTGCGAACTGGAGAGAGCCCAATACTCTTTCCTGTTAGTGTCTTGAAATCCTATTGTTTGATTAGTCTCTTGACAGATCCCATTATCTCTCCTCTTCTTCAGTGGAATGGAGAGATGGGGTGACTGTAAGTTCCAATGGATTCCTAACGATTGAAACTTCTGAGCTGGAGAAAGGCGAGACTTCTTGCGGTTGATCTTGAAGCCTAAGTGCTCCAGGAACTGGATCACCTTTTCGGCTGCTTGTAGACAAGTAGTCTTGGATGCTGCCCACACCAGCAAATCTTCCAAGTATGCTACTACCTGAATTCCTTTTGAGCGTAGTTGTTGGATGATTGTATCCGCAAGTTTTGTGAATATCCTTGGGGCTATGTTTAGCCCAAAGGGCATGGCTGTGAAGACATACTTTGTCTTCTGTATCCTGAATCCTAGGTAGGAGGAGAGGGGGCGACTGACTGGTAGGTGCCAGTAAGTATCTGCCAGGGCTATTGAGACTGTGTACGCCCCTTTTGGTAGAAGGGTCCTTATGTGTTGTAAGGTAAGCATCCGGAACTTGTTGTTCTTGATGAACTTGTTGAGTGGAGACAAGTATGGAATGATTCTGAGTTTGTCAGAGTCTTTCTTGGGAACACAGAACAGCCTTCCCTGGAATCTGATGGACTTCACTTTCCTTATTACTTCTTGTTCAAGAGTTCTGAGGTATATTGTTCCAACAAGGGGGTGGAGTGTTGGAAGAGTTCTAGAAAGGGGTTGGAATTTTGTTCCATTTCCAACCGAGTCCATTCGTGATTAGGCTATGGGCCCAGGGATCGAAGGTCCAACGATCCCAAAAGTGGAAGAGTGCCTCCTACCTGGAACCTCTCATTGCTTAGAGGTTCCTGAGGACTTGCTTCCGTGACCGTGTCCTCCTCAACCCCTTGAGGGGTTTCTTGAGGAGCGTCTTTTTGGGCCTCTACCTTTGTAGGGCCGAAAGGTAGTTGTGCCTCTCAAAACCTTGGTTGAAAACATGTGATAGGGCCACTAACTGCTGAGGGACCATCTGAAAGGTGGTTTGCGGCTGGGTTACCATATGAGGCACTGTGGCCTTGGTCACGGTCAGAAGTTGTGCAGGTCTACTTGGTTTCTTTGCCTTCATGTTCTTAGGCTGGGGGCCACTGTCTGAGGATGATTTCCTCTTTAGAAGACATGCCCCACTTTTGGAGAAGGTTCCCATTCTCCGTGGCGGCTTTGGCAATAACTTCTTGAACCACATCATATGGGAAAAGGTCTTTGCCCCAGATGCATGATGTGATCAGCTTGCTGGGTTTGTGTTTTACTGTTGCTGTGACAGACATATGCTCTCTACAGGTCCTCCTTGACCTGTCGAAGGCATAAAAGTCCTTCACAAGAGTACCCATGTGGGACTTAGCTAAGACCATGTACATGTCTGGGGCATTGGTTAGGCCTGCACACATTTCCAGGCAGTTCTGATGAGACAAAGAAGTGGCAACTCTCTTTTGTCTCCTGTTCCCTTCTCAAAAGATGTTCTGGCAACTTTGGAAGGTTCTCGTTGAACTGCTGGCCTGCTATCTCCGGATCCAACTTAGAGACAGAGAAGGTTAGATGTACTTCTTTCCACTTCTCGCAGGTAGGCATGGCTAGAGATAATGGTTTGCATTCCTCTAGGACTGGGCACGGTTTGCCCTCATCGACTGCTCTCATGACACAGTCAAGGGCTTTCATCGAAAAGGGGAAAGCTCCGGAGGAAGGAGCAATGAAGATTGGGTGCCTCTTGCTCCATGCCGAGACTTGGGAGTTGGTATATCCGGCTCCTTTCAGGGTCTTTGTTAGGATAGCCTGTGCCTTGTCATGCTCGAAGACAATGACTTCCTTAGGTACTGTCTCCTCGCGGCATGCTGGTTCATCCCGCAGTCTCACGTAGCAATCTGGGTATGCTGAAAAGCTGGCCCAGAATTTGAGATCTTCAAGGGGTTTGGCCTCCAACTTCTCGGAGATATAAAGCTTCCCATTCATCATGGGCATTTGCTCCGTATACCTCCAGGGGTTGGTTTCGGAGCAGTGAGGGAGGTCAGATACTCTAAGGGGCTTAGTAGAGCCCCTGGAAGAGCCAGATAATTTCCCTTCCTTTACCTCTCTCTTACTTAGTCTCTTTTAGATCTTGCTTTATCTCTTGTTCCTTCCAGAACACTGCCAACATCTGCTGGATCGACTCTAGGAGCGCTTCGCTCCTGCCGACCTGCACATCCGGTTTGAGAGTTGAGGCTGAAGAGGTTGATGGCACAGGTTGATATGCCATCATAGTGAACTGAGGGTCTTCAGTCACCGTCGAAACAAATCCTTCTTCCTCCGTAGGTGGTTGAACCACATCTTCTTCAGGACCTTGCAGTAGGTCCTGTTCGGTGTCAGTGGACACCTCCGACATCTGTTCTTGGTGGATGTCCATGTCTTGCAGTGCCTTGTTGATATCTGCGTCCACTGTCAGTTGGATAAAGGGAGGCTGGACCTGTATCTGGGGTACAACAGCACTGGATTGAGCCTTAGGGAACAGAAAGCACCTTAAAGATTCGTTAGGTAGGTAAGGTCCCGCAGAGTTCTTCTGGAACCCTCTTACCCACCTTCAAAGGGTTTCCCTTGCTATATCCCTCTTCTCCGTAGTGTTAGAGATCTCTTCCCCGAAGCAGTCGGTCAGCAAGGTCGAGCAGTTGGAGCAACCCTTCGGGTCCCAGTACCTTGGGATCCAGATACTATGCAGCTGGGGGCATGAGACCTGCACATCGTATGCCCACAAAAGTCCTTACTCTTGTGGTTGCAAAACATGACTGCACACTTCACCATTGGCTCCTCCTATAAGGAAAGAAAGGATGAAATGAGTATTCAGTTGTTTATATCATTGATATAAATGCATACTTATCAATTATATTTAATAGCTTAGGATTGTAAGCTAGAAGGGAAATAGGAAAGACACATATCTTTGTTTCCTCTCCCAGGCAATTGGTGAGACCCCCGTCAATATTAATATTTAAATTCCTTATAAGGGAAAATACAGGGTGGGATAACTCCTGTATGTAAAGCATGATTTAGTGAATATTTACACTAACTCCTCCACCTGTAGAATATTAATACTGAAAGGTGTTTCATAAGTGTCCTGATAAAGGATTCATCAGGGTGTTGAGGGAATACTTCAACCCCAGCATGTTATGCGGTCCTAACAATAGACTGTGAAAGGATACACAGAGTATGTTAGAAATACTTGTACTACTGTATTGTTGTATACTGTAGTTTTATAAACTACTGTATTGTTGTATACTGTAGTTTTATAAACTACTGTATTGTTGTATACTGTAGTTTTATAACTATGTATTGTTATATACTGTAGTTTTACCAACTATGTATTGTTATATACTGTAGTTTTCCAACTACTGTATTGTTATATACTGTAGTTTTCCAACTGTATTGTTATATACTGTAGTTTTACTGGCTACTGTATTTTTGTATACTGTAGTTTTACCGGTACACTACCCGGGCTAGGCTATTGCCTGGCGGCACTAACTGATAGAGAGAGAGAAAGAATGAAAAGGAGGATTTCCTATTATTATGGTTTAGCACAATAATCGGAAGTGTAGGAGGGCTACTGCCTCCTACTGTCTCCTTGCCAGAATGAGAGTTCTAATGGAAGGGGAGGAATGCATCTGATTCTAGCTTCTATCCAGCCACAACTTTTGCCGCCAGCTATACTGCCGGTTGCAAGGTCTGGATGGCAGTCCAAGAGATGACTGAAGAATTCTCAACAGTTTAATGGGTTTCCCACCGGCAGCCGTCAGGGCCGGCTCAGTCTTTCCCCCCGGGGCATTCGCTTCTGGTGAAGGAAGGACATGAGGAGGAGTTGGCCGAGGCGGCAACCTAACCGCCGCTGGTAGGGTCTCAGCCGGCAACTTAGTCAACCCAGCAAGCCGGGATGACTCAGAATACCGGCGAAAGAATGTTGTGATGGCTAGGCCGACACTAAAGGACAGAGGGGGGAAGGAAAAGGGGCTTATCGTTTGCAGGGGAGAAAGGCGGCGGCAGGTATGCTACCTACTTTCGGCTGTAAACTAAGGAAGCATGGCTTCCTGTGCCGACGCTGTCCTGGTCGGCAGAGGAACAAAGATTCCCCTGTCGGCGACGTTGTCGGCTATAAGAAACGGGAGAAAGGCGGCGGTGGGTATGTCGCCTACTTTCGGCTGTAAACTAAGGAAGCATAGCTTCCCATGCCGACAACGTCGTGGGCGGTAGAGGAACAAAGATTCCCCTGTCGGCAACATTGCGGCTGCAACACAGTACACCCTGAGTTACCGTCATACTTCGAAGCCGGGATACTCGACGGCAAAGAAGATAGACGGCAAAAAACTATTTAAGTCAAGCTGTAGTTTACTACTTGGTGGCGATGACGAAAGATAGGGTTGCCGCTTGTGATGGCGGCGCTTTGGGGGGAAGAAGGGTTTAGCCTCTTTTCTCCAAAAGAGAAAAGTATCGAATTATACCCATAAATTCTAGGGGATATATATCCCCAACCGAATTAAAAGGAAACGATACGAAGAGGTTGTACAATGGGATTTACTTTACTAATGTATACAAAACGGGTTAGGCTAGCCTAACTCCTGTGGGTACCGCGGCTACGATTGGTAACACCGGGTTCCCCGTTGTATGCGAAAGTAACGGTGTCGGCTGCGCTCCACTAAACACCTAAATTATACGAATTTAACTATGAGAAGGGAGCCTTAAAATTATACACAGGAAAGATCAAATACTCAACTTTCCAGAAGATGAAGATGCTGGAGATTGCATGATAATATTCCAAGAAACCCTAACAACACCGAGAGAAACATGGGAGCGCACTTAACTTAAATGCTACGGTTTAAAGGAATGATTGGCTGTAGTAGTACGGAGAGTAGGTCCACCGGGTACCTTGATAACGGCTCCCCTTTCGTTTACCACTCTTCCCCCTCATAGAGTTGCATCTATTCGAGGTGAAAATTGCTATGTGTCGTATTAAAATATACGTCCCCTGATATGTGATATCCTTAAAGATATATTAAGGATACTCGCCCCAGGAGTTAAAATTCTGGAGACCTATGGTTAATTCTCTGGGAGTATCACTGTAGCAAATATCCCTTAGAAAGCTACTTAAAGAAACCTTCCATCAGGACGAAATGGCCAAGCCCAAAATTGGCTAGCATGCGTGTTTTCTCTCCTTGATTAAATTCCCTAAGAATTACAATGCCATTGATTTTGTATATGGGTGCCAAATCCCCATTATTAATATCTCTGTTCTAGCTGACCAAAATATATGTATTCTTTGGTGCATCTATTTTTAAGGTAAATTGTTTTTATTTGAGTTTTTATATAAACTTGTATTTTTTTATCATGTACCAAGCTAATAATGTAACAATGCTTTATGCTTCGTGGGATATTCTTTAGCTTATTTTACTCTTCATCAGTTGTATGCAACTTGATACCTCTTTCATACTTAACGTTGACATTATATTTTCTAACCTTTAAAACATTTCCTGAACGTGTTGAGCAGCAGAAGAAAATGGCTTCCCCAAAATGTGTATTTTACTTATGCTTAAATTCTACAAGTATGTTATTCCTCTCATATCAAATCTAAATAGAATAACCAATAACTGTCTAGCTCAGCTTAATTTATTTGCCTCTTAAAACAGACAAACAGTTCTACAGTTTAAATCACATAGGAAAAATTCTGACCTGATCCTCTCATATTAAGATCTTTTAAAGCCTAAGACAATTCTGTTAGGGGAAATTCATTTGAATCCAACCCCTTTGTTTTCCCAAAATGTGAAGTAAAGCTATTTTAGTTTTGACATGTTGGGAACAAATTTACCTTAAAAACTATATTTTGTATCTACTAGAGCATAGAAATTGACAATAGAATTAAATTTCTTTAAGTGTATCTGAAGGCCCTTTTCTGTTGAAATACAACCAATATCAATTGTTATCATTTGTTTTAGCAATTTTATTAATAGCTTCAAACTGCATTTCACTTCCTTCAATGGTCGTATATCCAGAACCTTATCTGGTAATATATTTCCTCAGTAGTCTACCACAAAGCTGCTCACTAGCTTATACCACAAATAGTTTTACTGATAACCAAAACTACAATTTTATCTTTAAATTTTAGACCAATATATTTTGTGATATCTTCACGAGACTTGAGTAAAAATCACACTTCCCAAATACAGTTGTGTACTGTACAGATTGGATTCAAATTACTGTATGCACCTAGCTTCTCTACTGTGGTTTTAACTTCCTATCGTTAGTCTTCTCAACTAACATATCATTAGAATTCTCTCCTACACCGCCATCTCTATTGGTTAATAGTAGAGTGAGTTTCACATTGAATTTTCAACCTTTCTCAGGGATTACTAAGTAAATATTAAAATCTTCTAAGTATCTGTGCTTTCTTCGGTTTTATTCCTTTTAAAGTCTAAAAGGTCTAAAATTCATTCATCTTGGGAAGATGAAGCTACATCTTGTCATTTAAGAGTGGTGTAGGCTAGAATAATGCAGAACAGTGTTATAGAGGACCATCCTACCCAAGGCCAAAAGTGGTCAATGTGCCACTCATTGTATGCACAGGGTCCCAGGGTTTCTGAATAAACACCAATAGTTACACAATAATGACATCATTCTTAGGAATAGCTCTATATATCTCTGTCTTTATTTCTATATTTTATTTTTGGGCTCAGCCATGTCGTCCTGATGGAAGGTTCCTTTAGGCAGCTTTCTAAGGGATATTTTACTATAGTGATACTCCCAGAGAATTGACCACAGGTCTCCAGAATTCTAACTCCTGGCGCGAGTATCCTTGAATTAACTCTTAAGGATATTGCATAATACCGGGACGTATTTCTTGATACGCCACGTGGCAATCTTCACCGCGAATAGCGTTTCCGCTCTGAGGGGGAAGAGTGGCGAATTTGAAGGGGAGCCGTTATCAAGGTTACCCGGTGGATCCCCTCCCGGTACCACCCCGGCAAACTATTCCTTTTCTAGTAGCTTATTAAGCACGGTGTATCTCCCAACCGCTCTCGGTTTTGTTACTATTTCAAGGATTATTACTGTGCAATCTCCGGCATCTTCATCCTCTGAAAAGTTGAGTATTTAATCTTTACTATGTATAATTTTTGGCTCCCTTCTCACAGTTAAATCAGCATAATTTAGATGTGTTTAGTGGAACAGAGCCATCACCGGAAACGGCCATTTTGGATTGCTGTTGTACGCCATAAATGCTTTATTTAGTTAGTAATACGACATCCCCGGTAATTAGCTTTAATGAATTATAGCTATTTAGGAAAATTATACTAGTGAAGATAGAATTACACATGTAATATTTCCTCAACTCGAGTTAGGCTAGCTTAATGCGTTTTAGTATACGTTAGTAACGTTATCCCCGTTTATCCTCTTGTATCGTTTTATTAATTCGATCGGAGATAGCACATCTCCTAGAATTACTAACATAATTCGATACTCGCCGCTTTTAGAGAATTAAGGTTTCACAGTTGCTGGCATAGGAAGCCCGCTTCCCTAGTCCACAACCGAAAGTGGTAGTACAGTTGCCGCTACCTTCTCCCTTGTGGTCTAGAAGACATGTCTTACATCCGGCAATGTCTTAGGCTGAGGAATCGTTATTCTTCTGTCGCCCAAGACTGCGCCGGCATAGGAAACTATGTTTCCTTGTTTTTCTATGCAAAATATAAGACCCTTTCCCTTTCCCTTCTGTTCTTTAGTGACGGCCTGGCCATCACAACATCTGTGGCCGGTATTCTTCAATCTCCCCGCTTGCCGGGCTGATTACGATGCCGGCTGGGCTCCCACAAAGGCGGCTAGATTGCCGCTTCGACCTTCCCCTAATGGAAGCAAGGCTTCGGGAAAGGGTGTGCCGGCCATGGCCGGGTGGGAGACTCATTATAACTTTGAGCATTCTTCAGTCCTCTCTTGGACTGCCATCCACAAACCCTGTAATCGGCAACAGATTTTGTGGCTGGATGGAAGCTAGAATGAATACATTCTTTCTCCTTCCATTTGAATCCTCATTTTGGGAAGAAGGCAGTAGAGACAGTTGGCCCTACAACCCCTATTTTTGTACTAAGCTATAGTAATTCGGTAGCCCTTCTCTCCATGCTTTCTCTCTCTCTGTCGGCTAGTGCCGCCAGGTACTAACCTAGCCGGCAGCATGCCGTCTGGACCGGTGCCGCCAGGTACTATGTTGCCGGCTGAACTACAGTATAAGACTATACAGTAGCCAGTATTCCTGCAGTATAGAAATACAGCAGTTAGAAAACTACAGTATATAATATACAGTAGTATGATTTTCCAACATATTCTGTGTGTCCTTTCACAGTCCATTGTTGAGACCACTAAGCCAATGTTGAAGTGAAGTATTCCTTCTACATTCTGATCTATCCTAGATCATCAGAACATAAAATCTTTACCCTACAGTATTAATATTCACTTGTGGAAGAGTTAGTGCTAGTATACAGTGACTCCAGCTCTACGTACGAGAGCTATTCCACCCTATATTTCCCTGATAAGGAAACTAGAATATTAATATTGAGGGAGGTCACAGCAATTGCCTGGACAGGAAGCACAGATATATGTCTTTCCTATTTCCTTTCTAGCTTACTATCCTAAGCTATAATTATAAGAGTAATGATGACTATTTACTACATGTGTATATTTATTAGTATGATAATTACCCCATACTCATTTCACCCTTCCCTTCCTTACAGGCAGAGGGCAAAGTGAAATGTGCAGACCTGTCCTGCAGCCACAAAAGTAGGAACTTTTATGGCCACAATATGTGCGGGTCTCATGCTCCCCGCTGCATCATATTTGGATCCCTGAGGTACTGGAACCCGATTTTTAGCATATATTTCAATGATTTAAACAACCTAATACTCATTCACCGTTCTCTCCCTTACAGGAGGAGCTGATGGCGAAGTGTACAGGGGTGTTCTGCAACCACAAGAGTAAGAACTTTTGTGGCATACAATGTATACATTGTATCTGGATCCCTGAGGTTCTGGGACCCGAAAGGTCACCCCAATCGCTTGACCTTGCTGACCGATGGCTTTATACAGACATCCATGACACTATAGAGTCAAGGGATACAGCAAGGGAAACCCAGCAAAGGTGAGTATGAGGCTTCCAGAAGAACTTTCAGGAACCTTACCTACCTAACAAAATTTGAAGTGCCTACTGTTCCCTAAGGCTCAATCAAATACGTTTGTGCCTCAGGCACAGGTCCAGCCCCCCCTCTATCCAACAGATGGTGGACACGGATATTAATAGGCACTACAAGGTGTGGACATCCACCATGACCGGATGCCATAGGCGTCCATTGACACCAGACAGAACCTACTGCAAGAAGGCCCTGTATAAGGAGTGGTTCAACCACCTATGGAGGAAGAAGGATCCGTTTCGACGATGAATGAGGTACTTCACCTCACTGTGCCGGCTTATCAACTTATGCCGTCAACCTCTTCAACCCCAACTCCCCAACTGGGTAGACAGTTCGGCAGGAACGAAACGCTCCTAGAGTCGATCCAGCAGATACTGACACTGTTCCGGAGGGAACGAGAGGAGAATAAGCAAGATCTCAAAGAGAAGAAAAGAGAGGTACAGGGAAGGAAACGCCCTGACGCTTCCAGGGGCTCTGCCAAGCCCCTTTAAAATATCTGACCTCTCTCACTGTTCCGAACCAACCCCTGGGAGTAAACGGAACACATGCTCAAATTGAATAGAAAGCTTTAAATCTCCTAGAAGTTGGAGCCCAATCCCCTTGAAGAGCTTCAATTCTGGCTCAGCTTCAGCGTACCCAGATTGCTTAATGAGACTACGAGATGAACCTACATCCCGAGAAGAGGCTATACCGAAGGAAATCATTTTCCTCAAACAAAACAAGGCTTAAGCCATCCTTACCAAGACCCAGAAAGGGGCCGGATATAACTCTAAAGTCTCAGCAGTAAACAAGAAGCATCCAACCGTCATTGCTCCTTCCTTATGAGCCTTCCTCCCTTTCGGGGAAGGCCCTAGACTGTGTTAGAAGAGCAGGCGAAGAGGGCAAACCCTGCCCAATCCTAGAGAAAGGTCTCTAGCTATGCCCACCTACGAGGAGAAGCGGAAAGAAGTACATCCAACCTTTTGCGTCTCGAAGTTGGATCCGGAGATAGCAGGTCAGCAGTTGAACGAGAACCAAACCATCCCTCGAGAAGGGAACAGGAGACGAAAGATAAGCTTATCGCCTCCGTCTCGTCAGAACCGCTTAAGAAATGTGTGCAGGCCTTTAGTAACGCCCCACCCTTGTGATGGATTTGTAGGTTTTTCCCAGGTCAAAAAAGGACTGGTAGAGACCAGGCGTTTGCCGAATCAACGGTGAAACTCGAACCCAGAAAATCGATTTCATCATGTATCTGGGGCATAGACCCTTTTCCACAGGAAATGGTCCAAGAGGTCATTACCAAAAACCACCACGGAGAATGGAAACCTGCTCCAAAAGTGGGGCATATCCTCAAAGAGGAAATCATCATTAGAACTGCACAATTTCCGACTGTGACCATGACCACTTTGCCTCAAATGGTAGCCCAGTCACAAACCACCTTCCAGATAATCCCTCAACAGCTGGTAGCCAGTCACCTGCGTTTAATCTAGGCTGTGAAAGGCAGTCAACCACCTTTTGGCCCTACAAAGGTAAGGGTCCAAAAAGAGGATCCTCCGAAAACCCCCCAAAGGGGGGAGGAGGACGTGATCACAGAAACAAGTCCTCAGGAACCTCAAAATATTGATAGGTTCCAGGTAGGAGGTAGACTTTTTCCATATTCGGGATCGTTGGACCTTCGATCCCTGGTCCACAGCCAAATTATGAATGAACTTGTTTGGAAATGGAACAAAAATCCACCCAACTTTTCCAAAAGTCTTCCAACACTCCACCCTCTTATTGGAAGAATATACCTCAAAACTCTTGAGGAAGGTAATGAGAAAAGGGAAGTCCATCAAAATTCCAGGGAAGGCTGTTTTGTGTTCCTAAGAAAGACTAGACAAACCCAGAGTCATTCTAGACTTGTCTCCACTCAATAAGTTCATTGAGAACAACAAGTTCCGGATGCTTACATTGCAACACATGAGGACTTTTCTACCAAAAAGGGGCGTACACAGTCTCAATAGACCTGGCAGATGCTTACTGGCACCTACCAGTTAGTCGCCCCCTCTCTTACCTAGGATTCCGGCTACAGAAGACAAAATTTGTCTTCACAGCCATGCCCTTTGGACTAAATATAGCCCCAAAGGTATTGACAAAACTCACGGACACAATCGTCTAGCACCTGCGCTCAGGAGGAGTACATGTAGTAGCATACCTGGACGATTGGTGGTTGCGGGCAGCATCCAAGACTACTTGTCCGCAAGGGCTGGAAAGGTGATCCAGTTCCTGGAACACCTGGGCCTCAAGACCAGTCGCTAGAAGTCTCACTTTTCTCCAGCTCACAAGTTTCAATGGTTGTGAATCCATGGGAACTTGCAGTCACAACACCTCTCACTTCTATTAAAGAACGGAAGAAAAAATAGCGGTATCTGTCAGGAGACTAATCAAACACAAGGGGATTCCAAAATGCCAACAGGAAAGAGCATTGGGCTCTCTCCGGTTCGCAATAGTGACAGACCCAGTGCTAAGAAGCACAGCCAAAGGATGCGCCAGGAGTCTGGAGAAGATACGCATCAAACGCTCGAAGAGATTGACAAGGTTGACACCGACGCAATCGCGCACGCTATCGAGTCTGTACAAATAAAATACATATAAACGTATCTGCGTCTTTTTCGCCCTTCATGAATAAGAATAAACGATCCAGAGTCTTTTATTTTTTTTCCTAAAATAGCATACTTGGAGAGTATAACCTCTGAAAGAACAACTTGGTAATCTTTAAAAAAAGTTCCACTTTGTTCCTACGGAATACAAACTTTGACGCCTTATAGTCAATATCGAGAATTTCTCTGCAGGAGACAGGAAGCCCTAAGTTAGTTCCAAACTTAGTGGATATGACAAATAATGGTAATGTCATAAATGTAAGGTCTGGGAGACCATATAAGGAACTCAGTCAAAGTAAAGGCACTTACACAAACCCACAGATATAGTACTTTCAAGTAATTCTCTGGTAAACTTCCATCAGGACGACATGGCTGAGCCCAAAAAACGGATTTTGAGCAAAGCGAAAAATCTATTTTTGGGTGATATGGCCATGTCATCGATATTGATTAAATGCAAATGCTTCTGGTCCTCACTTTTTTTTCTGGCGTAGGTTTAACATTTGTGTGTGTTTTTGTTTACTGTTGCCATGGAGAACGTCGTGTTTGAGGAGTTAGTTTTCCTGTTTGTTTGTCAATCAGATTACATAATATGTATCTACGCACACACACTAATATATATATATATATATATATATATATATATATATATATATATATTATATATATATTAGTGTGTGTGATATATATATGTATGTATATATACATATATTCATATATATATATATATATATATATATATATATATATATATATATATATGCATATATATATATATATATATATATATGTATATATATATATATGCATATATATATATATATATATATATATATATATATATTTATACATATATGTATATATATAATTTATATATATACATACATATATATGTATATATATGTATATATATAAAGCTTTTTCTCTTTGTGGTAAGAGCCAGACGTATTCAGTCTTCGGTTTTTACCACAAGTATTAAAGAGCGAATCTGCAAACCCACCACCTTTTTCACCCAGGCAGAAGCTGGTACTGTGACGTGCCGAGAGAGAGAGAGAGGGTTGTGACTCAAAGGCCGGTTGAAATCAACTAAGTTAGTTTATTATAGAAGAGACTCCTTTATATACAAAACCTCAAGGCAACAGGAAATTTCATGTTCGAAAAACAGACAATGTTACAGAGGAGAAACGCAGACATGTTTATTCTGGTTCTTCTGGTACAGTACTCATCTATAGCTAGATGGACTGTTGGAAATTAGTTATGGAGTAATCTACTGTCCTAGTACTAGTTGTATTCCACAAAAGTCATATAAATACTAAATACATAATTTACATTTTAGTTTAACAAAGTCAAATTGAATTGAAGACCAGGTTCTTTTCTGTAAGAAAATAGAATGTTTACAAGATCTATCTATCTATCTATCAATCTATCTATCTATCTATCTATCTATATGTATATATATATATATATATATATATATATATATATATATATATATATATATATATATATATATATTGAAATGCTTATATGTATGATTATATATACATATTCATTTATATATTTAAAAATACATAAAAATAGATGTGCCTGGTAGTGTTTTGTTATCAATTTATTTATATGTATATATATACATACATACATATATATATATATATATATATATATATATATATGTGTGTGTGTGTGTGTGTATATGTGTGTGTGTGAGTGTCTATATATGTGTGTGTGTGTCTATATATGTGTGTGTGTGTGTCTATATATATGTGTGTGTGTGTTAGCGGCAAAGTTCATAATTTCTACTTCTATAGTTTACGTAGGAAATATATAAAATGCCAAATACCTGCAGGTGAAGTATATATAGCAGTAAGAATTCAATACATTTCCTAGGTATTCTATAAAACCCCAATTACCCTTTTAGCAAAGGGTAAAACTAGGCAAAACGATCAATTGACTTTTTCCTGCTTTTCTAATATTCCACTTACAAGGTGAAAGATCATTTCCTGTACTTCATTAAACGCTTATTGAGTAATAAAGCCTTATTTTTATTATTGGACCCTTACAAAGTAATAGGAAATTGTTTTCCCTGCCATTGTCCCTTCAGAATGGAGACGAGTGACTACAGAGTTGACACTGAGGGAAAAAAATTATATTAATTTGTACTGTAATAATTTCTTTAGCTATGGTAAGGAACTCTTCTAGGAGGACACTCCAAAATCAAACCATTGTTTTCTGTTCTGGGATAGTGCCATAGCCTCTGTACCATGGTCTTCCACTGTCTTGAGTTAGAGTTCTCTAGCTTGAGGGCACGCTCAGGAACATTATTCTATTTCATTTTTCTTCCTCTTGTTTTGTTAAAGATTTTATAGTTTATATGGGTGATATTTATTTTGATGTTACCTTTCTTAAAATATTCCATTTTTCCTTGTTTCCTTTTCTCACTGAGGTATTTTCCCTGTTAGCCCCTGGTCTTATAGCAGCTTGCTTTTCCAACTAGTGTTGTAGCTTCGCAATTAATAATAATAGTAATGTGTTTGTAATGTAACTTGGGCTAAGGTTAGTAATGTGTATGTACAATTGGGTAGAAGATCCAGCAAGGAGAACTTGTCTTATTTCACAAATGTTCTGATAATTTTAGTTTGAAGTCATTTGTTGCTTGGTTCGTTGAAGAGATGGGTACAAGGTTATGTTTTTTCTTTTTCATGGATTCCAACTAACTGGGGATCAAATCCATTGTAATTTTTTGCTGCTTTGTGAATGGAAAAGCTGAGGATTTGATGGAGCTAATCAAGTGTTGTGTTTGTTTCTAATTGCTTCTTGAGTCAGTGTGGATTGTAGTGTCTCCTTGCTTTGAGAGAGAGAGTTGTAGAGTGCATTTATAGAGGCAACTTTTTAAGTTTAGAGCGTAGACGCATTTTTGGAGAGTCTCCGGTTGTTTATGGAAGACTCAGAGTATACAGTAGCTGCTGTTGCAGGAATGTTGCCGAGCAATTTAAAAAAAAGAAAATAAGAATCAATTATTTAGACGAATGTTACAATTATATTGTGTCTTCTGTTTGAAAATATACAGGAAATATAAGTACAATTATTTACATATCTTTGTGGAAAGAAAGTTTACAGGCCAGGCAAAGATTGATCTTGGATGTAACACACTGAAAAGAGTTTCGGTCATTTGTGATCATGTGAAATTTAGGAATTTTCTTCTTCTCCTCCTCCTCCTCCTCCTCCTCCTCCTCCTCCTCCTCCTTCTATTAATAATAATAATAATAATAATAATGTTTTGTTTTTTTTCTTTCTTTTACTGACAAGTTTTGGAACTCTAATCGCTTCCGTTTTCCCAGATATATAACTATCCTTCCTTTGGAAGCAAGACAACCAATAACGCTGTAGAAATTTAAAACAAGGAAAATGAAGTTCATAGCCGCAAATAGCTCTCCATTTTTACAAAATACTTTACCGTGCCGACACGTTGAGTTATTTTCCCACAGAATATTCAACATTTGACCAGCATATCGAAGCGAGGAAAAATGGTCCAGTTCAATTGAATGATTAAAAAAATTCTTTTTTCTTTTTTCTGGAAACCGTTAGCGTCGTTGTCATAGCCAGCATCAATCACAGGCAGAGTCCTCTGGCGCCTATTTTATCAAATTATAAACAAAAGACCCAAAAACGGAAAGTTGTGTTCTTGTTAAAGCATCGAATAAAACAAATGAAATATCAATTAAATGCAAATGTTCCTGACGCTCTCTGTTATTGCCAAAAGCGAAATATCTTCATTCATTTAACTGCTCGCGTTTAATATTTCCATGACTGTGCAGTTTGAATTAATTTCCTTTTTTGTTTAAGTGGTAATGAAAATTTTCTCTCAATTATCAGTTTAATCAACCGTTTTCTTTAGTTTACAAGTACAATAATGTCACGATTTCAAATATAAAGTAATGTGAGATTTCTGTTGGACACACAACACTTCTAGTTTCAAGTATCTTATATTGGCTTCAGAAAAAGAATTTTGAAGGAAAAGACGGAATTTATTGCTGTGCTGCTCCATTGATTCAACTCTGGCCAATAACTGTTTCAGCCATTATCTAATGGCTTTCGTCAGGGGATCATCACAAAGAAATCATTCTATTTATGCCATTACACTTATATAATAGCATTCATACAAAAAGAATTAAACTGATTCTAAAAACAGAAAATTCCTAGAATTATGAAAATCTTAATATATTTTGCACAAAAATTCATGAAGGGGCTTCTGAAAACACGACTTTTTAATACAGCTTAAAAATTCCAGTTGTGGTTGCAAAGACCTTTCACTGGAAAACATCTTGATTACAAACATAATCTAGAAACAGCAGTTCTAAAAACTTCGGGATAAGTTCTAAAGTCATGATGTGGAAGGTCATCCAGCTGGAGGGGAGGTCATTGTGGGAGGAAACTTGAAAGTTCAACACAGGCTGTTGCATCCTGATGGACACTACATTAGCAGTCACCATCCTCTCATATCCTCCTCCTCATGAACAACTTTTGTGTCCCTGAAAGGTTTTTTTTAATGAAGGTTATTTGTCATATGCATCAATAAAATGAAGAAAACAAAAAATAAAAATGGTTGCCTTAAAATAATTGATTGTGAAAGTACCCTAGCATTTAATGACAATTGCCAAAGAGAAAGATTATGCCCAAAGAGTCTATACACATGCGTTTGTATATACAGTATATATATATATATATATATATATATATATAAATATAATATATATATATATATATATATATATGATAAATTTTGCAAATTTTTACGTGTTTTTCATATTCAAATAAGCCATATATATTTTTGATATATTTGAATATATATATATATATATATATATGAACACATTTGTTATTCTCATTATATGTCCTGTCCATGTCCATTTATATTTCTTACGTGTTATTAGAATATCTTCTACTTTAGTTTGCTCTCCCATTCATGTTGCTCTTTTTCTGTCTCTTAGTGTTAAACCCATTATTATTCTTTCCATAGTTCTTTGAGTTCAACTAGCCCATATTCTAAGGCTTTATTAAGACTCCACGTTTCAGATGAATAAGTTGATACTCGAAGAACCATTTAAATACATACCTTTTTTTCTAGAGAAAGTGGAATTTTAATTTTCATAACATCTTTTTTTATTTTGTTCTCATGTCCAGCGGAAACACTTACTGCCTATTCTAAGTACGTATATTCATTAACAATATGTAGAGGTTCGTCCATAACCCTTATTTGTTGTCTGTGCATTTTCATTGAAGATTATCTTAATTTTACTCATATCAATTTTCAGGCCTACATCTCTCTCTCTCTCTCTCTCTCTCTCTCTCTCTCTCTCTCTGTATATATATATATATATATATATACACACACACACACACACACACATATATATATATATATATATATATGTGTGTGTGTATGTGTGTGTGTGTGTTTTCATCACTCATTATTCAATGTCCGTCAGAGATATTTCCGTCAAAGAGGTTGCAAAATGGAATGTGGCGATGAGGTGATTGACCTTTGTCCCTTGACCTCTGCTCCCCAGGGCTTTTATTCTGACCCGACGGAGCGTCCAGATGTTCCTTTATCTGCAGGAAAGAAAAACTATGCTTTGAAAAAGAGAGATTACGAATGATAAAATTACATTTTATATCAAGATTAAACGTTTCTTTTGTTGTAAGATAATAATTTTTAACGCAACTGAATTCTATGATTTACAGCAGATAGCCCGGGAGATTGTGAAATGGTAGCCAGTTCTTGCATTAATATACAATATCAATTTGATCTCACAGTTTAATGGGACGATAAGTAAGCTTTCCATGATACGCAATTATATTTTCATGATTCTGAGTGGCAGATGTGGATCCAAGAATTATCATTATATAAAACTACGAAATTTATAATTTATTTCTAAATGCCTGATCTAATAAAAGAAAATTTCTCTGATATAGTAGAAATAAATTTCTCATTGAGAAACACCTGTTTATAGTTGTGAGGAGGCCTACTCGGTTCCCCCTGAAATATCACAATGGTAGTTTTGAGACAAAGTAAGAAATTAAGAGTAAAATTCAGTCCATGAGATTAAACAGAATTTCTCTAGGTAATTTTCAGTAAAGAAGAAACTGGTAATTAGGTTTTGTGATTGAAGAGTTTCCTTAAAACATTTTAATACTTCATATGGAAACCGTTCTTTTGGTTAACATTTGTAATTAAATACTTTGTAATTGGCGGTCATAAAGCATATTCTAATGAAATTATTATTATTATTATTATTATCATTATTAATATTATTATAAAGTGCATTTTTTCATTAAATTCACAATATCTGTTTTTTCAAGGCATTTGTTTAGAAATGCGCATTCTTTCTTATGCAGGCTTTAGCTTTTGTTCAAATGACTTTCCAACTACAAACTTATCCACATCCATGAATTACTACTCGCGGTTATTCATCCATTGATTTTTGCATAGAAAAATAATTCAGACGAAAAATTCCTATATAATTAACCTTGAATCTGATTTAGAATATCTGTATATATAAACACAAGTATCAAAGTCGCAGATAAGAAAAGTCGAAAATAGGGAGAAATTTAGTGATAAGACAAATAAAAGAACTCATAATCAATGTTAACCTTTTGAGATCGGCTTTCTTTCTGACTTTGACCTAATGACTCACTAGAGAAGTATACAAATAATACCAAAAAGAGAGTTGTATAGTTATGGCCAGGGCTGAATTCACGTTAGAACTTTATAAAGCTCAGCATGACCGTGACCTTAAGTTTACCGAAGACATCAACATCATTAGCGGAATATATATGCCAAATTTGAAGTTATCTCGTATAATGACAATACTCTCTCTCTCTCTCTCTCTCTCTCTCTCTCTCTCTCTCTCTCTCTCTCTCCTCTCTCTCTCTCTCTCTCACACGTATCCTACAAGGCCAAACGGATGAGATGACAGCCTCTTCCTTCAGGTCATTTTCCGGGGTTTCGCCAATTGAAAATCCATTTGAAGTCGAAGGTCGACGATCCTTCTTTCATAGCGGGAAATACAATGGAAGTCCAAAGAGACTTTTCCTTCGATTTCGAACGAAAAAGCAGAACAGGAAGAAACAGACCAAACAAAAACGACTCAGTCAATACAACTTCCAAATTCTCTCCCACGAATCGACAGGAAACCCTTATCCGACTTCAGAAACCTTAACATAATTCTGTCATATTTGGGAGGTTGTCTTATCATAGGACCTCCTAATTGTTTAAATTCCGCTCATGAGCGGCAGAAACAGGAGTCACAAATCTGCAATGTTTGCCTCTCCACCCGAGTCAGGACTAGGGAGGACCTAAACTGCTGTCTGAACTGAGGACATTCAGAATAACCGCCTCACGAGACTTCCACAACCTTCTCTGGCAAGAACAACTGTCCAGAAATGGAAAGGAGGTCAACATCTAATCATAGGTGACCATTAACAGAATATCTATGTACAAAAGGCAAGAATTCTACCAAAAGAAATTCACGTCTCATCACCACATGGAAAAGGAGATGACAGGCTATTTTGACATTAAATGTTTTTTAGATTTTATTCATATATGAGTTCTGAAAACTACCAAATTTTGTCAAAATTACCAAGACTCGATGGCTATTTCTCATTCAAAAGAGATCTTACAATTATTCTTCCCATCCAATAGATAGAATTTAATGATTTAAATTGAACATTGATAGAGAATCTGACCTTAGGTGATGATCTGAGATAAAATGATTAGAAGACCTTTTCGTCTCCCCATCCTCCTTCTCTATTTCTATTACTTTCTCTACTATTTTGTGGCTAAGTTTTTTTTATCTACTTTCGAAAAGGTTTTTATTGTTCTTCATTAGTTTATAATACATTATTGTCTTCTTCTTCTTCTTCTTCTTCTTCTTCTTCATTTTGGAAATACGATTTTCTTGAAATTAAGTCAATGTATTTTAACATTAGTTCATTTTAATGTTTTTTGCCTCATTCCTGATTATTAATTGTGAGTTTTATAAATCTTTTCTCTCTCTCTCTCTCTCTCTCTCTCTCTCTCTCTCTCTCTCTCTCTCTCTCTCACTTAGTCTTGTTAGACAAAATAAACAAAGGCAATGTAGATCAAAGAAATATGATAATTTCTCATACAAGGAAAATGAAAAGAGAGAGAGAGAGAGAGAGAGAGAGAGAGAGAGAGAGAGAGAGAGAGAGAGAGGAGAGAGAGAGAGAGAGAGAGAGAGAGAGCAATCCTTCCCTTAATGGCCAATTCGTCTTGAGGTGATGAGAACTCCATTAGAGCGATTTACAGCCGGAACGGAGACTGGGATGAGATTTTCTCTGTCTTTACCTGAAAACTGAAGAAGAGAAAGGCAAGATCCATTTTTCTTCCGCTGAAGAAGTCGAGATAGAATTATTTTACGTCGACGGGATCTTTTATCATTTTATTTTTTGTATTTTGCCGTGGTACATAACCTGAAAATTCCCTGCGTTGCCATCTGTGGATTTCGAGCTCCGCTCAATCCCGATAGTTGCTGGTAATGTCTGAAGCCTCACCGTCCTTGTGAGCTATGAAGGGGCTGTTTGGAGGAGCCTGTGCAGCCAAGGGCCAGTTGGGGGTACTATGTATCTCCCCCCCCCCCCCAACTCAACCTAATTAGGTTTTTATGAAAGGTCTAGATCTACTGAACACAAATATTATCAATGTTAACGTAAAAAAAAATTTAGAAACTAAAATGCACATTTTACCGATTGGCGCGGTTTTGAAAATATGGATGTTCGTTTTTTAACTAATTTGTCAATAAAATGTTTATATATTTTTAATATGCCAAATGAAAGCTAAGCTCTGAATATTCTCTATCAACATTTTTCAATTACAGATTTGAAGAAGACAAGATAAGGATTTTATTACCGGTTCAAAGTGAATACTGAATACCCTATCATTTCCAATGAACATTCACTCAAAAACACTTTCTGTGCATTGTATTCATATTGTTCACAAATATTATGCAGATAACTTTCATTTATGCTTTTAATATCATTGCGCATTTAAACAGCCTTAATTTGATACCAAAAATCTTGGTGCATCCTGACTAAAAACTTATCTACACATTGGGTGTAACATTATAAAAATTTCCCGAAGCATTAAGAAATGAAGATTGACAAAGGCAATTTGAACAATTGTCAAAGGTACGTGTAATATATATATAAAAAAAACATCACACATTAATGATCTCAAATTTTGTAAAACAGCAGCACAGATATTGAAATTATTTGTGGAAAAAAGAAACCATCATAAAAAGAACATCCAGAAATAGACATCAGTAAAAGCTAAAAGTCAGTCACTGTCTGAACTACAGCCATTCTGTTCCCCTGTGACAAAAAGATGGAACAGAATCAGAAAAAGCACAGAAACAGTAAGAGAATTCAAGAGTTAAATAGATGAAGAGAAACGGTCTACATATCGTGCAATCAAAGGATAACAAATTTCTAGTATGATTTAATCCTTAGTAAACAGAGGAAGAAAAGAAGACTAACATTTTTGCTTCTTCTGTTTCACTTACATTACTTGTTTTTTTCTCTGTCAGATATATTTGTCACCCAACGGTACATTTTTTATGTTCTTCGATCCTCAACAGTCGATTAAATCCACACCAAAAGTAAATGCTGTTTTAACATTCCATCATCATTCTGACCTGATATAAAAGGTTTTGGACCAACCCACTAGCCTTTCCTCTCCCAAGGGATTCCCAACTTTTACCAGATCATCTTTCATAAACATTTCGTGTTTTTTCTTTTCTATTTAATGAAATGTCCAAATAGTTTTGTTACTTCCGAGGCATCGCCAGTTAATGATAAGAGAAAGTAAATTTTTGGGATATGACCAACAAGATAATTTTTACAACCGAACTAAAGACAATAAAAAAGTCTGGTTAATTCGATGAACCGATGATCAAGAGAGAATCAGATGAATCCTCGGTGCATCGAAGGAAGAATGTGAAAAACCAATTTGGATAAAATCTAGTTGAAAATTGAAGCCCAATTACAGTTGATTGGCCAGTTGTCGGTATCCGATTCGGGGTGGGGGCCTCGCTCCCTCCTGCGCTAGTTTAGTAAAGAAACCAATCAATATTTCATCGAAGGTTGAAAAAGTGATAAGACTGGTCATTGAATAAAAACCTCCTTGATACAGAAAATAAAAGAACAAATCCTAATCAAGACCGCAAAAATTTATAAGAAAACTGATACCGACTCATTTTAATGACGATCAAAGATGTGGAATTGAGGGACGTGAAATAAAGGACTTAAATTGACTTCCTTTTATTTCAAGAGACAATTCACCTCAAAGAGAGAGTTCGAACTAATGGGAACCTAAAGATGTTGAAACCAAAATAATGAGGTTGAAAAGGAAAAAAAAAATTACATGAACTAGAAAAAACATTGAACATGAGAAATAATCGAAATTGTCACTCTTATATTTACTTTTGATTACCTATTTTTTCTTCTATATTCATAATGTTAAGAACAACAACAACAACAATAACAATAATAATAATAATAATAATAATGATAATAATGATAATAGTAGCAATGATAATAATACTAATCTTCATCATGATCATTATCATCTCCTCCTACGGCTATTGACGAAAAGGGTTTCAATAAGATTTCACCAGTCGTCTCTATCTTGAACTTTTATATCAATACCCCATTCATTATCTCCTACTTCACGCTTTATAGTCTTCAGCCATATAGGCCTCGGCCTTCCAACTCTTCTGGTGCCTTGTGGAGCCTAGTTGAAAGTTTGACGAATCAATCTCTCTTGGGGAGTGCGAAGAGCACGCCCAAACCCTCTTTATCTACCCCTGATCATGATCTCATCCACATATGGCACTCGAGTAATCTCTCTTATATTTTCTTTTCTAATATTGCCCTGCTATTCAACTCCCATTATTCTTCTAAGGACGTTGTTTTCACACCTAAAAAATTTGTTGAATATTGTTTCATTGTCATACCAGGACTCATGTCCAAACAGTAACATCGATTTCTCTAAACAGATATATAGCCTAATTTTTATATGTAATTTCAAGCGATTTGATGTGCTTTTTTCAATCTTTCATTAAACTCAATTTCTAAAGACCCTGTATTAGAGATCATAGTTCCTAAATATTTAAATGATTCCTCCTCATTAATTCTTTCTCCTTCCGATGATATTTCATCTTTCGTTGCATATTCCTGTGACGGGCCGAGAGAGGAGTTGTGAAATCAAAGGCAGATTGGAAACGACTGAGTTATATTGTTGTGGAACACTCTCCTTATATACAAAACCTCAAGGCAACAGGACATGACAAGTTCACAAGACAGACAATATCACAGAGGAAAAACCAGACAGGAATTTTCATGTTCGTTTTAGTGCGAGGGAGGAGCGAAGATACAAGCATAATATATACAAAAGGAATTATGTACAATTGTGTGAATCACGGTTGGTACATGGCTCCCCCCCTAAAAATGACATACTGTACATGTTAAATAGGGCGCCCTGATCTAGAGAGGCGAACTGTAGGCGGGTCATCTGGCAGAAGATAAGCAGGTTTTAGACGATCAATGGAGACCCAGTCTTCTTTGCCCCGAATGTTTAGGAGGAATGCTTTCGGACTGCGTCGGATCACAAGGAAAGGTCCCGTGTAAGGGGGCGTTAACGGTGGCTTGCTGGTGTCGTTGCGCAGGAAGACGTGCGTTGTAGAGTGCAAGTCCGTTGGTATGTGATGCTTCGCTGGGGGCTTGTAAGTCTGGCGGCACGGAGTAAATTTTCCCACGACGTGACGTATGCGCTGGAGATCGTCGGAGGAGGTTGTAGAAGGAAAAAACTCGGCAGGGACGACCAACGGGTCGCCATACACCATTTCGGCTGCCGAGACATCGAGGGCGTCTTTAGGAGTGGTCCTTAGTCCAAGGAGGACCCAGGGAAGCTGAGTAAACCAGTTGCAATCCTTGCAGCGGGACATCAAAGCTGCTTTGAGGGTGCGATGAAAACGTTCAACCATTCCATTGGCAGCGGGGTTGTAGGCCGTTGTCTGATGTAGGGTGATGCCCAGGAGATTCGCTAATGACGTCCATAATTGAGAGGTGAAAGTGGTTCCCCTGTCAGAAGTAATATGCTCAGGGATACCGAATCTTGAAATCCATCCAGAGAGTAAGGCAGATGTACATGAGGCGGACGTTGCAGTTTCCATGGGAATAGCTTCAGGCCAACGAGTGGAGCGGTCGATGACGGTAAACAGGTAACGATGTCCTTGTGATGTGGGTAGGGGGCCTACAACGTCGACGTGAATGTGTGCGAAACAACGCTGAGGTTGAGGAAAGGTGCCCACTCCTGAATCCGTATGTCGATGTACTTTGGAAGTTTGGCAAGAAGTACAGGCACGGACCTAATCCTTAGCATCCTTAGAAATGCCGTGCCAAATGAACTTTGCCTTCAGCAGCTGTGCAGTAGAACGGCACGAGGGATGTGAAAGTCCGTGGATAAAATCAAACACCTGTCGGCGCATGGGAGCAGGAATCCAAGGTCGAGGTCTACCAGTACTGACGTCACAGAGGAGGGTGGTGTTGGAGTTTTCGAGGGGAAAATCCTCCCAACGGAGGGACGTGCAGGATGTCCTACAAGCTTGATACTCTGGATCCTGTCATTGGGCTTCAGCCAGGGCGTTGTAATCCAATCCCAGTTGAACGGCAGCCAACGTGTTTCTTGACAGGGCATCGGCAACGGGATTCATTTTCCCAGGGACGTATTGGAGGGTGCAATTGTATTCAGCCACGGCGGAGAGATGTCGGCGTTGACGGGCGGACCAGGCATCAGACTGTCGAGTGAAGGCGTGCACCAGAGGCATGTGGTCTGTGCGAATGACGAAGGGCGTACCTTCTAAGAAATAGCGAAAGTGACGGACAGCCAAGTGCACCGCTTGCAATTCTCGATCGAAGGTAGAATAACCCGATTCTGCCTTGGACAGTTTTCTGCTGAAGAAGGCCAATGGGCGGGGCGAGCCTTTGACCACCTGCTTGAGTACTGCACCAATAGCGACGTCGCTGGCATCGGTGGAGAGAAGGAGAGGGGCGTGTGGGATAGGAAAAGTGAGAGCCGCAGCAGTTCATAGGGCCTTCTTTGCATTGCAGAAGGCCGCTTCTTGAAGGGGACCCCACTTCAAGTCCTTTGGCTTGCCCTTGAGGGAGGCGTAGAGGGGAGCAAGAGTGGCGGCAATGGCTGGCAGAAAGCGGTGATAATAGTTGATCATGCCCAAGAATTCCAGCAGAGCTTTGGCGGTCGAGGGCGTGGGGAAATTCTGAACGGCTGCTACCTTCTCAGGGAGGGGATGGACTCCTTCAGGAGTGATATGGTGCCCTAAGAACGACACTTCGTTGGCGCCAAAGGTACACTTGTCGTACCGGACTACAAGGCCGTTTTGTTGCAGGCGGTCGAGCACGATGCGCAGGTGACGGAGGTGTTCCTCTTTTGAGGAGGAGAACACAAGTATGTCGTCCACATAACATACACAGAAAGGGAGGTCCCCTAAGATGCCATCCATGAGACGTTGAAACGTTGCCCCAGCATTACGAAGGCCAAAACAGGAGTAATTGAAGGTGTATGTGCCAAACGGAGTGGTGATGGCGGTCTTGGGGATGTCTTCTGGGTTCATAGGCACCTGATAATACCCCTTCAGGAGGTCGAGCGTAGAGAAAACCATTGCTTTGTGCAGGTAGGAGGTTACATCGGCAATGTTTGGGAGGGGGTAGTGATCCGGTTCTGTTTGCATGTTCAGGCGCCTGTAATCCCCGCACGGACGGAGGGAGCCGTTTTTCTTCAGAACGATGTGTAAGGGTGACGACCATGGGCTGGAGGCCTTTTGGCAAAGGCCCATTTTCTCCATTTCGGCGAACGTCTGTTTGGCGGCTGCCAATCGTTCCGGTGCCAGACGTCTGAATTTTGCGAAGACTGGGGGTCCCGTCGTCTTGATATGGTGATAAATACCGTGCTTGGCAGGAACCGTGGGCGTTTGGCGAAGTTCTAGACGGAAAACTTCCGGGTACGACGTGAGGAGGTGGGCGTAGGCATCCGTGGGTGCGCTGATGTGGAGAGCGAGGTTAGAGGGGGCGGGTTGAAGAGGTGTCGACAAGTACGAGTCTGCGTTGACCAATCGTCGGTGGGCGACATCGACCAGAAGGTGGAAATGAGAGAGGAAATCCGCACCGAGGATTGGCATTGTGACGTCAGCAACGAGAAACTTCCAATTGAATTTACCGTTTCCGAACGATAATGTGAGGCTCTCGTAACCGTAGGTGGGTATTGCAGATCCGTTGGCAGCTACCAAGCGGACGTCGGCAGATGTAGACAGACTACGTTGTGCCTTGAAGAGTTTCCTTGGCAAAAGAGAACGACAAGCACCCGTGTCTACCAAAAATCGCACGCCCGTTCCTGCATCCTGTAAAAAGAAAAGATTAGAAACATGGGAGGCCACCGCCACAAGCAATGGCCTACTTACACGTTTTTTGGCCACTGACAATCTTTGGCACATTTCTTCGCGGTTGCCCCGAATCTGAAGTGGTAGTAGCAAAACTGCGGTGGATGGGAGGTAGTAAGTGGCTGTAGAAGTCGTTCGTTGGGGCGCGAGCGATTGGTGGGTGGTGGGCGGCTTTGTCGCCGCTTCGGCACGTCACGGGGTAGGCGTGTATGTCCTACGGCATTCATGTCAGCTTCGGTTGACGTTGAATAGGCATCCTCGTCGTCAGGGGTGGAGGCGTTGATGGAGGTCTTGAAGTGGCTGTCCATAAGGGCGTCGGCTTTGGTCATCAAGTCCTTTATGGGTAAACTATCGACATCGGGTATGGCAGCGCGCACAGGTTCAGGTAAACAGCGTATCCAAAGGGCACGGAGTAGGTTCACCTCACGAGGAGAGCCGTCTGCGGCAGGTTGAAGGCGAGCGATACTGGTCATTTCCCTGAGGGCAAGCGAAGCCCTTTGGTCCCCCAACGGCTGTTGCGAGAGCTGATAAAGCTTTGCTATACGGGCGGCTGGCGACGGCGAGTACTGCTGCAGAAGGTATGATTTGAGGTCGTCATACGCTATTGGGGTGTCTCCTTGTTCACAAAGCCAGTCGGATATTTCTGGGAAGGTGTCCTCGGGTATCGCCGCGAGAACATAATCCGCTTTGGTGGTTGAGCGAGTCACGCCCCTGATACGAAACTGGACTTCTGCGCGCTGAAACCAAGCAAACGCCTCTCCGCTGGCAAACGATGAAAGTTTGAATGGAGCGGCCGCAGCACCAACTGCCGTAGAGTCCGCCATAGTACCAACGATGAAGGGGCGAGGGGGTGGGGGTGGAAGGCGGTGGGAGCGAGTCGACTTCCGGGGTCACCAATGTGACGGGCCGAGAGAGGAGTTGTGAAATCAAAGGCAGATTGGAAACGACTGAGTTATATTGTTGTGGAACACTCTCCTTATATACAAAACCTCAAGGCAACAGGACATGACAAGTTCACAAGACAGACAATATCACAGAGGAAAAACCAGACAGGAATTTTCATGTTCGTTTTAGTGCGAGGGAGGAGCGAAGATACAAGCATAATATATACAAAAGGAATTATGTACAATTGTGTGAAACACGGTTGGTACATTCCGTTCGCATCATATCTGTCTCTCTTCTATCTATCTTGAGCCCCAACCTCGTGTGATATTTCATGCATTCTGTGGAGTAAGCTTTGCAAGTCCTGTGGCATTTTTTAATAAGGACAGCGTCACCAGCATACTTTAGGTCAGCTAATTTCCTGTTACCAATCCAGTGCAATCCTTCTCCGCAATCCCCAACTGTTTTATGCATTAAAAAATCCATGAGGGAGATAAACAACATAGGTGATAGAGGTGATAGCACATTTCCTTGGGGTACTCTACTGTTCACTGCCAATTCATTTGATAGGACTCCATCAACATTAACTTTGCACTTGCTATGCTCTTGAACAGACTTAATCAAATTTACATATTCAAGAGAAACTCCATAGTAATGCACAACTCTCCCCAAAATCGGCCGGTGCACACTATCAAAGGCGTTTTCATAGTCCACAAATGCCATACAAATTGGATTTCTATATTTTACACATTGCTGTAAAACATGTCTTAAAATTAAAATTTGGATATTACAACTTCTACCTTTTTCGAAATCTTGCTTGTTCATCTCTCAGCTTTTCGTGAATTTTTCTCTCTAGTCTGTTTAGAATGAGCATATTGCATATTTTCATAACAACTGACGTAATTGTTATGCCTCTGTAATTACTGCAATCTGTCAGATCTTCCTTTTTGGCCATTTTCACTAACACTCCTAGCTCCCATTCATCAGGTTTTGCCTCTTCATGCCACATTCTACAAAATAATCTTGTAAGTATTCTGGGAGTCACTTCATTTTCGGCCAAAATAATCTGAGTAGTTATTATTATTATTATTATTATTATTATTATTATTATTATTATTACTAGCCAAGCTACAACCCTAGTTGGAAAACCAAGATGCTATAAGCCCAAGGGCTCCAACAGGGAAAAATAGCCCATTGAGGAAAGGAAATAAGGAAATAAATAAATGATGAGAATAGATTAACAATATATCATTCTAAAAACAGTAACAGCGTCAAAACAGATATGTCCTATATAAACTATTAACAACGTCAAAAACAGGTATGTCATATATAAACTATAAAAAGACTCCTGTCAGCCTGGTCAACATAAAAATATTTGCTCCAACTTTGAACTTTTGAAGTTCTACTGATTCAACTACCCGATTAGGAAGATCATTCCACAACTTGGTAACAGCTGAAATAAAACTTCTAGAATACTGTGTAGTATTGAGCCTTATGATGGAGAAGGCCTGGCTATTAGAATTAACTGCCTGCCTAGTATTACGAACAGGATAGAATTGTCCTGGGAGATCTGAATGTAAAGGATGGTCAGAGTTATGAAAAATCTTATGTAACATGCATAATGAACTAATTGAACGACGGTGCCAAAAATTAATATCTAGATCAGGAATAAGAAATTCAATAGACCGTAAGTTTCTGTCCAACAAATTAAGATGAGATTCAGCAGCTGAACACCAGACAGGAGAACAATACTCAAAACAAGGTAGAATGAAAGAATTAAAACACTTCTCCAAAATAGACTGATCACCGAAAATCTTGTAAGACTTTCTCAATAAGCCAATTTTTTGTGCAATTGAAGATCCATCGTATCCTGGGCCTTTCCATCTCTTGAGATTTTTTTCGTGATAGCTTGGACTTCAAACACACTGAATTCATTTATGGACATTTCAAGGTCTTCCTCAGCTTCAGGTATATCAATACAATAATTCCCTTCATATCTCTAATTCATGACCTCACTAAAGTGTTCCATCAAACGTTGCCTTTAATCATCTTCTGTTGTTATAACAGATGCATCTCTCTTTTTGATGGGTATATGCTTCTTCTTTGTTTGCCCCAGTAGAGGTTTCATTAATAATCATATGAGCAATTCTTACACCATAACCACTCTTTCTGAGTGCTGTCCTTCAGACAGTCAATCAGTTCTCAGGTTTAGTCAAGATGGTTGGTCTCCTTAGACATTTTCATTATTATTATTATTTTTTTTTTTTAGTGTATTTCAGTGTCAATATACTTTTCTTTCACGTACTTCATTTGATATACTGTTTATACTTGTATCTGTATATTTAACTTTAATTCTAAACTGTTTTGTGATATATAATTTTGCCGAGTTTTACTTATAATATTTTATATGTCTTTTGTAGCCTTGATAACGGTATGAGTCCCGAAACGACGACACTAATAAATATGAGAGATGTTGTCCAGACTCTTCGTTCTCCTTTTTTATCTTATCTTTGAATCTCACTAGGAGCAATGACCTACCTCAATATATATATATATATATATATATATATATATATATATATATATATATATATATATACATATATATATATATATATATATATATATATATTTATATATATACATATATATATTTATATATATACATATATATATATATATATATATATATATATATATATATATATATATATATATATATATATATTATATATACATATATAAATGTATATATATGTATATATATGTGTATATATAAATATATTATGTAATAAAACCAAAACCTCCTATTAGAGAAATTACTTTTGAATAATTCTTATGAAAAATTAGTTACTAAATATAATATACAATTTAACATATTTGAATCTTTTCTAAGCAAATTTATGCAGTTTAATATCTTCTAATCTTTTCTGAAATAAAATATAGATAAGTAAATTTTCATACTAAAAAGTGGGGGTTTATAGCCCTTAACTCCCCCCACTCCTACGCTCATGCATTATAGTTCGCCTGCAACCTGTTGCAGACAATTCTCCTCGTGAAGTGAATCTACTTCGTGCCCTTAGGGTATGGCGTTTACCCAAACCTGACGTGAATGCGGTAAGACACATATGCCTACCCTCCTGACGTGCCAGAGCAGCGACAAATCCCCCCACCACCTCTTCCATATGCCCCTAATAATAACCTCTTCAGCTACTTACAGATGACCATCGGCCGCAGTTATGATATTACTGTACCGCTCCTGATTCGGGGCTTCTGCAAAGAAATGTGAGAACAGTTATCAGTAGTAAAAAAACGTGTAAGTAGGCCCTCACTTGTGGCATTATCGTCCCCTGTCATTAATCTTTTCATTTTACATGATGCAAGTACGGGGGTGCCATTTTTGATAGACGCCGGTGGTTGCCGTTCTCTTCAGCCAAAGCCACTCTCCAGGACACAACGTAGTCTATCTAAGTCTGCCGACATCCGCATGGTAGCTGCCAATGGATCTGCGATAGCCACATATGGTTATGAAACCCTCACATTATCGTTTGGCAGCACCAAATATAATTGGAACTTTCTCATTACTGACGTTACATTACCAATCCTCAGTTCAGATTTCCTCTCATATTTCCACCTCCTAGTTGATATGGCTCACAGATGGTTAGTCAATGTTGATTCGTACTCTTCGACACCTCTCCTACCCGGAGCCTCCGACCTTGCTCTTCTCATCAGCACACACATGGATGCCTACGGCCACCTCCTCTCATTGTACCCATTGTACAGGAAGCTTTCCCAGTTGTATCCAAATGTTATCCATCCAGAACTTTTTCAAACCCCAACGGGTTTCATTAAACACAGTATTTATCACCATATTAAGACAATAGGGCCACAGGTTAAAGCATCTGACATCAGATCGTTTGACAGCCATTAAACAAAAGTTCGCTGAAATGAAAGAAATGGCCATTGCTAAAAGTCCTTAAGCCCATGGTGGTCACCCTTACACATTGTCCTAAAGAAAGAAGACTCTGCATCTGTGTGGGGATTACAGGCTCTTGAAGTAGCAGACAGAACCGGATCCCTACCTACTCCCAAGCATTGCCGACGTGACCTCCTACTTACACAGAGTGAAGGTTTTCTCCAGTCTCGACCTCATGAAGGTGTATTATCAGGTGCCCTTGAACACAGAAGACATCCCCAAGATCGCCATCACTTCTCCCTTCAGTGCATACACCTTCAATTACTCGTGTTTTAGCCTTTGTAATGCTGGGGCCACTTTTAAACATATCATGGAGGCCATCTTATGGGACCTCCACTTTTGTGTATGTTACGTGAACGACACACTTGTGTTCTCTTCCTCCAAAGAGGAACACCTACGCATCGTGCTAGACCACTTACAACAGAACGGCATTGTGGTCCGATACGATAAGTGTACCTTTGGCGCCAAAGAAGTATCGAGAAGGTAGCAGCTGTTCAAAATTTCTCCACACCCTCAACCGTCAAATCACTGCAAGATTTCTTGGGAATGATCAACTATTATCACCGTTTCCTGCCAACCATCACCGCCACTCTTGCCTCAATGCACCTCCCTCAAGGGCAAGCCAAAAGGCCTGAAGTGGGGCCCCCTTCAAGAAGTGGCCTTCTGCAAAGCCAAAAATGCCCTATAATCCATTGGTGCTCTCCCTTTTCCTGTGTCATATACACCTCTCCTTTTCTCTACCAAGGCCAGCAACGTTGCTATTGATACAGTACTCGAGCAGGTGGTCAACGGCTTGCCCTGCCCATTGGCCCTCTTCAGTAGAAAACTATCCAAGGCAGAATCTGGCTACTCTACCTTTGATCACAAATTGCTGGAGGAGCAATTGGCTGTCCGTCACTTTCGCCACTTCTTTGTTGGTACGCCCTTCGTCATTTGCATGGACCACATGCCTCTAGAGCATGCCTTTATTGTACAGGACACCTGGTCTGCATGTCAATGCCGACATCTCTTTACCTTGGCTGAATACAATTGCAACCTTTAACATGTCACTGGGAAAATGAATCCCATTGCCAATGGTCTGTCAAAAAAAAAAAAAAAAAAAAAAAAAAATTGGACGCCATTCAACTGTGATTGGATTACAATGCCATGGAAAAGCCGAAAGAAAAGATCCAGAGTTCCAAGCATGTAGGACATCCTGCTCTTCCCTGCATTTGGAAGACATCCCCCTCAATGACTCCAACGTCACCTTCCTCTGTGACGTCAGTACTGGTAGACCTAAAAAGTGGATACCTGCTCCCTCATGAGCCAACAGGCGTTTGATTTCATTCATGACCTCTCACATCCCTCGCGCTGATCTACTGCACAGCTACTGAAGATGAAGTTCATTTGGTTAGGCATTGCTAAGGATGGTAAGGATTAGGTCCGTGCCTGTAATCATGCCAAACATCAAAAGCACATCGGCACACGGATTCAAGAGTCGGCACCTTTCTTTAACCTCAGCGTTGTTTTGCCTACATTCACGTCGACATAGTAGGTCTCCTACCCGCATCATAAGGACATAATTACTTGTTTATCGTCATCGACTGCTCCACTCACTGGCCTGAAGCCTTTCCCATGGGAACTGCAATGTTCACCTTATTTGCATTTACCTTCCTCTTGGCTGAATAGCAAGATTTGGAATCCTTGAGCATATCACTCTGACAGGGGTACCACTTTCACCTTTCAATTGTGGACATCATTAGCAAATCTCCTGGGAAACACCCTACATCAGACATGGTTGAACGTTTTCGTCGCACCTTCAAAGCAGCTTTGATCTGCCACTGCAAGAGATCCAACTGGTTTACGCATCTTCGCTGAGTCCTCCTGTGACTAAGGATCACTTCAAAAGACCCATTAGATTTTCGGCAGTTGAAATGGTGTATGGCGACCCGTTGATCTCCCCTTCCGATTTTTTCTATCTGCAACCTCCTCCAGCAATATCCCATTTATACTTCACGTTGTGGGAAAATATACTCCATGCCGGAAGACTTGCAAGCCTCCAGCAAAGCAATATATACCGACAGATCTGCACTTAGCAATGCACGTTTTCATGCCCAATGACATGGGTAAGCCAGCACTAAAGCCCCCTTACGCAGCCCCTTCCCGAAAGCATTCTTGATTAACATTCGTGGCAAAGAAGGCTGGGTCTCAATTAGTTGTATAATACCTGCATATCTCCTGCCAGAGGACTCGCCTACAGTACGCTTCTCTAGAGTAGGATGCTCTATTTCACATGTATGTTAGTTTTAGGGGAGAGCCCTGTACAATACGTGTTTCATGCACGATCGTATACTGTAATGGTTTTCCTTTCGTATATTATCATTCGCTCTTCCCTGCACTGTTAATAGACTAACCTGTGTAAGCAGGCTAGCTCATGTTTGATTATGTTTGAATTTTTTTACGTTCTTGCTTGCAAGTCCATGTATATAATCTCGATGTTTGTTTAATAAAGTTCAGTTGCATCCACCTCGCCTCTTTGTTACAACCTAACAGCTTTGCCTCACAGAGTCATCCATGGCTTAAGATCTATCTGTGGTGGAACAATTAGTTAAAATTCATCCAGTAGTTCTGACGATATCTTTAAAATGGTTAAAAATGCAATTTTGGATCCAGAATCCGGAACCGAATTATTTTCAAAATTCAAAGAGGTCGTCCTTGACATTATATCTATCTATGGTGAAAATTCTTTCAAAATCCGACGAGTAGTTTAGACGTTATCCTATGCACAGCCAAATGTCCTCTCGATCGCAATACCTCCCTAGCGGAGGTAATAACAAAACCAATCCTCCTGAAATTGGAATATTGTAACATAACCTGGGGCCATATATTTACACATATTTCCGCTCATTGCTGATTTCTAATGAAACTATACGCAAAAAGTGTCATGGAATACCCAACCCACTTTTTAGCCTTTCACTTTTCATCCACCCCTGGTTCCCTTCCTTCATCCTGCTATCCAACCTCTTGGAACTTTTCCCCTTGTTGCATCTTGGCACTGAATGGTCTTCCAGACTCCAGCGCCTTGCGTTATGGGGTAAGTTCATTAATAAAGTCTATGAATGGAAACCCTAAAAGGAAGGAAAATCCAGAACTTCCTCGTTAAGATTTTTTTTTTTTATTTGGCAAACTGCTAATTTACTTCATAATATCTTGCATTTTTCATTGCTGCTTTATTGTTATTCCTCTTTTGGGAATATTAATCTTTTGGATTCCTTTTATCTCCTCTGTTTCTATACAGAAATTAAAATTTTCCATTACTCAGCTAAGATTATTTATCTGAGAGGTTTTATTTAAGATTTTCTTTACTTTTTTTTTCCATATCTCACCTCTGCTCTCCAAAGAGTACGAACATGAGATGAGGAAGGAAAAATATGGTGTTGATGTTAAAGGTGAGCGCATGTTCGTAAACATTCTTTAAAAGGTCGTTATTTGATTTGATTTTTTTTTTTTGTAATGACCACAAACCCAAAATAGATCTTATTAACTCACTCTACGCATCATTCGAAATTTTGGTTATCTCCCTCCCGGGGTTTTTCGACGCCAGAGGTTTTGCAACCAATGAATCTATCAATCCCTTTGTCATTTGCCCTATTCGCCGATGACATCACTCTCAAGCGCAACCCCTTGCAATGAATCATCTCCGTTGGTAACTCTTCTGCAATACTTAAACTTCAAATTTGAGTATTGCCAATTCATGGCTGGTGGCACCCTTTGTACTCCTATACTGTTTCACCTTTCATTGCAATAAGTCTCTTGAATCCCTTACATTCAACCTAATCTAATAGGAAGCCATCGTTATCGATGACGACTTTCAAAGCTCCCCCATACTCGTAGATGTTAAATGTAATGGGAATACTGCTACCCTTTTGTACATTGCTTTGACTCAACAGGCCAATATTGGACTTGCATACCTTGCCGCATACCTTTGCAAGGACAAAGGACAGGGACCGCATTTTTAACACTCATCTTCATCAATACAGTCGCGAGATAGGGTTTCCAGGTCAGCTTGTGGAATTGTACATTTCTTCAAGGACGCCTTGGATTAGTATTTTTATATCTTCCTTCGAGTGGCCTCACAGCGTTTTTCGGCCTTTTATATATATATATATATATATATATATATATATATATATATATATATATATATATATATATATATATATATATATATATATACATATATTTATATATATATATATATAGATATATATATTATAAGGACAGAGGCAATATAATTCTCTCTGATATAATTTCACTACAAACCAGACACTTTCCTTTTGATTTTTTGTGCAAGATTAACATTTACCATTTTTTTTTTTTTACTAAAATGGAAAATTGATCCCTATATGATGTATAATCTTTCGACTATCGATCGTCTTACACAGGTAATGTTCTACACCTATTAGATTATGTGGTATAATAATATCATTCAAACTTTTCCATTAGGTATTTTGTCTAGAGTTGCCATTGCTCGTAGGGAAATATATTTTCAAGCAGTGTCAAATGATCCTCCCCCAGACAGGTTATTTTGATAGACCCTTTACGGGCAACTGAGGGTAATTCAATAGAACTCAGTTCCTAACTGAAAATCCAACCCAAGTGCATCAACTATAAATGGTAAATGGAAATCCGGTTAGTTTGTGATCTTGTTAACACCCATAACAGACGCCTGGGCTACGTAATCAGATTGGCGGGGATTCCCTTGAATTCACGGAGAGATTTCCACGTAACCAAATAATGTTTCCGTTTATGTGGAGGTCATCTTCGAAATCCTTAATTTAGTTAACAAATTTGAGTCATTCCTTTTCCCTTGACGTTCTTCACACACACACATACACACACATACACACGCACAT
The DNA here is from genome assembly GCF_036898095.1 of Palaemon carinicauda. Classification (NCBI taxonomy): domain Eukaryota; kingdom Metazoa; phylum Arthropoda; class Malacostraca; order Decapoda; family Palaemonidae; genus Palaemon; species Palaemon carinicauda. Next base: position 16,895,922 of record NC_090754.1, read on the forward strand.
GTTTTACCAGGAAATATTTGTTGCTTGTGAATAACCTAAAGAAATGTCGAGAACCTGAAGTTTTGATATGACTCGACTCTTTTAACTCGTTCCCTCGAAGACAAAAGAATTGTCTCTTTTTCTCTTAGGTTGACAGGAGGGTTTTAGAAGGGGAAAAGGGATGAAGACGTGAAAGCTACAAAGAACAAAAGGAAGAATAGGGGATGAGAGAATGAATAGAGAGAGAGACAGAGGGTGGAAGTCGGAAAGAAAGACTCCTGGAATGTATATGAAACCTAATAATCCTTTGAACAGACAGATGAGGGAAAGGTGAAATGATGCTAAAGGTTACGGAGAGTAATAAAAAGCCGTGTACATTCAGGAGAAGAAAGGAAGGAAAAAGGAGCAAACATAAAACAAAAGAGAAAGTTGGGAAGGAAAAAAAACTGCTCTGTTGAATTATAATTAGGACAAGTTTGGGGAAATCAGCAGATAGACACATAGATGGAAATATGTATAAACAGGTATATGAATTGAAATATTTAGATTCAATTCCTTACAATAAAAGTTATATATATATATATATATATATATATATATATATATATATATATATATACATAAAGATATCTCTCTCTCTCTCTCTCTCTCTCTCTCTCTCTCTCTCTCTCTCTCTCTCTCTCTCTCTCTTTTTCTCTTTATATATATATATATATATATATATATATATATATATATATATATATATATATATATATATATAAGCAGAAATGAAATGATCAATACTGCTCTATCTTTTTTATTTGAAAGTTTTCGATATAAGTTATACAAGGCTGTCATTACGGTACGGTACGATACGATTGATATTTAGTCTAAAATTACGGTACGGAAATCTTGCCAAAGTACTGTACGGTACGATTCATGTACGGATTAGTGGGTAAAATTCCATACTGTACCGTACCTTAGACTTAGCTATATTACTAAGCAATTACTAATTTATATATAGCCGCTAAGGTAATTGCACAAGTCAATCTCTAAGGTACTTGGCATTTCAATTTGTAACAAACAATGCATGTATGTGTATCTCTAAGTCTAGAATTACTTCATTGATATGTCTTTATGTAATTCTTGAGGTATCGCGTTACAAACATTTGCAGAATTAACCATATAATCTAATATGTTTCATTGGGGTCTCTGCTTGATTATGAACGTGCCTTCTGCCCAGTGCTCATTCTGTTGTTGGGCTAATCAGTCTGCTCTTTGATTGTTAAAGGCATCGTAGCCACAGGAGTAGTGAAAAATATTCTCGTATGACGAGTTTATGGAACTTTCTGGTGAGACTATTTTTCTCCTATGTACAGTAGACTGAACAATTATATATAGTTGAAAAATAATAATGATTTATAGTCATAGTTGTCAGCCGGCGATAGTTACATTAACAAAACAAAAGAAAGAATCCCCATTTATTTTGTTTATTCCAAGTATTTTGACTTGTATGTTTGTTCTCTTTGTTCTACTAGTATCTGAAGTCCTACTCATGAACATAGGGATTGAACTGCTTGTTCATTTGTATGGCAACTGAAAGTGGAGTAAATTTAATGAAGCGTTGATTCGTATAATATGACGTTAAGGCATAATGTCTGTAGACTGAACATGCACCTTACTTTACTTGAAATTGAAGCTGTACATAAACACACACATACACACATACACACATACAGAAACGCACTTACAGACACACACGGACACACAGATACATACACACACATACATACATACATACATACATATATATATATATATATATATATATATATATATATATATATATATATATATATATATATATATATTTAATTGCATTCTTTTTACTAAAAAGCAGGTATTTCCTTTAGAAAAACAGCAAATAAAAAGTCAGTGAAATATATATATATATATATATATATATATATATATATATATATATATATTTATATATATATATATATATATATATATATATATATATATATATATATATATATATATATATATATATATTCATATAAGCCATATGTTATACTCCTAATATCTGAATACTCTCTACACCTCGGGATCAGAGACCCAAGGGGGAATCAACTTGAAGGTAATAGGTTCAAGTCGGCTGGGGAGTCGAACTAGGGCCCGAGAAACTGAGGTGAGAGTGACATGGCATCTAATCAAAAAGAAAGATGAAAATTGGTGACAATTCTCCCATACTAATTTCTGTCGAATTCAGATTTTTGTACTTAGAATTGAAATGAACCCATCTCCACCATTGTACACACATGTATTAAAAGGAGTATAATATATGGCTTATTTGAATAGGAAAACACGTCTATTTGTGCAAAATTTATATTACACACACACTCTATATATATATATATATATATATATATATATATATATATATATATATATATATATATATATATGTATATATATATATATATATATATATATATATACATATATACATATATATATATATATATATATATATATATATTATATATATATATATATATATATATATATATATATATATATTTACATATATATACAGTATATATATATATATATATATATATATATATATATATATATATATATGTATATATATATATATATACAGTATATATATATATATATATATATATATATATATATATATATATATATATAAACAACCACTGCAGGAGTTCTTAGTCCACTGCAGGACAAAGCCATTAGGCATGTCCTCATTCATGGCTAGTTTTGGCCAGTTTTCATCACCGTGCTGGCCAACTGGTGATGGTGGGAGATTTTTATCTGAGTGCTGGTAGCATCCTGACCTCACTAATACAGCTTTTTACTACGTTAGGCTCCCCACTGATATATATATATATATATATATATATATATATATATATATATATGTATATGGATAAATATCAACACAACATCGTGTTCAAATAGAAATAAATTTCTACCTCATACTTGGGATCGAACGCTGGCCCCTTCTAATGGTTGGTTTCGACCTGGCCTTTCATTAGAAGGGGCCAGCGTTCTATCCCAATTATGAGGTAGAAATTTATTTATTTATATATATATATATATATATATATATATATATATATATATATATATATATATATATATATGTATATATATATAGCCAAAGAACCATAGGGAAAATGAAAATAGAAAATATAAGATTAGGTCATGACGATTTATTTTATACTTTTTCATAGGACTGATTTATTGAACATGGTTTCTTTACATTTTTCATGTTACAATAAACATAGGTACATAGATAGAGAGGTTTATAGAACAATAAGGCACTCCCAAGCCAGCTACCTTGGCTGTTATCAGGTGTTTCCTCGGAAGAATTCACTCCTCATTAGCCACGTGTCAGGAAGGGTCATTTCAGGCTCACTATGCAATTTCTTCATATTAATGGGGGTAGCCTTATCCATAGAAATACATAAGCAGAATTATATACAAGCGTATATACAAGCATATCTTTACATATATACATATATATAGAAATATATACATAGATATAATCATACACATAAACATATAGGTATACACGTGTATGCCAATACATACACATATATTCATTTACTTACATATACCTGTTTGTACACATGATGAACATGCATATACAGTTATGCATATATAACCCTATCAACATGAACATGCAATTACATAGATATCAATACTTATATCTTACATAACAATATATAGTGCCAAAGCAATTATATATAATTGTAACCACTAGTGGATGCTAGCTTAGGTCTAAATATTAATTTCACAATAGCATTTATGATCTCTGCATTGTTCAGTTTTACATTAAGGGGTTAATCTTTCTTTTTTATAGCTTCAAATCTCTTTGTATATAAATGCATCGAGTTTGTACATTGCATGTCTAATATTCAAATTGTTATTATCAAAGGACTCTATGATGTTTATTTCGAATAAGTTATTTAATTGAATCCGTTTCTTTGCACATGACAAATTAATAGTGTTATTTTTATCTCTAATTTAGGCAAAGATTGCCTTATTATCTTGATCATATCTGCCACTTTTCTTTTGTTGTTCTGTTCTCTTTCCAAGGGCTTTACCAGTTTGACCAAAATCGAATTTTTCGCATGAATTCCATGGAATACGATATACACATCCCTTGGTAATGTTAAGAGAATTCTTTATCAGGACTGTTTTGATTGCATTGCTACTCTTAAATGCTACATTAACACTGAAAGTAAAAGTGAATTTTGCGTATTATAGTTTTTCCTGTTATCATTACTTGTTATCATTGCTCTTCTTAGTGCATCAGCTAATACAATTCAGGATACTTTAGTTTCGTAACTATTGTTCTAATCTCATTTATTTCATCATCAATATATTCAGGGCTGCAGACTCGTCATGCTCTTAAAAACATAGAAGTGAAACAAGATTTCTTAACTTTGTTACTTTGATTTGAGTAGTATTGGACATATGCAGAGGTATTAGTTGGCTTTCTGTATACAATAAAGTTTCAAAAGTGGGTAACTTTTACCTCAACCTCAGCAGTGCTTTGCCCACATTTACTTGCAGGCGGCGCTTTTTGAGGAGCGCCGCGGACCGAAGGTTGAGATGAATTTTTTGGCTAATTGGGGTGATATATGTCACATGTCACATAATCTGGTCCTTTTGCCTGTAAGTTGGCCGCCCCACATTGTACTGGCCTGCAGTGCACTGTTCTCAGCCAATGTGATGTGTGTGGTACAATAAGCACGCAGGATAGCCTAATCGCAAATGCATTATGTCGTTTTTGCCTTTACCAGGATCTGACCACACCACCCTTCCAAAAGTAGTGAATAATCAGAGATGAACAGCCCGTATCGTGCGAATCACAACGTTACCCATTTCCCTGGCCTGCAGTGCACGGTTCTCTGCCAACATGGACGCATATGGTATGTACTGTATAATAAGCACTCGGCATAGCCTATTAGCCTATGCCTTGTGTTTTTTGGCTGTGCTGGGATTTGAACAGGCAACTCTTACAAGAGCGATGAATAAATATGTCACAGATAGAGAGTTCATGTCATGAGGAGCTCAACGGTACCAATTTGGACGTCCTGGCATGAAGCATTCACCTGCAAATGGGACGTATACTGTCCACGCTAGGTCTGGAAAGCCAAAATCTGGAAGGTCACATGACCACTTGGTCCCGCGTAACACGCGCCATGTACGAGGTAGCGACAAGCCGCGTGTTCCATTTGAAAGAGCATATAAGAGCATATAATCACACGAGTGGAGGTCAATAGTAGACCACTCGTTCTTGAACAGAGCACGCGCAAAGTGAGCCATTTTTACAACAGTACCAAAATGTTGCAATTTTCCACTTACCCAAACAAATCTCTGGAATGAAAGACCCTGGTGGGTTCAAGTCCCCCATGGACAAACGTGGCCCCCAGCAAGTGTGCCTACCCCACACAGGTATTGGGTCCAATTCTTATTCGTAGGGTGCTAGAGCCACCAAGTTTGGGTTATTCCCGTAATGCATAATCCCATGTAAGGGGCCGCATAGGTGCACATGAATGCGCATGTGCGCCAACTGGTGGTGTGTGTGAGAAGTCTGTTCTGTCCCCTCACCGACTGCACTGGTTTGGTGTCCCCGGGTTGGACTGTTTAGCCGCCACTGAGCCGTCATTGTGCCCGCATCGCTATCACTGGGAGTACAGGTGATGACAGATTTGCACGTGGCACATGCAAAAGATTTATCCCAGAGATACGACCATTGGCATGTGGTAGACGATAGTAGGTCTTATCCCCATCGGAAGTAAACACGAGATCTTATGACTCATTTTCGAATAAATGGGCTTTGACCCCAAATCTTGGTTAACCTCATAAATCGTATCCCTATAAACGGGCACCCCTGGCTGCACGTGAAAGTGCACGTGCAACACCTGGTGGTGAGTGCTGGAAGCCTGTTCTGTCCACTTGCCGGATGCACTGGTTTGGTGCCCCTGGATTGCACCGTTCGGGTGCTAGGGGGTCGCCAGTGGTCTGATGACGCAATTTCTGGCAGTACACGTGCCCACACAGGCTCCCGTGGCACGTGAGTTCGAGTTTTGCCTGATATACAGCCTATATCACGTGGTGGCCGAGGGGTCGGCCTGTAACTTCATGGAGTTCAAGTGAAATCTATCGGCGAAATTTTCAGCAAATCAACTTTAAGTGTTTTTCGAAATAAGTCCCATATACTTTACATGGGAAATTTCAATTGTACATGGCACGTGATTTCGATTTTTCCCTGGGTAGCCATCTATACTGGCATGTGCCCCTGTCCCCTGACCCCAAACCCTGAAATTGTTATGAAAACCATAAGTTTTTGTGGGATTCAAAATAACCAAATCTCCAACACTGTGTTTTTTACCCTTTGGAGAGGTAGCTCAGCTTTATTTTCTATAGAAAATCAAATGCCAAAGCATATGATTTTACCTATTTAATTTCAACCTTCGGTTATGTATAATTTTGTAGGCCCCCTATCCCCATCACAAGGACATCGTTACCTGTTTATGGCCATTGACTGCTCCACTGGTTGGTCTGATGCCATTCCCATGGAAACTGCAACGTCCACCTCTTGTACATTTGCCTTTCCCACAAGGTGAATAGCGAGATTAGGTATCCCTGAGATTGTTTCTTGTGACAGGGGTACCACTTTCACCTTTCAATTTGAACATCATTAGTGAGTCACCTGGGAATCCCCCTTCATCAGACAACCACATACAATCGTGGGATATAACCCTGCTGCCAACAGAATGGTTGAACATTTTCACTGTACCCTCAAAACAGCGTTGATGTGCCGCTGTAAGGACTCCAAATGGTTTACCCACTTTCCCTGGGTCCTCCTGGGACTAAGGACCACTCTTAAAGACGCCCTGGAAGTCTAGACAGCTGGAATGGTGGATGGCAACCCGTTGCTCGTCCCTGCCAAATTTTTCTGTCTGCAATCTCCTCCAACAATCTCCAGCAGCTAAGTCACGTTGTGGGAAAATTCATTCCATGTCGCCAGACATACAAGTCCCCACCTAATCAACACATACCAACAGATTTGTACTTGGCAAGGCACGTTTTTCTGTGCAAGACACTAGCAAGCCAGCGCAAACACCCCCTTACACGGGCTCTTTCCTCATGATCCGTTACATGCCGAAAGTATTCCTACTCATCATGAGTGGCACAGAAGACTGGGTCTCCATTGATCGCCTAAACCTGGATATCTCCTGCCAGATGACGTGCCTACAGTAAGCCTCTCAAGAGCAAGGCTCCCTATTTCCCTTGCATGTAATTTTTAGGGGGTGGGGGGCGCATGTACTTCATGTGTTTCACACTCGTCCATTGTTACATATTGTTTTTTCTTTTTTTTTTTTTGCTGTTTATTGTGCTCTACACCTCTCTGTCAACAGATCCGGTTTGAGCCTTTTTTTTTTTTTTTTTTTTTTTTTTGCATTGATCTGTTTGAACTTTCGTGACCTTCTTACCATGAAACTGTTGTATAAAAAGCTCGCTGTCTTTCTTATTTGATTTGTTAGATTTTAAAGCTAGTGGGAAGTTCTTAGAAGTTTATCTTCCTATTTATGATATTTTTTTTTTATTAATTTTACATTGTAACAATTGTACATAGGCTGAAGATGATATAGGTTATATCTGAAGCTTTCAAAAAAAAAAGAAAAAAAAAGACGATAGCAGCAGTGATAATTTTATTTTTACTTAAATTACGATTCCTAAGAGGAACCCAACTGTCAATTATATATATATATATATATATATATATATATATATATATATATATATATATATACATATATATATGTATATATATATACATATATATATAAATATATATATATATATATATATATATATATATATATATATATACATATATATATGTATATATATATACATATATATATATATATATATATATATATATATATATATATATATATATATATATATATATATATATTTATACAGTATATGTATGTATGTGTGTGTTTGTGTGTGTTTGTGTTTTTGTGTATGTGTACATGTTAATCTAAATGCGATTGAGGGATTTAGATTGCAGGGGCAATCTATTTTGAAAACGGGATTTAAGGTTATGGAAACATTTATGATGGAGAAATTTAAATTGAAGGAGGGATTTCCTTACGAAATCAACACCATTTTACTGCTCATTATCTAAAACGAGAAAATATAATACCGGGTAATTGATTGGAGTTGACCCCCAGTTTCCTGTGCTTGCGTCGACTTCTAAACCCCACCGATCAAACCTTTTTAGTCTTTGGCTCCTTCTTAGGAGTAGAGAGCTTTGCAATCACTCAACCTTTGATCTCCACTTGAGGTCTCAGTCTTTAATAATGGTCAAAGGGAATAATTAAACTCTCCATTTTATATTCCCTTGAGTGGGGAAATTTTCAAGCTTTCCTTTGTCAAAGAAATAAACTATTAATACTTGGCTTTTTTCAAGTGTTGTTGAATTTACGGAAAAGTTTATTAAGGAGAATTCTTTAAAATACTTATTACTATATTACCAGGTTTTGGCCATCTTATTATCGATTTAATATCTATTTATAAGGATTTAAAGGGAAAGCCTCTTTAATATAAATACTGTAATCTAATTGTTAAAATTTTCCTTCAAAAGAAAATAGATTTGGACTTTAGTGTATCAGAGAAACAATATTGGAATCATTACAATCGCTTAACGTTCAGCTGAAAAAAATCATTACCAATTGTACCATTATTTCACGGATGTTATTTGGCGAAACAACTGGAAGGCTTGACGGTGCAGACAGCTGACAAAAACACACACTACTGCTCTTGAAGTTGCGGCTATAGAAAAGAATTTCATCTCGATTAAAAGACCATTTTGAAGAAATGACTGAGAAACTGAAAGTTAAATCGTCTTTGCTTGGCCTTCTCTTTCTCCTTTCATCTTTTATTTCTTTTATTCTTCTTAAGAAATCATCGATCAAAAGACGATTTTGAAGAAATGGCCGAGATTCTAAAAGTTCACTGAATTGAGCCAGCACCCATCAGGCCTTATCTTTTGCATTTTTCTTATTCTTTTTTTAAAGGCCGCTCATGAATGGCAGGGACAAGGGACAGTGATAATGCCGTGTAGGACAATGCCCTAAGGCTGACCACATATACTAATGATCAACGCTCAAGCCTTTCCACCAAAATTAGGAGCAGGAATGGCCTGGCAATGGCTGCTGATGATTCAGCAGGTGACCTATAGGCTCCGATAAACCACCCATCCATAGCTCACAAGGAGATTGAGGTTGCAGACACCATAAAAAATATCGAGTTTGACTGGGACTCGAACCCCAGTCCGGCGATTGCTAGACAGGGGCGTTTCCAATAGGCCATAGCAACAACTTTTTTTTTTTTCATTTGATCCATCTTCTTTCAAAAGCAAAAGTTTATCCCGTGCCTAAGGCAGGTCTTTCAACAGCTAATTTATTTCCTGCCGTGGCCGAGGATCCTCCAACCTTCGAACTGAAACAAAAACTTTATCTAGACATTGAAAAAGTGGATTTCACCTGCAAACCATGATGAAGGATAATGGCATCTCAAGGAGAATGTCACCACATCAGCATGGATTATAGGACACGTCCAAGAGAGAGAGAGAGAGAGAGAGAGAGAGAGAGAGAGAGAGAGAGAGAGAGAGAGAACTTCTGTTGAAAGAGAAAGAAGGAATACAATTCCTCCTCCTCCTATGAGAGAGAGAGAGAGAGAGAGAGAGAGAGAGAGAGAGAGAGAGAGAGAGAGAGAGAGAGAGCCTTACCTTCCTTATTCTATGTTTGTGTTCCCCAAGTCCCTCAGTTTGAGGCACCTCGTATATCCACCAGAGAGTTGCTAATGCATCTTCCGGTGTATTTTGCATCTTCCAGTCTTGGATGGTCTGGGATGCATCTTAGGTATTTATCGAGCTTATTCTTAAACACATCTACGCTCACTCCTGATATGTTTCTTAGATGAGCTGGCAGCTCATTAAATAGTCGCTGCATTATCGATGCTGGAGCATAGTGGATTAATGTCCTGTGCGCCTTCCTTAATTTTCCTGGTATATTTTTTGGCACTATTAATCTACCTCGGCTTGCTCTTTCTGATATTTTTGCTCCATGATGTTTTCAGTAATTCCTTCTATTTGCTTCCATGCTTGTATTATCATGTAGCGTTCTCTTCTCCTTTCTAGACTGTATAGTTTTAAAAATTGCAGTCTTTCCCAGTAGTCAAGGTCCTTAACTTCTTCTATTCTAGCAGTATAGGGCCTTTGTACACTATTTGTGCAATATCCTTTTGGTAGTGTGGGTACCATATCACATTGCTGTACTCGAGTGTACTACGTACATAAGTTTTGTAAAGCATAATCATGTGTTCAGCTTTTTTTGTTTTAAAGTGTATGAATAACATTCCCATTTTTGCTTTACGTTCAGCTGAAAAAAATCATTACCAATTGTACCATTATTGCTATTTTGTCGTTGCATAACATATACCTATTTAACATTACACCAAGGTCTTTAATTGCTTCCTTGTTTGTGATTGTCTTGTTATTAGGTCCCTTGTATGCATATACCATTCCTTCTCTGTTTCCATAATTTATTGATTCGAATTTATCGGAGTTAAATACCATCCTCTTTATCTCCGCCCATTCATATATTTTGTTTAGATCTCTTTGTAGTGAGTTCGTATCTTCATCACAAGTAATTTGTCTACTTATTCTTGTGTCATCTGCGAAACTTCTCACTACAGAGTTCTAAACATCACAGTCTATGTTTGAGATGATAATAACAAACAGCAGTGCAGCTAATACCGTACCTTGTAGCACGCCAGATATTACCTGAGCTTCATCTGATTTCTCGTCATTTGCAACCACTATCTGTTTTCTGTTTTGCAGGAATTCTTTTACCCATTTTCCTATCTTTCCCACAATATTGTGTTTTCTCATTTTTTTCTCTAATATATTATGGTCTACCTTGTCAAAGGCTTTTGCAAAATCTAGATAGATCACATCTGTGTTTTTCATTTATCATATTTTTGTTTATGTTTTCATAGTGTGCTATCAGTTGGGTTTGTGTACTTTTTCCAGGCACAAAACTGTGTTGACCTATATTAAACAAATTATTTTTAACCAAATGGTTCATTATTTTCTTTTTTATTACCCTCTCATACACTTTCATAATATGTGATGTTATACTAACAGGTTTATAATTGCTTGCCTCTAGTCTTGATCCACTTTTGAAAATAGGGGTTATATAAGCTAATTTATGTTTAACATATATCTCGCTCATATCTTCACTTTGTCTTAGCAGTATTGCAAGCGGCTTCGCGATAGTGTGTGCAGTTTTTTTTTTTTTTTTAACAAAATCGCTGGGACTCCATCTGGTCCGGCTGCCGATCCATTTTAATTTCGCTTATAGCCTTGACAATATCTGCTTTCGCTTATAGCCTTGACAATATCTGAGAGAGAGAGAGAGAGAGAGAGAGAGAGAGAGAGAGAGAGAGAGAGAGAGAGAGAGAGAGAGAGAGAGAGAATACTCTATTAAGCAAGAGAGAGAGAGAGAGAGAGAGAGAGAGAGAGAGAGAGAGAGAGAGAGAGAGAGAGAGAGAGAGAGAGAGTGTTACAATGATTTTGGTTATTTCAAAGATTTTTCAATCCATCCGCGGAGACTCCATTTGCTCTTTGATAGAGCGAATTAATTTAAATATTTAGATAATTCTAATGATCTTTTATAACTTATTCTTGAATTCGTTTACTGTGTTCATGTTCACTGCATCCGGTAGAAGTCTGCTATTTTGTTAGAATATTAAGTGTTGTTATATCCTTTTAATTCCAGTTTTTAACCGTTATCTCTGTGATGATTTGTTCCAAGTGAGGAGAGGTTATTGTAGGCTATATTTGTTATTCCTTTAAGAATTTGTAGATCAGGTAAGTTTGAACGTTCCATTCTCCTTCGATATCCATTTTTTCATAATGTTGGAACTAATTTGGTGGCCCTCGTATGTACTGTTTCTTGACTATCTATATGCCATCTGAATACATGGAGCCCAGAATTGGACTACGTATTCTAGATGAGGTCTTACTAATGATGTGTACAACTGCAGTACAATGTCTTTGTTTCGTTTTTTCAATTGTCTCTTTATGGAACTTATTAGTTTTTGTGTTTTCTTTTCAGTTCTTATGTTCTTTTTGGTGATTTTTAAATCTTTGCTAATAGTAATGCCAAGATCTTAATCCTGGTCCACACTTACCATTTCATTACTCAGCAGATAGTAATTTGTCTGTTGGTTACTATAACTTATGTGCATATATTTGCATTTCCCACAGTTGGCATTTCCCACAGTTGAAAGGCATTTGTCATTTCTTGGACGATTCTCCCGACTTGATTAGATCCTCTCTTAAGGCTTCTGCGTCTTCTTAGTCCGCAGCGTATGTGCCTAGTTTAGTATCGTCGAGAAATTTGGGTATTAGTTAATCCTAAATCTATGCCGTTAAAGTAAATCAGAAATAGTAATGAGTCAAAGACGGATCCTCGAGGAACTCTTCTTGTAACATCTGCCCACTCTGATGCTTCTCCATTGATTACAACTATTTGTTTTCTTTTTGTCAGCCAATCTTCGATTCATTCAGCAGGCCCGTTAATGATGACTCTCTAATTTTAACTATTAACATTTTTAGGTACTTTAAAAAAAAGCCTTTTGAAAATCTACGTATACGACATTTATTGCCATTCTTTTGTCATAGATGCTAAATCCTGTTTATCTAAAACCATGTTTGCTGTCTATCAGAAGATTGCTTTTATCTATATGTTCTACTATTGGATCTACTATAATTGACTTGTGCAAGGCAATGAAGTTAGACACACACTCCTATAATTTCCGGGTTGTTCTTTTGCTACCTTCTTGTAGTTTGGAGGAATATTGCCTAGTTTCCATCCGTATAGTGTCTTTCTTTCGTTGGCTGTCTGCTGGAACATTTGGTAAGAGTGGGGGGTTATCTCTTCTAGTTCTATGATCTCTCTTAGATAAATATCATCTTGACCTGGTGCCTTAGACTTACTAAGTCCCTTCATTTTCTTTTTGACATCTTCCATTGTAAAGGGAATTTTGTTAAGTGGTTGTTGTCCCTCTTATTCGATAACTGCTTTAGCGAGGGTCGTTTATACATTCACCAGTTCGGCTTTTTCCAAATCATTTGTTATATATAACCCCCTGAGTCTCTTAATGGGCTAATGTTGGTTTTAATTGGGTTTCTACTGCTTACATATACAAAATATTATTTCGGATTTTCTTCACTAGCTGATACAAGTCTTTTCTCCTCATTGATCTTGGCATTTCTAATATTTTTTCTGCTCAACTTTTTGTGTTCGGAAATTTCATGAAGAGAGGGCTGTAGACCCATTGATTTATGCTCTCTGTCTCTTCTTACTGCATCGGCTATTTCTCTGGTGAAATTTTTCTATTTGGTATCCATTTATCCTTTTGTTTTATTTTTCTAAAAAGGAGTCCCATTGTGAGTGTATGTTCCCTTTTCTGTTGTATTTTAATTTCTTGGTGTCTTCCTTCTGTTGCATCCAGTATCTTCGTCTGTAGTCTAGTTTTTATAATTTAATTTTCTTTTACATGAGGAATATCTAACTGATTCCTAACTATTCCTGAAATACTGGATACTAATTTTTCTTCTTTTGTTAGAACAATATCTAGTATGCTTTTCCCTTAGTTGGATCATCGACCCACTGATGGAGGAATTCAATGTTGACAAATTTTAGTAGCCTGTATCACTCTGCATATGATGCAGAATCTATAGAGTCTCAGTTTATTGTTGCAATGCAGTCTCCTTTAAGGACAGCTAGCTTATTGTCCCCTTCTGCTATTTATTAGTCTAAACAGCTCTTGGTCCTGTTCTTGCGATTGAGGTGGTGGTATATTATTAGTATTATGTTTTTTCTTATGGGGGTAATATTTGTTCCTGTAATTTCGTATTCGGTCTCTAATTTAATGTCTATTGGGTTTAGTTGATTTCTAAAATAGAACATTACCCGTCCACCTTATTACATTAAGGCGATCGTTCAAGAAAAGCTTGTAACCTGGAATTTCACATTCTCTGATAAAATCATACGTTTTTTTTTTTTCTCATTAGCCATCATTACACTGAAGCTTTCCACTTTGCTTCTAATTGACTGATTATTGAACTGGGTGACGTTAAGGGAGTTTTCTATTCTTTTTCTCTTCCTCTATAGCTTTGCTAGTTTCCATGATTTACTAGTGTCGGTGCTACTATAGCGTGAGGTCTACCGCCATATGTCGCCTACCCAGGCGGAGGGTGAGGTCTACCACGCGACAAGTTTGGACCTTCCGCAACCTAAATGCCATGGGGTACCAGCATTCTACAGTGAACCACCAGCAATATTATGTGGATCCAGCGACAGGAGCACACACACAGGCAATTGAGCGATCGTGGTTGGACGCTAAAACGATAATTCTGAAGAGATTAATGCGAGGTGTTGGTCGTCAGCTGTTCCAGTCTCATCTTTATTTTTGCTGGAAGGTGATGAGAAAAAATTCCAATGATCTATTGGTGTCTTTCTTAGAAGATGTACGAAGTGTGTATCGCTAGAATAAATGTATGGAAATATATGATAACATCTTTATTTTTACCTTTATTCCTTTTTTTAATGTAATTAGAAATCCAATGATCTATTTAAGTCATTTCTAAGATGTTTAAATGAAGTGTTTATTGCTTAAACAAATGTATGAAATGTGTTATTTCTATGAGGGACGAATAATTTAGCAGTAGACCGATAACATGTTTATTTTTACCTTTATTCTTTTTTTTAATGTAATTAGAAATCCAATTATCTATTTAAGTCATTTCTAAGATATGTTTAAATTAAGTGTTTATTGTTTTGTATCGCTAGAATAAATATGAAAGATATGTTTAAATTAAGTGTTTATTGTTTTGTATCGCTAGAATAAATATGATAACATGTTTATTTTTACCTTTATTATTTTTTTTTTCAATGTAATTAAAATTCCAATTATCATTTTAAGACATTTCTAAAATATGTTTAAATTGAGTGTTTATTGCTTAAATAAATGTATGAAATGTGTCTTATCTATGAGGGACGAATAATTCAGCGGTAGACCTCACGCTATAGTGCTAACGGGAGGTAGACCTCACGCTATAGTGCTAACGGGAGGTAGACCTCACGCTATAGTGCTAACGGGAGGTAGACCTCACGCTATAGTGTGGTAGACCTCACGCTATAGTAGCACCCTAGTGTCTTAGTTTAATTTTTATCTGGGTTATCTAGATTTCCTGCCACATTTCCTATATCTATTGTTGGAGGGTTTTCCAAGAGTGGTGTTTGAGTTTTGTCTACTGTGTTCCTTAAGTAATTGTACTGATTGAGATTATGCCTTAACTTCAGTTTCTCACTCATCTTCAATTTCTATACGATATTGTCTTATATATATATATTTTTTTTGGAGATATTCGCTAATCACTTCTGTACTTCCCGGGTTCATGTCCACTAATATAAAAGAGGGTTTGGTGACTGAATTTACCCATCTGCCGCCGCATCCGCTTAGTCCCAGATGATTTTCCAACCTCCCCTAAGTACTGTCAAAGCAACAAACAGTTAAGTGCCTGCCGCAGCTCCCAACAGAGCAGCATAAGGTAGAAGCCTGTTTCCTCTCTAGGATTGCCAGCGGAAGGCTAGTGATTACTGGGATTTCTGGACATCCAAGAACAGTCAGTTTCTTAGGTACAACTTGTATTACCAGAGAGCAGAATCTGGGCTTCTTAATTTGGCCAGGACTCCAACAAGGCACAAAAGCTCTGTCAACCTCAAGAACAATTGAGCTCATTTCACTAGAGGTCGGTTGTAGAGTGTTCAGCTATTACACGTTAGGAATGTGCTTTATGGGACACTAGGAGAAGAGAGAGTTTACAATTTTTGTCTTTTCTCTTGAGAGAGAGAGAGAGAGAGAGAGAGAGAGAGAGAGAGAGAGAGAGAGAGAGAGAGAGAGAGAGAGAGAGAGAGAGAGAGAATTTAAATTTTTTTGTTCTCTTTATTTGTACTTATCTATCACTTTACTGTCTTTACTTCGTGTCTCTCTCACTAGCTTATACATACGAAGGGAATTTTTTTATTAAGTAAATTTACATAGTATATACAGCAAGTATCTATATATACAGATATGACACTTTTACAATATATATTTTACAATATTTTAAATACTTAATACAAAAAAGACATTGACTCTCATTGCTTTAAACTACAAAGTACTCTATAAAGTTTTTACCTCTAATGACACAGTATGATTGTTAAATATTTTCAACATATTGGCGGGTGAAATGTTTCTCTATATCGTATGATTTTGATAGGACCCACTTGGTGTATTTTATTCTACATCTTAATAAGGAGATTCTTTCTGAAGGAGATACATTGTCATCCCTGCTATACCATACACAATTTATATATTCAATGAGAAGAACATTTATTGTGTTTACCCGTTTCTTGGTTTTACATGTGTAGTCCATCATCAAAAATTTTATTGGTTGTTCTACTTTTAATATACATATTTCTAAAATTAAGGTTTGAAACCACTCCCATATGGGTTTAACATACATACAAAAATATACAACATGTAAAGGATTTTCTACTTCCATACATTTGTTACAGAAATTATCATTTCTTATATTTAGTACTCTAAGCCTTTCTTTTGTGGCTAATGATTCATTCAAAAATCTGTACATCAAACTTCTCTGGTACGAATCAACATATTTACACGATAGATTATTCCATATATCCTTCCAGTTAAAGAGTGGATATCTCTCCAATACAATAGGCATATGTTCTGGCATTATAGACCTGTAAATATTTTTACTTTTAACATGTGGAAAGTTGGGAGTTTTTATCAATTTCCTTAGGGTATCAACAATATAATTGTAGAAAGGAGTACCCGAGTATGATACATCATGACAATTTTCCAAAGGAAACATATAACTTATTCTAATACGTGTAAAATAAAGGGCTAGCTGCCTTCCATAACTTTCTGAAAGAATAATCTTCAAATATGTGCTCGATAAAATAGCTGCTGCCTTGTAATACACATTGATTATACCTATGCCTCCTTTCGCTTTTGGAAGATAAAGGGATTCTCTCTTAATTAATAGGCTGATACGTTCCACACCACAGGTACCGAAAGATTGCTTGTTCTCGGAGTTTTGGTTTGCTCTTTACCAATGGAAACACGTGGCACATGTACCACACTTTACTTAAGATTAAGGAGTTAATAATGACAGCTTTTTGATACATAGACAAAAATCTGTTTGAGAGCATGTTTACTCTTACCTGAACTTTGCTAATGAGTTCATCTCAGTTTCTTTTAACCATTTCTTCATAATCATTGCATAGCAACATCCCTAATACAGTGCATTTGTTCTTATGTTGCAACCATTCAACTGGCCATTCATTTCGATGTTTCCAGTTACCCAGTCCCATAACACAAGTTTTTTCACGATTTAGCTCTGCCCCTGTAGCTTGCTCAAATTTTGCTATTGTATGGAACACTTCCTGTATGCTCTCAGCTGTTCTAACAAACACCGAACTGTCATCCGCAAACCCTATGACAGAACACTGGAATGCATTTGGGAGTTCTATTGGTTGAACACTTACATTTTGTTTCATAGTTCTATACAGTGATTCTTGGAACAAAACATATGCTATCATTGACATAGGACAGCCCTGGCGTATCGATCGTTCAACAGGAAAATAGTCACTAACCATTCCATTTATACAAACTGCACTTAGGCTCCCGTCATATAGCATTCTTATTTTCATAACAAAATCGTCTCTGAAACCCATTCGTGATAAAGTCTTAAACATAAAATCTAGATTTACCCTGTCGAAGGCCTTACTCCAGTCCAGATTGACCAGAGCTCCGTTTAAATTATTTTCATTAACATAATATATGATATCACGGATTAGTGTATTACAGTTTATTATTGATCTCCCTTTCACCGAACAAAACTGTTCCTCTGATACAACCTTATTTAAAATACTCGCCATTCTGTTTGCCAGTATTCTTGAAATACATTTATAATCAGTATTTAGCAATGCAATAGGCCTCCAGTTCTTCAAAGATAGCATGTCCCCTCCTTTGTGACCGAGTTTTATGATACCTTTCTTTTGACTCTGCCCCAATTGAAAATTTACGTTTAAAGCATACTTCACCACTTCCGTAAACTCAGGTTTGATAATATTCCATGTTTTTAAGTAAAACTCTAACGGAAGCCCATCCTCCCCGGGTGTTTTACCTTTGTTCACAGATTTTAAAGCGTTAAATACCTCTTTGGAAGTTACAACACTACATAACACTTCGTTGTCTTCCTCGTTTATGGTGCTGTCAATAGACATAAGAAAATGGTCTTGTAACCTCGAGTCTGTATGTACCTTAGAGAATAGAGCTTTATAATACTGCTTTACATGGTGAACAATAGCGTCAGTGTTACGCAGTGTTACACCATTCTCCAAACGCAATTCTCTAATAATATTTTTTCTTCCTCTTGATTTCTCTTTCCCTAATAGATGAGCAGACAGTCGCTCTCCATTTAACCTTTCTTCTGTTTTTAACCTAATTTTTACACCTTCACTTATTTCATCTTTTATAGACTTTATTCGATCTTTAAGGATTTTCATTTGTTCAAAATCGATATTACCAATCGAAGCCTTGTTAGCTAAGACTTCTAAGTGGCTTTGTAAAAAATTTAATGTACCATATTTCTCTTGGTTAGCTTGTTTGGACAATCTAACAAAAAAATATCCCACCACTCCATGATATTGGGATATTTTCTTTTTTCCCTTTTCAAATAATCCCAAAACTTCTTGAAGTTCTCGTCAAAATCATCTCTATTCAGTAACGATGTATTAAATTTCCAATATCCCCTCCCCATTCTACACTGTTTGTCTATAAAAAAGTGGGTTAATAGCATGTTATGATCTGTCATAGATAATGGAATATTATGACACTGTTTTATGTTACTATACAGGTCACTTACATATATACGGTCAATTCTGGAACCATAATCAGCTCGATAATAAGTATACGAGGGTATATTGTGTTTCGAAAACCATACGTCTTTCAGAGCCAGTTGTTTTACCAGAGACTTGAGCGCTTTGGATACATATCTTTCGTTCCCCGTACTCACGTCTCTCCCTGACAGTACACAATTAAAATCGCCACCTAGAATTAAATTTGAAGTATTTTTATCAGAAAACAAACTCTCTCTTTCCTTCTTATTAGAAGATCCTGACGGTGCATATACATTCAACAAGAAAAAATGACTGCCATTATGTTGGATTCTTGCAGATAATATACTACCCGTTTCATCTTTTTCCGTTGACATTACAGAAATATTAGACATTTTATTAAATAAAAAACAAGTGCCTCCTTTAAAAATAGTTGGCATATTCAGCAGTACTTCAAAACTTTCCTCAAGATATCTTATCTTATTCCTATCTCTAATATTATGTTCTTGAATAAACAATACATCAATCTTATATTGAGAAGCTAACATCTTAAGTTGTATCTGTTTGTTGAGCTCATTTAAACCACAAATATTTATTGATGCCACTATTAGAGCCATTAGAAAAAAAAAGTTTAATTTATTTGCTTATTCTAGCAAGTTTAGGACATTTTTCCTCACTGCCATTGGTATGGTCCTCGTTATGTTTATGTTTACATAACCCAGGCTCACTGTTGGGGGTTATGGCTTGTTCGGTGTCATACTGCATATTCTCTAAATCATCAAGGATATTAGATAACTGAGAATAATTTAACAATGGATTCATAACACTTCCATCCTCATCGTCCTTAACATTAGAAATACTTTCCCTTTCTACACTATTATTTTGAATTTCAGCACTATCTTTACCATGCAATTCAGAATGTTTACATTTCATTGTCGAGACATTCGTTAGTAACCTTTTATTAGCCGTTATATCAACTACTCCTTTCCTTACCTCTTCCGGTTGAGAACCATCCGTCATAACCTTGTGTACCTCTGCTACTACTGTCATTACCTTTATCCCTGGTTCGCTAGTTTCGTTCAACTGTGTTTCTTTCACTTGAGTCTGTGGATTTCCGTGTTCGTCCCCGTCTGGTAATTCCTCACTGATACTACTCATTGTTAAATTTCTGTTGTCTTTACCCACTAAGTCGTGTAGCTCATCTGTAATTCCGGTGTTCAAGGAAGCATTACGACCATCCTCATTACTGCTGCTAGGCTGATTAAACGCTTTACTTTCTACTGGTGTTAAGGCAGGAAAATCTCGAGTATCGAATACATTTGATCTTTCATATCGACTTGTCTCGCATTCTCTTGCTTCATGAGATTCTGAACCACACTTGAAACACGTTCTCTTTTGACCACTATATAGCAACTGAATTTGAAAACCATTCACAGTAATTTTCGATGGAATATTCTTTTTGACCTATATTTTGGCGGTACGTATACCACTTAAAGCACCTTTAAAAGGACCCTGGTTATAAACATTGCGTCTTAGGCCCTCCACTCTACCATACTGTCGAAGAATATTCGTTAAAACCTCATCCTCCATCTCCTCTGGACAGTCTCTAATAGAAACAAAGGTAAACATTGAACTTTCGTCTGTTACTTTCAAAGAAACACTATTACCTGTGACATATTTCCCTTCGAAGTCTTTGACAACACGATCATAAACCGCCTTTTCAGCGAACTTGACAATTACCCTTTCTCGTAGAAACTGGACTACTTGAAGATCTTGAAGGCGAATACCAATATGTACAAACAATGCCGCACTTACATCCTCTTGCGTTGGCTTTGTGTTCAAGAACACTAACCCAATAGAATTCACTCTTCTTAAAGCAGAAGCCATTTTTCCCTTGGTTCAAACACAGTCTTATTATAGTTTTTAGGGAATAATTCCCTTTAAATGAAAGGCTTTACAGCCACACGTCTAGGTAGGGAACCCTGAGGCCCAGCCCCAGGGTACAACGACTAATCTTCCCAAAACCCAGGAGGGTGTTGATGTTAAATTTTCACTTTGGAAGATTAAGTCTACAGTTTTTACGTAATTTCGCCGATGACCACACTTCCTACATAATCATCAGCTTCATAGTAGACAAGAGGCCACAGCAAAACATCCAAAGTTCCAAAACAAGCTGAAATAACGGAGCTCTGGAACTACTGTCCGTTCACCTCAACAGTTGGGTCGAGCCGTCGAGACTCCAATGGGAATCAGTTACCTAAAAATTGTCCACTGCAGTAGAAATGTAGCCAACTGTTATCGTGTTTTCAGGCCACTGGAATATAAAGAAAATATAAAATGAGTAATATATAACTTATGGTATTAAATAGGAAATGGGAACTATAAACAATTCTTTGAAATATAAGAGATAAGAATATCAGAAAAAAATGAAAAATAAAATAATGAGATGAGTCATGAAAATTAATATTTCTTATTTTCGTTTGTGATCCTTTCCTTTCTTGAAGGAAAATCATTTAGAAATTTGACTTTATACAAGAGATTAGTGTCTTGAGAGTAATTTGTTCATGTGTAACTCAATATTAGAGGTCCATTGATAATTATTTTTGGTGTTTAAGTTTAAGATCGAATAATCTTTATTCCATAACCATAAACTTGGTAGAAAAATTCCATTGTAAAGAAGAATGAATGTAAAATCAAGAATAATTTCCCTTTGTCAATATCGTTATTGACAAACATATTAATAATTATTTAACATTTTTCTTTTCTATTTTAACACGTTTCCTTTGTTTTGCGGAATGTACATAAATCAGTTGAGGAAAATAGATCTAAAAATCCAATCAGAAATAATTAATATTTCATTGAAATAAGATTCACCGAATCGTAAAAATGTTGTACAACTCTTATCAATTGAGAGAGAGAGAGAGAGAGAGAGAGAGAGAGAGAGAGAGAGAGAGAGAGAGAGAGAGAGAGAGAGAGAGAGAGAGAGAAAGCATCAGGTGTTGTATATTCGGGAACCATCAGGGAAGAGGATGACAATAATGATGATGAATTGTGGAGATAATGATTTCGATAATGACGTTGACACTAAAGGCGATAGTGATAGTGAGATAATCATCATCATTTGGACCTGAATTGAAGGAAAATGAATGAAGACAGATGGACAACTTTAATAGAAATTCTTTTGAAATAGAAACATCTGAGAGAATGTTATATAATGATCATTGTTGTCTGTGGGGACATTGCTATGAATCCTTAAAGACAGTAACTGTCATATGCTTTGAACACGCGGCTCCTTCTTCTTCTCTTTATTTTCCTCTCAAAATCGACGCACTTTATAAAAATAACACTTAAACTATTAGAGAAAATAACGTTCATTGATCTTCAATAAACTAAGAATAAGGATCATATGATTTATATAAACTATCATCAATTAATTAAGGGTTAAATAAGGACATATTACTATGAAATAAACACAAGAAATTCTATGTGAGATAATTTTGGAACAAATTAAACTACTCAGGGAAAATGGCTATCAGCGATTCTTTACGGCATAACCAAATAAAATTATTAAATTTGCATACCATAAATCTTAATACCTAATGTTCTCCCCACCATAAGAGCAAAAACAATTAACCAGTATAACACTAGGAAAGGAAAGGAGTGGGTGTCTGTATGTTTATTTGGACAACTCACCCTAACATAGAAACAATAAGTTATAACATACTCTACCATCAGCTGAAGACATAAATTACAACTCAAAACATTTAAACAATTCATTCATAAATCTAATATATGAGGTCTTTTAATTTGACGACCATTCTTAGTTTACATGTTACCATCGACAACAGCATTTACATTAGTATTCTGTTCAGATGTCTCATCATCTATTACATCAAAATTCATTGCAGAATTGTATTTTACATGTTCAGGGACTTGCCCAGAAAGATTCTCTAATACAGGGCTCAAGTGAGAAATATTCTCCAAATCATGGAGTCTTTGTATTGATGTATTAATGACAACCTTTCTAGTTTTACCATCAACCGATTCCTTTTTTGCAATCACTCCACTATTATATGGGCATATTATCTTCCTTTACAAGCACAGTGCTATCAACCTTCAATTTACATTTCTGGTTAAATCCTTCTACTACAGGAGGTAGATTTGCTACGTAATTTTTCATCCAAACATTCCAAAAATGCTCCAACCTTTTATTTCCATTTTCTCTCTATCATGTAGCTCAGTGATATTAACAATTTTTTTTCGAGAGAGAAAGTTTCAGATCATAATCAGTGTGTGAGCCACGTTAGCCATAAGCCACAAGGAAACGTAATATATATATATATATATATATATATATATATATATATATATATATATATATATATATATATATATATATATATATATATGTGTGTGTGTATATATGTATGTATGTATGTATATATATGTATGTATATATGTATATACGTATGTTTGTATATATATATATATATATATATATATATATATATATATATATATATATGTATATATATAAATGTATGTATATATATGTCTTTATGTATGTATGTATGTATGTATGTATATAAGTATATATATGTATATACTTTATATGCATATACAGTATGTATGTATATATATGTATAAACATATATGGATATATATATATATATATATATATATATATATATATATATATATATACTGTATATGCATATATATAGATGTATAAACATATATATGTATACATATGTATATACAGTATATGTATATATATGTATATACAGTATATGAATATATATGTATGTTTATATATATATATATGTATATATGTATATATATGTTAATGTATATGTATATATAAATGTGTATATATATGTATATATATGAATATATATATATATATATATATATATATATATATAAAGGTTTATTTATGTATATATATATGTGTGTATATATATATATATATATATATGTATATATATATATTTATATGTGTATATATGTATATGTATATATATATATATATATATATATATATATATATATATATATAGATGTATATATATACATACATACATACATACATACATATATATATGTATATATAATTATACACACACACACACACACACACACATATATATATATATATATATATATATATATATATATATATATATATATATATATATATATATATATATCCACTCAGGATTCTCCAGTTCAGGTTCAACTCTTCCTTCCCTTGCAGTGAACTCACGATCAGTAAAATGGACACTTAGAATCGTTCAAGCACTCTACCTCGGGATAACCATCTCACATCATTATGCATCCTAAACCACCATATTCTGTCTGATATTCACCCAGTAGCTTAAGAAACTGACAATGATTCAATGTCCTTGTAACAACAGAATTCATCACCTGATCAACTAGGTACATTATGTATTGAAGTTCAGTCTTTGAGTTTTGCCACAAGTGCCTCCTGGTTAATTATACAATGGAATGTAGCAAAATTTTGAATTTCTTCTTCTTCTTCATTAGTCCAATGAGAGATTTTTCTCCTTGCCTCTCATGTTGGGGTCACCAGTATCAGTTTGCTTCCATCAGTATCGCATGACTCAATCATAGAAGGTTGTAGTTCCGTGGGGTTTTATCTGTGCTTAAGTTTTATAATGAATTTGTCCATTTTGATTATATGGTGAATAGATTCACTGCCTAAATTCCTGATATATAATGGAAGATGAGTGATATGGAAAATTATGAAATTTATATATAATACTTTGGACTTTTTCTCTAATTACTAATGAATTTCTTCACTTCTCTTTCTCTCCTGCAAACCGCCAATCGGGTCATTGCGAGCCACGCAATGAAGACCACAGATGAAGATCCTCTGGGGTACAACTTATGGTTCAATGACAACAAGGGGTTTAGAAGTTATATTCCTACCAAGAATAAAATGATGTGTAAGATAATGGGCAAAGTGTGGCTCATCTCTTAATATGGCCAGAGGTAGAGAGTTTATACAGGATGTAATTTCTACAAGAGTAGTCTTTAATTCATTCTTTCCTACATATCTAATTCCCAAAGTCTTTTTCAGAGCTATCTTCATTGACCTAGAAGTCTCTTAAACCATTCTCCCCACCATGGTGAACTTGGTACTTGAAACCTCTATTTCGGTGCTAAGTGTCCAAATACCTTATGTACTTTCAAGGAGGCTGCAACAAAGGTTCCGGCAGTATCGTAGTTAATAACACTCAGAATACCTTGGCGAGCAACTATCGACGTGGAAACAATCAACCAATGACATAGCCTCTGAGTTCCAGATGCACTGCTCTAACTATGCACAAGTAAAAGTAACATATATATAATTTTTCCATGGACAATGTGCACTAAATGCTGGCCCAGCAAAATCTATACCTGTAACTGCAAAGGGGGATACTGGAGTAACTCTCAGATCATGCAATGGAGCAGCAGGTTGACTATAATGATAACTATCGTGCCGACAACAATCGAAACACTCTCATATTACAGTCTTAGCCATTCTTCTTACACCATTTACTTAAAACTAGTTCCTAATGATGAAACAATGCTGTTTACACCAGCATCCAGCATCTTTCAAAAATTTATGCTGAAACTGTACTAAGAGTTTAGAGAAATGTCTTTTTTTCAGAATGACTGGGTGTTTTGACTCATAACTCAGGTCAAAAAACTGAAGTCTACCCTTTATCCTAAAAATACCTTTACCATCAGTAAACGGATCCAGTTTTCTTAATCTAGAATTTTTAGGAATTAACCTTTGATCAGACAAAGCCTTGATTTTATTAAGGAAGCCTTCCTTTTAATTTACTTTAAGGGCTGCTTTTCTGGTCCTATAAGGGAAGGGAACCCTACGTACTACAGGACTTCCAATAATTTTATCATGTTTGTTTGAAAGCATTCAACATTTCACACTGCATATTACTCGTTTATTGTCAAATTTGCACTATCGAAGCACCAAAGAAACAAGAAAGTCTTCAGTTTCGTTTTGAAAGCATTATATCTCCAGTCTCTCGAATGTCTAATAAGAGCTTTGTTCCCATACTGACAAACCTTCCGTTATTTACGTGGATTATTTTTCAGTGGCAGCTGGAGGTAGCCATTAAACTTTAATTGCGAGGTGGCAACTCTGTCTAACCTATTGAGTGGGTAGGCTGTGGGTGGCTGGGGGGTACCCAACTGCATCTATATACAGTATACTCTCACAGCAGTGAGAGATGTCCCTTTTTCTTTTGGCTCAGTAGAGATCGGATGTGTCCGCTCTCCTCCTGACTGTCATTGGACTTTTTCAATTCTGCTTTCTCTTTTTAGGTGTGCGTGCTTTCTCTTGCGATCGCCTTCATCATGTGAACCTGTCCAGGGCACGAGGGTGCCGCGTGCGCGACCTTCGTGCCTTCATTGGAGACCGACCCGCACTCTTTGTGCCTTACTTGCCGAGGGCATCGATGGGAGCAGGGTTCGCCCTGCACAGAGTGTAGGGAGTGGTCTGCCTCCCAATGGGAGAAATTTGAGCGGCGTAGGAAGAAGAAGACTAAGCGCAACCGCTCTCCCTCAGGGGCAAACAGAGCGCATTCTTCTTCTCGCACCACCAAATCTCTCTCAAAACCTCTTTCTCGCTCGTGCTCTTACGAGGGATGATCGAGTAGGAGTGCAGATCGATTAACTCCTTGGCAACCCTGGGGTACTGGGGGGGTTGTTGTTTCCCCTTGAGGAGCAACTTCTCCTCCAGCCGCTGGCGAGCCATTCTCCCTTTCAGATATGCTGCAGGTGTGGTCGTCCTTAGGGATTTCAGATTTCGGGATTCCCTTCGAAGGAGGAACTGCTGTGCCCTTTTCAGCGTGGTTCCAGGAAGGAATCTCCTCCATAGCCGTTGACATCTCACGCTCTGGAATTGTGCGAGGTCCATCTGTCACCTTCTTCTGGCCCTTCCATGCGTGAACGAGGTGATCGTTTGCGTTCACCTCTATAACATGCCCCTGTTGACGAGGAACCCTCTCTCCATCCTGGGATTTCGTCATCCCGTAACCTTCAACCTTCTGTTTCTCCCTACAAGAACCTGTAGGTTGCAGGTGTGGATCTTCTGGGGACCAGCGCTCCTATCATCAGCAGCGCGAAAGGACGAGCATCACCATCACCTCGCCTTTTGGGACTCTCTTCCCCTGATCGCCGTTTAAGATGATTGAAGGATCTTTTGGATCATAGGTCATCACGATCTGAGCGCTCTTCTTCCGGAAGACGCTCATGCTCTAAAGCTTTGCGCTTACGAGACCACAGATCTCATCGCTCTTCTCAGAGGTGTTCCTCTTCATAATGACGAATCTCACCATCGAGTTATTTATAATAGCGAGCAAAGTCTAGACCTAGGTCCAGACGCTCACGTTCTTGATGTCTGCAATCTAGATTCCGAGAATGGCCTTGCGCTCGTGAGGATGATGTTCACGTTCATGATGGCAGCGTTCACTTTTGCGAAGGTACTGTTCACGAGAAGGAAGTTCACACCATTCCCAAACGAGAACTAGACGCTCTTGTTTATGAGCATCTCGTTCACGATCACGATCACGAACCACGTGTTCAGGATCAAGGTCTAGACGTTCTTTGTCTAGAGGTAGAGGTAGGCGTACACGCAGTCTATGAGCACGTAGCCCCTCAACCAGACCTTCCAGACGACCTGAAGATGAGAAAGACCATTCCTCTAACAGGCATCCATCTAAATACCTAGTGCCTTTCACTGTCTTGGAAGTTCTAGCAAAGCGTTTGCCTACGCGATGCGTTCTCCATCGATAGTAGTCCCGACTCAGAAGCCTCTTCTGCCAACTTCGTTGGATGTAGGTGGTTCTCTGGGGCAGCAGAAAGGTGTTAGATTTTCGTTTTCCTCTATGGCTACTTGTGCGATTTCCGTGAACGTTCCTATTAGTTCGGACCTTTCTTTGCGTCTGAAGGAACATGTTCTTCTGCTTCAGAGGTTATTATCTCCGTCGACTGAGGCTCCTTATAGAGTTCCACCCAAAGGACACACTCCTAGGGAATTCAAGGGTATACCTAGGGTTTCAGAGCTTCCTCCATGGGTGAGCACCTTCATGACCACCCTCCTGAAGACTCTGAATGTGGCATCTCCACCGCCATAACGTCCAACTGTCTCAGTCAAGGTAACCCCTAGGATACCCCTGGAACCCTCGTCGGGTTCGTCAATTGAGAGTCAGGACCCTAGAAGGAGGTTGACGGCAGACAAATCACGTAGATCACCTCCACTCCAATCGTGTGCTGAAGGCCCTATTCCTTCTGATTCTTATATAGCCAACTTACCTTTTACGCCAGTGAAGGTAAAGGTCATAACTAAGAAGTAGAAGAGAAAGATGAGAGGCATAACACCACCTCTCGCTGATATCATCCACCCTAGGATGATTAGGGACATAGGCTCGCCCAGAGAGATCACGATCAATCCCTTCAACCCTCAAGACATTGAGGTAGTGCCTCCAGACCAACGTCCAGTTTCTGTACATCCTTCAGAGAAGGAGCCTCCAGCTCCTGCTGCCAAGGCTTCGTCTAGTGCCTCGAAGGCCTTGCAGATTCCCCCCCCCACCCCCCCCAAGACCGCGGAGGAACGTCCTGTACAGAGGGAATCAAAGGACACAAAGACCAAACCTAAGAACACCGCGGCACGGGAAGCTAGATTGGCTGAGGCACAGAGATGATCCCCTGTGGCGGGCCCACCCAGTGATTCTGTTGACGACCCTGACCTACCCCAGGCTCTGGATGTGAGACTGGAGGTGGACAACCCCTTAGACTCGGAGGATGAGAATCTTCCAAATGCGGGCAGTCTGAACTGTCACTCCGAACAGGAGAGACTGGAGTTGGAACATACCTTTTTTGGCAGTTCCTTGCCTGTATGATGGAAAACTATTGCCCAGATAGCTGGAACTTCTAGTTCCCTGAGGGCAGGTTCCACCTCTCGGTCCCTTTCAGTTCCTTTCGTTTTACAAAGGAAGTATTTCGAGATCGAAGGGGAACCACGTTCCACCATGACCCTCGACCCTTTGGTAGAGTCCCTAACAAAGGGTGTTCCAACTCAAACCCTCTCCTCTCTAAAGGCCTCCCTCTCAGCAGTTGAGCTCCTGAACATAGAGAGAGGCGCAAAGCACGCAATGCAGGCTGCTCCGTGGCTCAATTTATGGAGTGGATCCTTAGGCTTCATGGTTCGCTCCCACAGTCTATCGAAGGAGTCCTTCCAGTTGTCAGGTACCCGGATTCTCAAGTTTCTGTTGCGCCCCGTTGTCAACCTGTAGGCGAAAGCCATCCTCAAGAGAAGGGATACCACCATAGGCTGGTTCCAAAAGCAGGTGCCGAAAGTGGAGGTCTCTTGGTTGAGGAATTCCACCCTTATGGGTTTATCTCTCTTTATTTTGGAAGAGATAGAGAGGGCTTCTGAGCAATGGAATAAATCGTCCAACGATTCTCTCCTCCATAGGGCCATGACATTGCGTACCTATGGTTGGCCTGCCCAGTCTTCTTGGCCTCGGCAAGCTCTTTCCTTTACTCACCAGTCAACTTTTAGGTCCTAGGGGCCTTCTAAGGTGTCGAAGTGTCCCTTTCAGTCCAAGGGACAGAAGGGGTCCAAGTCATTCAAAGGAAAAAGGGGAGGAAAGGGAGGTGGCCGAGGTGGTCTCTCCCAGTAGGAATGGCATTCCTACTCACCTACCACCTGTGGAGGATGCCTACAGCGCCGCTGGTTGAGGTGGGAGCTTCACAGGGCAGATCCCTGAACGGTCCAAGTGCCATAGCCACTGTACTATGGTCTTCCATTGTCTTGGGTTAGAGTTCTCTTGCTTGGGTGTACACTTGGGCACACTATTCTATCTAATTTCTCTTCCTCTTGTTTTGTTAAAGTTTTTATAGTTTATATAGGAAATATTTATTTTAATGTTGTTCCTGTTCTTAAAATATTTTATTTTTCCTTGTTTCCTTTCCTCACTTAGCTATTTTCCCTGTTGGGGCCCCTGGGTTTATAGCATCCTGCT
The DNA here is from genome assembly GCF_036898095.1 of Palaemon carinicauda. Lineage (NCBI taxonomy): Eukaryota > Metazoa > Arthropoda > Malacostraca > Decapoda > Palaemonidae > Palaemon > Palaemon carinicauda. Next base: position 16,926,052 of record NC_090754.1, read on the forward strand.
TCTCCATCTAGGGTTGTAGCTTAGTAATTAATAATAATATCTCTCCCTCTTCTGACTCGGGATCCAGTGCATCTAAGCTTCTATGCAAAGGGATCCATAAAGGAGCTGGCACTCAGAGCCAAAATCTAGACCATGCAGTAGAAAGAAGGTCTCCGAGAGGTTGCAGAAGTGTCCCCAGGCTTCTACAGTCGAATTTTTTTAGTGGAAAAGAAGACTGGAGGCTGGAGACCAGTCATCGATCTCTCCCCTCTGAACAAGTTCCTTCAGTAAACTCAGTTCAGAATGAAGACGGCAGACACGGTCATCCAAGCGGTTCATTATCATTTCCTTTGTGTAGCCTAGTATCAGTTATAAAATTGTTATACTATACACGTCCCGATTGCTTTCTGCGAGGGAGCAATGAGATATATCTTGTTTTCCTATATGAACCCAATGACGTTCATATAAATAACAACCTCTATTTTACTGCATTGCACAGGCCTCGAGTATACTAACTTTGTATATTTGAGCGAGGTGTCAAAGTTTTTCCTAGACCACAGTCATATACTGTATTAGATAAAGCTGTGTTAATGTCCATTCCAGATCTTGGACTTCCACCCACCTAAGAGTGAGCCATCCACATAAGTAATGGAAGGTTTGTTAGTATGGGAACAAAAAACAAATTTGGAGATAATTTATATTTTCCTCTAACTAATACAAACCTGGCGTTATTTATATGAATTGGCCCGCCATCACCTGTTCCCCAGAAGTCTTTCCTGAAATAAAAATTGACGTCTCTCACTACTGTGAGAGTATACATAGAAGCTGCTGGGTAACCCGACCCCGCCACCCCCATCCTATCTGCTCAAGTGGTTCGGCAGGGTTGCCACCTCGCAATTAAAGTCTAATGGCTACCTCAAGCTGCTGCTGAAAGATAATACACATAAATAATTCTAGGTTTGTATTAGTTAGCGAAAACTACAAATTATCTCTGAATTTTTCATTTTTGTATTGTGTCAGGGCCACATATTTAAAGGCCCTAGAGAGCAGGGCCCTCCAACCCCATACCCGTGGGTCAAAAGTGGCCCGTTTGATTTTGAAATTGGCCCGTGAGAGATAAATGAGTAAAGTATATTTCTCTTTTTATATCATGAATATTATATTTATCGCTTATCCTTAATAAAAGAAATATTCTTCTCAAATAAAAAAAAAATTATTCAGTGGCGTTGGTTTTGTGTTACATCATATTTTCAAAAGATGATTTCTTCAAAATAACAAAGCTCATCACTTAGAACGCTGTATTAGTAACTGGGCTCCATTTTAACCTCGTTTCAACATTCTTATTCTGTAGTTATCCTTATTTCATTAGAAATAGAGTGCCAAGATCATAGTTTCCTTCTCTTCCTTTTTTTTCCATCGGAATTAGAATGATCTTATGTATAAAGGATATGCAGGTCTTCATACCAGTGTGTCACTGAAGTGTCTGGGAATGTGAACGCTAATGCGAATGTAAAAGAGTATTTTAGATGAAATAAAAAACGAACACTACAATGCCACAATATATGCAAGTGAGAAGGAGGAGGAAGAGGGATATTCTAGCCTTGCGGTATTTTTGTAATGTAGATTTAAGTGTAAATGTTAGCCTAAATTCTGTAGATACCAGCTGAAATGAACTTTACAAGATTTATCAATTATTTTAGAACACAATTGGGTAAATTACAGATTTTGTTCTTATTGTATTGGCCTTGCCAGACTCTTCTAACTAGGTCTACTATGAGTCTAGCTAAACATAGATTACCCAGGTATAACAACTGAAATCTGTCTTTTAAGAAAACAATGTAATCTCTTCCCATAGATTATCTAGGTAAATAAGGAGGCTTATTTGGTTAGCAGTTTGAGCCTTCACTTTCACAATCAGAGTCATTACTTCATTCTGGGTCAGAGTATGAGTCATTGTCAATGATATTAGCAGCGGCATACATTTCATTATACTGCCGAGTATTTTGCTCAGAAGTTTCAGCATCGCTAAAAGATTGTGTGGTTCAACAGGACCAGGAAATCATTCTGGTATGTAATGACCTTTATTTGTCATCCATCAGTAATGCACTGGGTTTAAGTCTTTAGCTAGTTGAGTGCTGTTGGCGTTACCCCAGATAATGCTCGTATAATGAGCCCGCTGGATCGTGTTTTTAAGGGTCTTGTCACAAAAAGGAAGTGCACAGTCCACTTTATTTGTGTTGGGCATTGGGGTCTCCTGAAATGGAAAATCCTACGTTAAATGTACTGCTAAATATATGTAAAAGATTGCGGTTCTACAGAGTAGCTTGCAATGTTTCAAGTTGGCAACATTTAGAAAATTCATATTTCATACGGCATTTAGTAACTTATTCTTTTATGTGGTATTTAGAAACATCATATTTCATAAGAAATGTATGTAATTCCATGTATAATAATCATCTTATTAATTTTTCCAGTCATTCAAACAATCTTTTGTACTATCCCATACAAAAAACACACATAGGCCTCAGCTATCTTCTGATCTGGTTGAACTCTCAATGTCAAGCTTTGGAAAAAAACTGATGAAGGTCCTAGTAGTATCATTTTCAAGTATTTCATATAATTCTACTTTCCCTTTATGGAAGAATGAAACAGTAAAATCCCAGCTTGTAGATGCATGCAGACCAGGTAATGCTGCTGTCTGGCCAGCTTGTTTTACCTCTAGAGTTGCAGCTTTGCTTGTTACATTCAAGTACCTTCGGTCATTCCCCGAGCAACAGTCCCTGATTGTGTTCTTCATGGAGATACCATCCTTCTTACTTCTCCCTAGTATCCCTAAGATGATGATGAGTACATCGGTGTCAGAGGCCCGGATGATAAGGCTTCCATGGGTGTGAGAAGCATGAAGAGCCAGAAGGGTGTCTACTTCTTCATGGTCTCTTTGGAGGACGTCTAGTAGGTCTACGGACATTTTCTTTTCTGCCTCCATGTGAGAAAACAATTCTTCTTGCAACAATGATAGCTCCATAGTGGTCATTCTGCCATTACTTCATCAAATATTTTGCCAGTTCTTTTTTGAACATACCATTCTGTAGCAGAGTTTTGGATCTCTGTTTTGGTCATTGCTCACTACCAGGTATGACAAAAGGATGATCTTGAGCACCATTCAAAACTTGTTGACTCTTTTTTTTAAGCAATGAGGTAGATATCTGTCAAACAGAACATGTATCTCATTTGCCATCCCAAAGTGTTTGCAGATATGGCTCAAGAGACCTCTTGCAACATTTAAGTAAGATATGTTTCCAAGACCTGTCAGATATGAATGAATCGGCTGTCGACCGTCAATTAAACATGCATCATCAGGAGGCAGATTTTCTACCCTGTCTTGCATTGTTTCCAATTTTCTCAAGAGCAGATTCTTTTTGGTTCGTTGTCGTGAGCCATCAGGATGGAAAATGGACAGGGGAACATCTGTGATTGGGAAGCGGCAAACATACTTCAGGTCAAAGTTTGTGTTCTGTGATATTACCACTAGTATACGGATAAACTTATCCCGCTGACTCGTTGTTACACGATTTCCAGTTGATCGTACTAACTTGACTTTTGTGTTCTCATTGGCAAAGTTGCTGACCTTCCTTCTTTTAATTGGCTTCAACAACCTGGAGCTTTCCTGTGCACATTCTTCTCTAAACTTCAGCTGAAGTTCATGGCCACTTCGAATGGTTTCCATGAGGTACTCCTTTGTCGTCGATGTTGTTCCTTTTCCTGTTGCAATGTTTAGAAGACAGTATGATGTGATGGCTGGCTCTGAGAATGGATCATAGGACTCAGCCATTGTTTTTAACTAAGCCTGTACATGTCGGTTATCTTTTTCTGTCCTGGAGGGTTGGAGCTGTGACTTTGGCTGCTCTTCTGGTAGTAATCCTGTCATATGGCGCAGTTCTATCACAAACATTCCTCTCTGGGTCGATGTTATGCACCAGTGCCTTATTGCATTGGGTGAGTTATGAAACCCAACAATCCCTTTCATAGGTGAGGCTGCATCCCTGTTAACTGTGTGGTCCAGTGTTAGGTCTATTGCTGTCCTTGTAGAGGGCTTGGATGTTCGGAAGATGAAAAAGGCCCCTCTCTGTAATATTGACCGAATCCTTGGATCTGCTGCCTTGAGCTTTTCTAGAAACTCTACTCCTCAGAGATGGGAAGATTCGGAGGTAGGTCTCCATGGTGTTTGTTCTTACAGCACGCCTCAAATCACGATAACCCCTATTTATGAGGTAGATATAGCAACACCAGTACTGAGCTGTTGGGGACATGTACCCTTCCAATGCTGGAATGGCCTCTTTCAAGAGGAGGGAAAAGTCTTCCTTCACCTCTTTGGACACTGTGGTCAGAAAACTCTCATATAGCTTTCTCTCCATTAGCAGAGCAAGAATCTGATGTAATCTAGAGCAGTGGTTGTAATGCTTGCCTTTGATGAATGCATTTGATGAACCTTCAGCAAGAACCTCACATTCTGTAAGGAGGTACTATGACCCATGAGTCATTGATATTCTGTATGTCCCCATAGCTCCATAGAAGGTCAGCTCCAGGTGGGAGTTACCCAAAATGATGAGAGGTCTATCGAACATTGGAGCTTCAATTGATTGGATTGAATATGCCTTCAAGGCTACTTCATGGTCATACGTCACAACAATATATTCCTGATCGGTTTCCCTGGCAACCCGGAGGCTCCTCTTCATGGTTTCCTGGACAATGTTATTTCTAGTAAGTGAGTAAGGAATAGGATCCATGCATATAATCTTCTAGACTGGAAGTCTATTATGGGCAAACTGTGAAAAGACACCAACAAACAGTGGCTGTGGCATCTCCCGTGACAGCAATAACCAATAAAAATCAATCATTCGTTGGGTAACAGCTGCCTTGGAGTAATTCTAATTGTATGTCAATGGGACATCAAATGTAGCCTTGCTGAGCTGACAGTGCAATGGGGGAATCCCACATGCACATCCTTCAAGCTGTCGAAGGTTTCTACCACTTCCAGTATTGAACTTCTGAAGGTTATTTGCCTCACCCTTGTTTTGATAGCAAATTCCAACAGTTGTATGTAGGGTATCTTAGCCATTCAATGTGTTCATGTTTACATCATAGTTGCCCCAAGCCAGTCCTGTTGCAAGACCTGGGTTCAACTCTATACTATCTGGTGCATGCCTATCAGACTCCTCAGCTGTGAAAGCAAACTCTGTTTCCAGAGCTTTAACCCCATCATAGCTCAGGGTATATCCTATACGATTAAGAATGCAAATGATGAGATTGGAGCATCCACAGCTTTGCCAAGGTTGGTTTGCAAAAGGATTTTTGTGGTGGCCCCACAATATTTATCAGTCTTCAGCCGAAGTCTTTGTTCTGCTGTTGTTTTCACTACTAGCCATGCACTGTCATAAAGTTCTCTCAACTTTTCCCCATCTCTTTTCTTGCAGAAGATACATGATTGCACTGGTCCGTCTTGTGGCAGTGTCGAGGTGGCACTTCCAGCATCAGTTTCCTGAATGAATTTTTTTTTAGATCATAGATTTCAACCTTATATTACTTATACCTAGTTAAATATAAATTTGAGGCATGATAGAATACATTATATTGGTTCTCAATGATATTATCCTCAATACATAAAACCCATTATTTCAGCAATAAAACTAGTATATATCCTGTCTGGTTATCTTTGGGCAGTGGCAAGTTGCCGTTACTTTCATCATCAGCTTTAAAAACAATATTCAAGTCCTAGATTACAAACATTTTACTTGATGTATACTAGTCCAAAGGAATAAATTCCATATTCATATTGATGATCTAGAGGAAAAAGACTCAAATCTGTAAAATGTTAGTATCATCAATAATGCTTACCATTTGGAGTAGATTCCCTTAACTTTCAACTTCCATTTTTCATATTACCTTTGCATCAAACCTCTGGGGAGAAAAAAGGACTAAGGTGAGTTCTTCTCATGTAGATATAAGTTTTGCATGTAAATTACGTATGATTTTCGTCGTTAATGTTATTGTATTCTTCATTCAAGTCAGTATATGTAAATTTGCAATATTCTTAAGAAACAACTTTTCATTTCACATATTTTGTTACGAAGTCTTGTGTAACTGTTTAAGAGTGTTATATGACCTTACGAGGTTTGAATGAGGGCTTATGAAAATCTTTTTTCTGTTTTATATTTTCATGAGGTATTGGGTCATGTTTGTGAGAAAATACGCAATTCTTATATTTGCCATGTGTTTTGGAAGGTTCTAAAAAACCCCAGTGTTAGATTTTTTATTTTTTTTATTTTGAGAATGGTAGATGAGCTGACATAGCTGAGAGAGAGTTACTGTGCAGCGTGGTTGATCCTCCTGTGCGATACGTGATAGTTGATAACTCTGGCGTCGCTAGGTGTCGGCCACCAAGCCACGAGAATAATCTATTAGAATTATCTAGAAGTAGCTAAGTTCTTATATATGCACCCCCCAGGGATGCATAGTATAAGAGAAACAGCCGTCCTGTGAAAGAGCCAAAATTCATCCTCTCTCTCTTTTAAAGAGGTTGTAGTGTATCCTCTCCAAAGTGATATTGTGCCCCAACATAAATCATGTGCTGAAATGTTATGGAAGACGTTAAGGGTGATTTTAAATTTATTTTTTTGTGGTCAGTTCTGGTATTGTGTAAAATTTGTTTTCAAGTTAAACAAGTGATTGTATAATTTTCAAAAGTATTTATTTCTTTTATCTTTGTGTTAGGCTTTATGCAGATTTAACATTTCGAGTCAAGTGATTGTATAATTCTCGGAGTGTAACATTTCTTCTCTTAATCTGTTAGGCTTTATGCAGATTTAACATTTCGAGTCAAGTGATTGTATAATTCTCGGAGTGTAACATTTCTTCTCTTAATCAAGTTTTGCTCAGACTTAATATTTTGAGTGATTTATTTTTTTACGTAAATTCTTTCAGTGTTGTAATTTTTATAGAATATATTTATTTTTGTAAAATTGTGTATTGTTTCAATCACCAGTGTTTATTTCAGTACTCACTCGTACCCCTATTAAAGAATCGAAGTAAGTTGTTTGAATAGATGGTAATAATAATTACCCAGGTTTGTTTTGAGTGTACTTATGAGACCTTTGCATATTCAGAGTTTTTACATATTGCTGTCTGGGAGTTATATAACTGTCTCAGAGCTCAGGTATTAATATTTTCAAGTGTAACAGCCGTAATATATATAATATTATATATTGGTTCCCAGACCACGTGACTATTAATATAGCAATATATATATGTAAATATATATATATATATATATATATATATATATATATATATATATATATATATATGTATATATATATATATATATATATATATATATATGTATATATGTATATATATGCATATATATCTATATCTATATCTATATATATATATATATATATATATATATATATATATATATATATATATATATATATATATATATATATATATATATATATATATATATATATATATATATATATATATATATATACATATATATATATATGTATATATATACATATATTGTATATGAATATATATATATATATATATATATATATATATATATATATATATATATATATGTAGGCTTATATATATATGAATGTATATGTGTTTCTTCTAGTCCTTAAACAGTAAAAACCACTACAAAAACATCATGAATGATTATGACAATAACACACTGAAATTGAAGAATTATGAAGTATTTAATTCTGGCAAACTTCATCATTCAATGAGAAATTGTATTCAATTTTCAATAATACCAAAGGATTTTAACAAATATTGTTCACAAATGATTGACCTTTGAATATGTATATAATCAACGTTGTTATGAACCCCGCCTCTCTCTCTCTCTCTCTCTCTCTCTCTCTCTCTCTCTCTCTCTCTCTCTCTCTCTCTCTCTCTCTCTCTCTCAATTATATCGCTATTATTCTTTATGTTATGGCTGAGCCTATTTAGACAGTCTTGCACTCACGTATCTTAGGAATATCTGATGAAAAAAGGAAAAGTAAATAGTTTTATATGTTAATATCGAATTCTACCTTTGGGGATGTATATACATTGGGAATTCATTTATGATAAATATTTTGTCAGGAATATATAGGTTACAGTGGACTTGGAATGATAGCTTGGTTGGTTAAACACTGCTGGAATTTCTTCTACTTAGACCCATAGGGTCGAATCCATGCCCAACCAGATGCTTTTTCATAAATAGAATTTCAAGTGCATATACGTTCTTAAAGGTAGAATTTGATATTAGATGCCACTGAAGTTCATATGTGTGTGTGTGTGTGTGTGTGTGTGTGTGTGTATGTGTGTATGTGTTTAAACAGGATATTCCAAAATTAAGAAAAGTCTTTGAAAACTCTTTCGTTAGGAAAAAGTTTTGTAGATAAGATTTGAATTTTGACCCAGTGAAAGAAGAAGAAGAAGAAGAAGAAGAAGAAGAAGAAGAAGAAAAAATTGATCCCCAAATGGCCCATTTTGTGCTTGAGTGATTGGGAGTCTGGTGTGTAACATTTTCGCCTGAACAGAAGAGAGGAGAGAAGCGGCCTCGCTGATTCCACCAAGAGTTTCAGACGAATATTTCGGAGGACGGAAAAATCCCTTCATAATTGCACATGGCAATATCTTTCAGGACTTCATTTCTCTTTTTCTTTTTTGAATGCCGGAGCAGAGAAGAATTTCAACTGAAGAAAGATATCGTTAATTGGTAAAGCAATTTCATAGTTTATTAATATGGTGTAATCTACGTATTATAGCATTGTTGCAGAACTTGTCTTTTCATGTATAACCTACGAACTCTCTCTCTCTCTCTCTCTCTCTCTCTCTCTCTCTCTCTCTCTCTCTCTCTCTCTCTCTCTCTCTCTCTCTCTCCTAAAGTACCCTCCATTGTAATGGTCTGCTGAACTCTGAGAATTCAGAAAGAAATAGATAAAGAGATTAATATCCAATTCTGGAACCTGAGCGACTTTTGTTATTCGTCTGTTATCGTTAAACATTAGGCTATTTAACTGTTTAGTGTGGTTACTTAGACATAAAGTGATCCATATGTTCATATATATATATATATATATATATATATATATATATATATATATATATATATATATATATATATATATATAAATACATACACACGCACACACATACGAGTATATATATATATATATATATATATATATATATATATATATATGTATAAAAATATGTATACATATATATATATATATATATATATATATATATATATATATATATATATATATGTGTGTGTGTGTGTGTGTGTGTGTGTGTGTGGATGTATGTGTCATTGGTGCTTGTAAATATGCATTCACTCCGAGCAGAAAAATCGAGATATGTAGCCATTTATTCTTCCAGGCTAATCGCACTTCCTTCTCCTAGCTACAAAAGCCGAATTCCCGCGAGACTAAGAGTCCATTCCTTCCTCGCCATAAATCACCGGCCTTGAGGAGTGACCTCTGTGCACAGTCCGGGCGAAGTGGGTCAGCCCCAAAAAGCAATTTATTGTGTACACGAAACGTCATCGGCCGAAGATCAGGTTGTCTCGGAGAAAGAATGGCAGAAGTTTGTCTTCTAATATAGGGGTTCAGAGGAAGAAATTCAATGAGAGTGGTTTCTTTTATTTGATGGGAGCCAGCATGCGTCAATGTGACTTGAATCATTACACCCTTATGTGCCGTAAAGCGACTCTTAAGAGGGATAAATAATATCGATTAAAATTGTCAGCAATTTCCCCATGATAAAATACTTCCTTCAAACACCATTGTTATTTTTTATTTCTTTTAGATGTCTGTCTTCATATGTTAATCTTGCAAAGTTATGATCATAAAAGAGAGAGAGAGAGAGAGAGAGAGAGAGAGAGAGAGAGAGAGAGAGAGAGAGAGAGAGAGAGAGAGAGAGAGAGAGTTGTGTGATATGGTTTAGAGGCCGAAATATTGGCCTCCCCGCTGAAGTTCCATTGAATCTCATTTCCCCTTGTAAACCTGGACAGTGAACTACAGTATTGTACGTACTTAGTGTTGACATGACTGAAGGAGGCTTCAACTAGGAAAGAGCATAACAAAATATAAACTCAAAAGATATCTAAGTACACCGAGGTGAAGTCATTTCTCTCTTTGAAGCCTAGCGTGTGAAAACGCACTTCAGGGATCCTCTTCCGCATTATCAAGTCCTGTCATGGAAGGTAAGTCAGCTCTGTGTTTTTCTTCAATTGTGAAAAGGCTTTTGATGATAGGTGAATCCAGGATTATAAATCATTATCTCATTTATCATTTTTATCAAAGCTAAGACCTGCAATATATGCAGGAAGCGCGCCATACTGTTGCACAGTATGGGGTTTGCCGAACATGGTATTTACAGTTTTGACTGTTAGGATTTTCTATCTGGTTTAGCAGGTGATGCATCTTAGTCAACTTCATAGCCTTTCCACCCATACTCTGACATGTTTCCATGCTTTTCCAGGCTGATAAGGTACTTGGCTAGTTAATGACTCTGCTATACAGGTATAGAAATGAACAATAAATTGAATAAATTATTTGGAAATAGAAGGATGGTCTGTCTCAAAAGAATATTACATCTTAATAAACTTTAAAGCCTTTCCCCCTGTACTCTATCATGTTTCCATATCTTACCCTGATAAACAAACGGCAACAAAGTGAATAAATGTTCTGGAACAGAATGCATACAATACCATTTGGTCATCTTCATTATCTGGAGCGTGCGAATCGTGTTGCTTTGCATAATGCTTGCTTAAGTACATCTGGACACATGAAGTGTTCCCTGAAGCTATGTTCATCTGACCTAGTCGAGCGTATACTCTGCAAGGGCAGAGTATAGTTTTGGAGAGTAGGACTATCCTGTCTGTGGCTGACTCGACACTTGGTGTTGAATGGTTTCTCTGCATTCGTATTTACTCCAATAACTTTCCACATGTATGAGTACCCCATTCTAATTCTGGACATTACTGTTTGTTGTCATTCCTGTTGGAGAGAGATGGCGTTGTAGTTTGATGGTCCTGATTTTCCACTGTTAGCAAGATATTGCCTAACTGACTCAATACCACAATTCTGGTATTGTCTCTCAATTTCCTTAGCTACCTCTCATCCAGCATTTCTCTTGATGGAAGATATAGGTATTGCAGTGTTATACTGGACTTCTCTTCTTCTTACACTTCCTCTGGCTATGACATCTGCTATCTCATTTTCGGGCAGGCCAACGTGTGAGGGAGCCCAGATGAACTTGACTGACCCTCCTTTGTTGTTGATCTGGCTTATTACTTGTAGTATTCTCTAAATGTAGGCCTTGAATTCGCTCTTCTAACTGGTTAGAGATAGCTGGGCTGCCCTGCTGTCGCTAACTAGAACGATGTCTTAACTGAATTTCTTTCCAAACTTAATTCTAGCTAGAATTCCAAAAATCTCAGTTAGAGTACTGGAGCTCCCATCAATAACTTGTTAACTCTCTGCAAACTTCTTTTTCTCCCACAAGAACCCTGCCCCATCTTCCGTTACTGAATACGGATCCATCTGTGTATACTGCTAATCCTCTCTTTATGTTCCCCAGTTTTCTAAGGAACTCTTGTTGTAATTCTTACACAACACATTCTTTCTTTCTCGTTAGTGCTTCGTTCCATTGCACTGAAATCGATGGCATGTCACAGAGTGCCATTTCAAGTGTTTTGTATGGCACCTTTGCTTCAATGTAGTCTTCTACGTCCTCCTTGCATAGATTTGCTCTTGCTTTTGTTTCCCACTTTGTAGGGGCCTTTGACCTATTTAGCAGATTGTCCTTACACTCTTATTCATCTTTATTAGATCCTGTTCTTATGTGTTGTCCTGCTGCTATTTCCTTAATGTGCTGTTGTATGATCAGTAGTCCGGCTCTCTTTTGCAGGATGTGAGGATTAACACACACTGGGCTTCCATATATAATTCTGATTGCCTTCAGCTGTATGCTCTCTGATATTTTAGCCTGTTTCTGGGTGATGATAGATCTTATCATTGAGATGTAGATTCTTATCAGCATTGCAACAGTTGACCCAAAGTTCCAGCCCCTCTTGCTAACGTTGCCAGTGTCTTGATCCTTAGGCTACACAGGCTCTTGATCCTTGCTCTCTCTTGTATAAGTTTGGTTCTCTTAGTTATAATCATGCCCATGTACTTGTAGGAGTCAACTTGTTCTATTTTGTGTCTGTGTATTCTGAAGGTGCAGTCCACTTTTCCTTTTCCTCTGATGATCTTTGTATTATAAGTTGAGATGAAGAGGCCAGCACATTGTTTACTTGTTTAGTTCAAGCTTTCAGTACTATGTCATCTTCATATATAATCTTTGTTATCCCCTTTACTTGCATCCTGTCTATAATGCTCATAAGCACATTAAATAATGTTGGTGATAGTACACCACCCTGGGGAGTCACTAGCTCTAGTTTCTTCCATGATGACATCTGTCCCTGAATCTTAACTGAGCACTGCCTGTATACTAGGTAATCTTTGATGATGTGTCGCAGGGTACCGCTTATGTGGTTTGCCAGTTTGCTGATGATGATCTCATGGTTTTCTCTGTCGATTCCCCTTTCAGGTCGTTGAATATTTTTGTGATTGTGTTCGGTCCTGTCATGACCATATGTATGCAGAACTGGGTGCTCTTTTCTTTTATGAAACCATACATGTCTTTGTTTAGTTTACCCCGTAGGCAATAGTTTAGTCTGTTCAGAACAATTCTTTCAAAGTACTTAAACAGACATGATGTGAGGGAGATAGGCCGAACTCCCCTGGCTTTCCTGGTTCTGTGATAGGAATTATAATGGTCTTCTTCCATGCCTTGGGTATGCCCCCTCCAGCTCATATCATGTTGAATAGGCGTAGGACAGTGTTTCCCTTGATGGTTGTTAGGAAGTTACTGACATCATATGGGACTCCGTCCATCCACAGAGATGTTGATTTTCTCCTTTTCTTTGCTCTCTGGAATTCTTCCTCTGCTCTTGGAATGCAATTCGACACCACTCTCATGCTGAGTGCTTTCATGTTCCATGTTTTCTGCTCCTTCTTCTGTTTGCTACCATACATCTGACTGGAGTGAGCAGATTCTCGCTGCATGCTGCTGTAGCCCATTTGGTTGCGAGTTCCTCCCCTTTTCCCTTTGGGTTGATGTCTATTGGCATTTTTTTTTTGGTTTTTCATGCAACTTGTGCTATCTTCTTGTACACTATGGCCTGTCGGGTCACTCGTTAATGGTTTCTAACATGGTTTCCCAGGGTCTCTCTTCAGAGTTAACCATGATTGATTTTAGTTGCTTTCCCATTCTTTGGAGTGTTTTCTATTTTCAGTGGAAGGGTGATCGAAGTATCTTTTCCTCAACTTGACATACTGCTTCTTTCCTCTCTCCTGAGGGCATTGTTGGAGTTATACCACCTCTTTGCTACAGTTATGGCTGTTCTATTACCCATACTTTTCTTTTCTCTGATTTCCTTCATTAGTGTCGAAATTATGTCCTAATTGAACATGTCATTGCCTTCTGGGGTGTATGAGGTATACCATTTATCAATATCTCTTTTCACTCTTACTGCTTTCTATGCTGGTATGTTGATCTCTTGTGAGACACCCTGCTCTGCTTCTCCCTCGCTTCTAACAGGCATGTTGACATCACATCTTATACCATAGTGGTCTGACATCAGAGTTACAGCTCTCCATGTCTTGTGATCAGTATATTGGTAGTTTGTAAGTACATGGTCTATTCTGTTTCCTCATACATGGGTGGTGGGTACCCTTACTTCGATATCTATGAGAGAGAACAATGTATTGTTCCTAGGTATTTGTCTATTGCACTGTTCCAACCTTCATCCTTGTTATTTAGGTCCTCTATCCATAGTCAGTATTGTTTGTGTTTCTTTGTCAATTTCCTTGTGATAAAGTATAATTGCTTCGCCAGGAACGTACACATTTTGCATCTTGGATTTGCTTGGTTTTGTTAGTGCTCCTTGATCATCACCTATGTATTTGGCCAGCCAGCTGTCACAGATTTTTGTCATTGTATACGATTTGATTATGAAATCTAGCTGTATGTTTTTTGTTCTTGAATTAACTTTCTAACAGAACACTTATAAAACTTCACTGTTTTTTTTTAAGACAGCCGGGCTATGTTTCCATGCATTGTATGTCTATTCCCTCATTTTTTTCCCCTTTTTATTCATTGAGGGCTTCTGACATTTCTGTTTCCACTGCTTTCATCTCTATGTTTTTTTCGTGTACATCCTGTTGTGTAGGAGTCATTAAGGGTGTCCCATTGGTTAGCAATTCCTTTATTGCTATAAGTGCCTCTCTAACAAACTTGACCTCAATATTAATTTTTTCCAATTGTTCGTCTATATACTTCTTGTAGTTCTCCTGCTCTCCATTACCTTGTTTGTGGTTATGTTGTGAAAGAAAGGGAAAAGACTCTCCCCCAAGGTTGCCCGGTTTCCGGTACTAGCCCCGGATTTGTGGCAGCTGGCTTGGATGTAGTTCCTTGTTTCCATGCTACTACTCGAGGCTGGTCCCGCCTTTTATAGGGGTGTTCTGGTTCACTGTTAGCTACTGCATAATGTTCCATTGTGGTAAACCTGAGGGAAAATGAATGTAGCCCACAAAAATGCCATTGTGCTTTCCCCCACAGTTTGGGCACTGTGGTTCAAATCTCCTACCCTTTTTTATGTGTTCCGAACATATTGTTGACACATGAGGTCCTGAACAGTACCTTCATTTTACCGGTTGGCTACATATGGTTTTCCCATGGCTCCACTTGACACTGACCACACAGTTTAGGTCTATCCATGAACTCTCTCAACCTAAATTGAAATTCTTATAGTGGTATCACTAACTCTACAGGGTTCCACCTTAGGTTCTTCAGGGCAGGGTAATGTTCCTGGAATAGTTCTGTTTCTATGTCAAAGCACACCCCCAGAATGATGATCTTACTGCTATATTCTATTCTTGCTCTAACTAATACAACTCCCTCAAAGCCTGTGGTTGAGAGTTTTTCTGCTATTTCTTCCTCCCTTATGGTATCAATGGTGCCTCGTGCTTCCTTTCGAATAGATGTAACCGTTATCCATGACTGAGTTTACCCATCTTATCCTATCTCTTTTTGTCCCTTTAAAGTTTTCTGGGACGTAGATAAGGATGGGACCTTCAAGTGTTTCCTCACTAATATCATTTCTTTCACTCAATGAAGTTCTTTGTTCTCTGTTCTCTTTGTTTCTTTTGAGTTTCTTCTGTCTTCCAGTTCTATATTGTTTGAATTCCACGTCTTTAGTTCCATTATCTCCCTCATTGTTGTCAGTGAACTGATCTTCGCTAGTATTGTACCACTTCCTTCAATGGGAATATCACTACTTTCCTTATTGGGTTCACATGCCACCACGAAGGGAAGCGGCTCGCTGGTGGTCGTTAATCCACGTCTGCTCTCCATGGCGGTCAAAAACGAACTGTCCAAGATTATAAAAGGAAAGTAAGAAAGTTGGGTTTTTATGGCTATCCAAATTACGGGTGTGTATCTCTGTGTGTCTGTCAGTCTGTCTGTCTATACCCGTATATGTGCAAAGATCCTTCAAGTTTTTCATTCATAATTCTACTTAAATCCACCTCTCTCTCTCTCTCTCTCTCTCTCTCTCTCTCTCTCTCTCTCTCTCTCTCTCTCTCTCTCTCTCTCTCTCTCTCCTTTCATAGCAAATTATCATAATTCTTAAATTTACATTTTCCTTTTTCTTTGTGTAAAAACACTTGTAATTAAATGACGATGAGCAAGAAGAAAAGAACATGACGGAAAAGAGGGGAGAGAAAAAAAAATGAATAAAAGTGAATGAAATGGGGAGATGGAAAGACGAAAAGCCTTTCTAATCATTTGATCTCTGATAGTCACCTGAGGTCGGATTCTCAATCAATGTTCAAAGGAAATCATTAAATTCTCCATATTTCATTTATTAAATGGAGAGAAAAATTCTAAGATCTCTTTTGAATGAGAAATAGGCCATCAAGGCTTGGTAATTTTGTCAACATTTGGGAGTTTCATTTTAGAACTGATATATAATTAAAATCTAAAGAACACATTTAATATCAAAATTGTCCGTCATCACCTTTTCAATGTAGTGATGAGACGTGAGTTTCTTTTCGTATAATTCTTGCCTTTTGTACATAGATATTCTTTTAATGGTCACCTACAATGAGATGATGACCTTTCCAGAGGGGGATGTGATAGTCTAGTGAGACGGTTATTCTGATTGTCTTGAGTTCAGATAGCATACTGGTCTAGGTCCTCCCTAGTCTTGGCTCGGGTGGAGAGGGAAACATTGCAGATTTGTGACTCCCGTTCCTGCCACTCATGAGTGGGATTTAAACAATTAGGAGGTCCTATAAGTCAACCTCCAAAAGTATGACAGAATTATATTAAGGATTTCCTGTCGATTCGTGGGAGAGAATTTGGAAGTTGTATTGACTGAGTCGTTTTTGTTTGGTCTTCCTATTTTTCATTTTCGTTCGAAATCGAAGGAAAATTCTCTTTGGACTTCCATTGTATTTCCCGCTATGAAAGAAGGATTCTCGACCTTCGACTTCAAATGGAAAGTTCTTTTGATTTTCAATTGGCGAAACTCAGGAGGATGACCTGAAGGAGGATGTCATCTCATCCGTTTGGCCTTGTAGGATACGAGAGAGAGAGAGAGATTCCACTAATGATGATGGTGTCTTCAGTAAACTTAAGGTCAAGTTCATGCTGAGTTTTATAAAAGTCCAACGTAAATTCAACCCTGGCATCAGAAGCAAAACAAGTAGAGTGTATTCTAACAACATGTAAGAAAAATAAATGGACTCGGATACGATATATAATGGGAGTGACGGATAATAGAAGGATATTAAGAATAGCAGAATGGATCCCTAGAGATTATAAATGAAGCAGTCCAGGTAATACAAGACAATGGATTGACCAGCCAACAACATTTGCAGGTTTAGACGTGAGTAGAAGAATATGCCTGAGGCCGTTGTCCAGCAGTGGACTAGCTACGACCCGTTGAGATACTGCCGCTAGAGAGTATGAGATCTTTTGACTGGTCAGATGGTACTACATTGGATCCTTCTCTCAGGTTACGGTTCAATCTCCCTTTGCCTACACACATCCACACTGAATAGTCTGGCCTATTCTTTACATCTTCTCCTCTGTCCTCATACACCTGACAACACAGATTATCAAACAATTCTTCTTTACTCAAGGGGTTTCTGCACTAATTGTTCAGTGGCCACTTTCCTCTTGCTAAGGGTAGAAGAGACTCTTGAGCTATGGTAAGCAACTCTTCTAGGAGAAGGACACTCGAAAATTAAACTATTGTTTTCTAGTCTTGGGTCGTGCCATAGCTTCTGTACCATGGTGTTCCACTATGATGGGTTAGAGTTCTCTTGCTTGAGGGTACACTCGAGCACACTATTCTATCTTATTTCTCTTACTCTTGTTTTGTTAAAGATTTTATAGTTTATATAGGAGATATTTATTTTAATGTTGTTACTCTTCTTGAAATATTCTATTTTCCTTTTTTCCTTTCTTCACTGGGCTATTTTCCCTGTTGGAGTCTCTGGGCTTATAGCATCCCGCTTTTCCAACTAGGGTTGTAGCTTAGCTAGTAATAATATATATATATATATATATATATATATATATATATATATATATATATATATATATATATATATATATATATATATGTGTGTGTGTGTGTGTTTGTGTTTGTGTCTGTTTGTGTGTGTTTCAAACAATTCTGTATTATCAAGCTGTTCATTTTAAAGAAAGGAAAGAATATCTTCCCGAAGAAAAAAAATCTGGAGCATTTTTCTAGCATTAAGCCACCTGATGCTTGAGTGCAGTAGTCCATCACTAATTCTGCGTTCACTTCTTCAAGGATAGATATAAATGTTCTGTGTCGTAGGGACTTATTACCACCTCTGATTAAATTCACTGTCCTGACCACACTGCGAGACATCACTCATTTGTAATACTTTGCCCCATGATATTTCTTGGTGGATAATGCAATGCAGTGTGATACAATCAATATAAATATCTGCGTTTCTTAACCATCTCTTCATGTACCACGGAGTCCCCATCTACAGTATGGTTGAATAAGAGTAACTGGCTGGTGTCATTTATACCTGATTTGGAATACAAGCGATCATGGGTCACAAACAGTCAACCGGCGGGTGGCCCGTTGGCCAGTAGTTGGACCACCCTGACCTACAGCGTCAACCTCATGCCCCCAGACACCAGCCTCTGACCGTCTTACCTCAGGGGAGGTGAGTGAGAAGAAGAGGAGGGGTAAACTCCCGTTAGAATAGGGGACTCAAATTCAATGTGTAGAAGAGTATGTGGTTCGAGCCGTGATAGTACTTGTTGGCACAAAGACCCTAACTCTGATCTCCCACACATGTTTACACAATGGATTAATCTCTGAGGTCCCACCTCTGCCACGATGTGGACAAGAAAAGTGTCTGTCATATTTAGTCTCTTTATGGATGACTGGATGCTAGCAGAGATTGTCATCTGTTCCAATGATCACCTTGCTCTTCTGAGGATGTGCTACCATCAGAAGGGCAATGTTGCCCTTGGCGACTTGGAGTTGAAGGAACTGAAGGCCTTCATTGGAACTTTCAGTATGTCATCAGTAAAGAGCGACAACCATAGGACCACATGTGACATGTGAGACCTCACATGTCACAAGTATCATTAGCGAGTGTCGTTTTGCCATCTTGGTGAAAGTCTACACTTCGACGATTTGGTCACCAGAGCAGAGAGGGGGAAGGAGAACCGCCTCACTTCCATAAGGATGGCGAATTGTCGGAGGAACTACATTCAAATTCATCATATCATCGTGGGCACACAGCATGTTTCTTTCAGTATCTACATCAACAAACCTAGATTTTTATTTTTTTTATATAATTGTTTCTTTTTATGTATTGTGATCTTATAAAGGAATAAGGAAATGGAAATATTATGATATTTATGTATAAGATATAATATATCTATCCATCTATAAAATACTATTTGATATTCAATTGTCTGATAATTTAACCTTCGTATTTGTAAATCTTTTTCTTATGTATATGAAGTACTTGAAATTCATTTATGCATGGTTTTATCATTGTTATTATTATTATTATTGATTCAAGTACCTCATATACATCAGAAAAAGATTCACAAATACGAACGGGAAATTATCAGGACGAAGATGGTTGCTGTTGAGTTCTTTGCATCATCATCCCTTCGAGATGGAAAAGTATGAGATGGACATCTAGATGATTTACAACCTGGTGAAGTCGGGGGTAGACACATTCGATCAGATAAGTTCTACATTAAACTGTTTTAGTAACAAACCACGCTGGGCACTATGTCTCTCTTTTCTGGTATGTTGAATATAATTATCGTCACTGATTTGTGTGTTCCCATAGTAGAACAACAGTTTTACACATCAATCAAGTTGTTGAAGGGATTTTGCTCTTTCATGACGGCAACATTCAAACTGATCAAGATCGACCCAAGTTCTTCGCAAGGTGTTGACCACATCTAGCTGTTGAAAAGGATACGCTGGGAAAACTGCCCACCAAAGGATGGTCACAAATCAAATACTGCTTGTTTGAGGTGTGGGAAGCCTGTTTGCCTGTAGCATGAAACTACTTTATGATTATTGTAGGTAAGTGACACAATTGAACTTTCTTTACTACTACCTCTTTGCATAAATACTATAATTCTGATTTCTACAAAATGAATACTCCTTTTTACAAACACATTTTTAATGTTTGGAGTTTTTCGAATTTATTTCCTTTTCTGATTAATTCTTTGGTCTAAAATTTCGATATTATATGTTCCAAATCCTACAGGGATTTCAAACAATTCTAGAAATGGTGAATTTTCACATGATAGGCATTGAATTAATCAACCATGAATGCTCAAACATAGTTATCTACATGTAATTATTAACCTTAGAATAAGTATCATACTATGGAAATTATATTCTTTCTCATTGTAATTATTACCCGCTTTATATTATTCAATCCCTCAATCTCTGGGCATGTTGCACTTTGAAATCAATGTATGGCTAAAATAGATTGCTTTCTCGTACGACTCCTGACTCTTGAAATCCCTAGGGATATTGTAGAACACTGCACCACCAGTGCAGCTACGTTCTGAATATCGGCGTTTTACTAAGGGTGAAGTCAAACACTCTTCCTCTGTGGTGTTCATATATTCCATCAAAGA
Organism: Palaemon carinicauda; assembly: GCF_036898095.1. Classification (NCBI taxonomy): domain Eukaryota; kingdom Metazoa; phylum Arthropoda; class Malacostraca; order Decapoda; family Palaemonidae; genus Palaemon; species Palaemon carinicauda. The sequence continues at coordinate 16,946,386 of NC_090754.1, forward strand.
AGTGAGGTTTGATGCTGCAAACAAAAGCAGCAATAAATATACAAAAAAATAATGTAAATATTCATGTAAAACAATATATATACTGTAAATATCATGTAAATACAAAATAATGTAAATGATGTAAAATACAATACAGTAATTCCACAGGTAAGGTTCACTTAACATAGAAAATAAACTTACATTTTCCAGACGCCGATTCTAATACTAAAATTCCCAGATAACCACTGGTACAAGTTGCTGTACCACCAGATGCATTCAGCCTCCTAGCTAACAGCAACACTGGTCACTTAATACTATGATGAGTACACTGGGCAGCTCAGCACACCATAAATACTGCAGAACCACAGCATGCAGAAATTCCATGTGCTTTCCAGAGCCTGCCCACGCTGAACTAACAAAGGCGCCAAGACGGGCATAAATCGCGGCCTTTTGGGCAGATGCCAACAATAACAATACAATATTTTTCAGTACCAACTCAATACTTCTTTTTCATATAAAAAAGTAAACAAAAAAATGTATACAGTTTTCCATTCGATAGAAATATTCAATTCAAAATAGTGCACATAAGTATATAATTAAATACAAAACAAACATCAGGCAATCCCGACGCTCGCTTATCCCCTCATCCTTATCATCAACAAAGAAAACGTGTAGCGCCAACTTAACTAAAAACGTAAAACGCTGTGGCATATCCTACACCGCCCCCTATTTTGTAGTATTGTAAGGACAGTGAGACAAGCGTCACCAAGATCAACTGATACTTTATTTGAATGCGCACGGAAATACATTACAAGGTGCGGACGGAAACGTAGGATGACGTTGGCGCCAAGTCAGATTGAAGTGCCCGCCAAAATATATGTGTTTTCTTACACTTACAAATATATGAATTATGGGTTAACAAAAACATGTTATGAAACGATACATATATCAAAATGTAGCTCTGGTAGAGCGGAATATATATACATAGGACACCACAGTGTGGCGAAGAGAGAATTTAAATAAATAAGTAGTTTGTCGATTTTCTGGACGACGAAGGGATCGGTGTCCTTACAAGTACTCCCCCCCAAGACATCGGGCGGCGTAGAGGGCTGATGATCAATCTTCGTATCTCTTCGGGCGTCGGAGGGTTCCTCTTGTTTTTGAACGGAGGGGCGCGCTGGCGGTCGATGTAAGGATCTCTTCCTCTTGTCGTCGTTTGATGATTTTTCCTTCGTTGGGCGGCTTGTTTTGTGGCGGAACTCTGGGTCTGCCAGGTCCAGCGGAGGCGGTGTCGCTTCCTTCGAGAAACGCTGGTTTCACGCGGTCTATTGAGACCCAGTCCTCTTGGCCATGGACGTCGAGAAGGAAGGCTTTCGTTGTCTTTTTAATTACCCGGTAGGGACCTCGATAAGGTCTAGTCAGTGGTTGTCGATGAGCGTCGACACGGACGAAAACGTACTTGCAGTCATCCAGGCTTTTTGGCTTGAAGTGCTTGGTTCTGTCCTGGTAAGTTTTGAGACACGGCCTGAACTTCCTGGCGATGTCCCTTAGGTGATCCAGCTGCGTGTCGGTTGATGAGGGAAAGAATTTGCCAGGAACTGCGAGCGCTTCCCCGTAAACTTTTTCGGCGGGCGAAGGTTCGCCGTCTGCGCGAGGGGCGGTGCGAAGGCCGAGGAGTACCCAAGGAAGTCGTGATTTCCAGTCTCCGTCGGTGCAGCTCGCCATCAGGGACGCCTTGAGGGCGCGGTGCGTTCTTTCGACCATGCCGTTTGCCGCGGGGTTGTATGCCGTGGTGCTGTGGAGCGTCGTTCCCATCAGGTTCGCCAAAGCAAGCCATATTTCTGAGAGGAAAGCGGGGCCTCTGTCAGTCGTGATGTCGTCAGGAACGCCAAACCTGCTCACCTAGCTTGACAGGAGGGCTTCGGCACATGCTTGAGTCGTAGCTTCGGTCATCGGCGATGCCTCCAACCACCTCGTGGAGCGATCGATGATCGTAAGTAGGTAGCGAGCGGATCCAGAAGGGGGCAATGGTCCCACGACGTCGATGTGTATATGTCCGAAACGTCTTTTTGGCTGGGGAAAATCGCCCACCCCCGATTCGGTGTGACGGCTGACCTTGGTTGATTGGCAGTTGATGCATGACCTCGCCCATTCCCGGGTGTCCTTTTTTATCCCTGGCCAGACAAACTTTTCAGACAGAAGGCGAGCGGTGGTGCGTCCTGAGGGGTGCGAAAGTCCATGGATGATATCGAATATTTTCCTTCTGCAGGAGGCTGGTACCCAGGGACGAGGGCGGCCCGTGCTGGTGTCGCAAAGAATAGTTACTCCTACTGGTCCGAGGGGAACCGCACTTATCTTGAGCGCGGATGGCTCCGTCAGGTGAACCCGTGCTTCTCGGTCGGTGCGTTGTTCGGTTGCGAGATTGGCGTAGTCGATTCCCAGGTGGATCGCGTCAATTTCAATCCTTGAAAGGGCGTCCGCGACTGGGTTTTTCTTTCCCGGGACGTAACGTATGGTGCACCCGAATTCGGCGATTGATGCGAGATGACGTTGTTGTCGGGATGACCATGCGTCCGTTGATTTCGTGAAGGCGTGGACGAGGGGTTGATGATCCGTTGCAATCGTGAAGGGGGTACCCTCCAAGATGTGCCTGAAGTGGCGGACGGCGAGGTAGACGGCGAGGAGTTCCCTATCGAAGGTGCTGTATCTTGTTTCGGTGGGTTTCAATTTCTTGCTGAAGAATGCCAGCGGTCGAGGAGAACCATCGACGAGTTACTCAAGCACAGCCCCGCAGGCGACGTTGCTGGCGTCGGTCGTTAGTCGCAGGGGCGCGTTGTCGTCGAAATGAGCCAGGGTGGTGGCATTCGCAAGGGCATCCTTCGTCCGAGCGAATGCCTGTTGCTGGGGCAAGCCCCACTCGAGTTTTTTTGCTTTTCCTTTCAGGACGTCGTCGAGGGGTGACAGGGTTTGTGCGATGTTGGGGATGAAGCGCCTGTAGTAATTGACCATTCCCAAGAACTCCTGAAGTTGGCGGATGGTCGTAGGCATTGGGAACTTCCTGATGGTGTCGACTTTGGTTGTCATGGGTTTTACCCCGCGCGAGGATACACGGTGACCAAGGAAATCCACTCCCTCCGCACCGAACGTACATTTGTCGAAGCGTACGACTAGGCCGTTCTCCTGTAGGCGCTTTAGGACGGTGCGGACGTGTCCCCGGTGTTCCTCCTTGGTTTTCGAGAATATCAGGATGTCGTCGACGTAGCAGACGCAGAAAGGTAGGTCACCCAGAATGCTATCCATTAGTCGTTGGAAGGTCGCCCCGGCGTTGCGTAGACCGAAGGTTGAGTATGCGAAGGTGTAGGATCCGAACGGCGTTACAATGGCAGTTTTCGGGATATCTTCCGGGAATACGGGGACCTGGAAGTAAGACTTGAGAAGGTCCATCTTGGTAAAAAACTTTGCGCCGTGCAACGCGTTCGTTAGGTCCTGCATGTTGGGCAGCGGGTAATGATCGGGCGTTGTGATGAGGTTGAGGCGCCTGTAGTCGCCGCAAGGTCTCCAGGACCCGTCCGGCTTTTTAACCATGTGCAGGGGTGATGCCCAGGGGCTCGATGCTTTCTTACAGATACCCATGCGTTCCATGTCCTCGAAGGCGCGTTTGGCATCCTTCAGTTTCTGAGGCGGGAGGCGGCGGAATTTGGCGTGAGTGGGAGGTCCTGTCATTGTGATGTGGTGGTAGATACCATGCTTGGACGGGGAACCTGGCGAGTGTCGGAGCTCGGGCTTGAAAACCTCGGGAAACTCTCGTAGGAGGTCGGCGTAGGGGTGCGTTGTTACGGCGGATACGGACATTGTTGCAGGGCCGTGTTCTAGGGCGCGAGACTGGCAGGGTCCCGTGTCGATGAGACGTCTGTTAGCGACATCGACGAGGAGTCCATGGTGGGCGAGGAAATCCGCACCGAGGAGGGGTCGATTGACGTCGGCGATAGCGAAGGGCCAAGAATACGAACGGCCCATGATAGATATCTTGAGGGTCTTGATTCCATAGCACCGTATGGGAGATCCATTGGCGGCGATGAGTGAGGGAGCGTTTTTGTCGGGACCACGGTCTAGGTTGGACTTCGAAGGAGGGAACGTTGACTGCATTGCGCCGGTGTCCACCATGAGTCTACGGTTGGAAATGGTATCGAGGATACAGAAACCAATCTTGTTATGGTTAACTGCGGCCGCGATGGTGGCAGGTGGATGCTTCTGGCTTCATCTTCTAGGGAAACTGCATGGTGCTCTACATTTCTTGGCGTCACTGCCGAACTGTTGGTGGTAGAAGTACCATGCTGGGTTAGGCCTAGGGTTTGGACGCGTCGGTTGTGGTGGTTTCTTTCTTGATAGAATGTTGATCTCGTCGTCCTCGTGGGCCATTGCCGAGGAGTCTATGGATGAGCAGCTGCTGAAGGAGGAGAACGGAGGCGGTGTTGACGATGAGCCTTCGACAGGAGTTCGTTCATCGGGAGCGTGTCGGCGTCTGTCAATTGGGCTCGTACGTCCTGTGGTAGGCGTCGAAGAAAGATCTCGCGAGATAAGCTAATCTCACGTCGTCGGCCGTTGCTGTCTGTTTCGGGGAGCATGAGCAGACCGGTTAGCTCGTCCCACGCCTCGACAGGAGAGGTGTCACCCATGGGCTTGCCGGCGAGGTCCAGTACTTTTTGTGCCCTTGCTGAGACGGAGAGGGAGTAGATACCGATGAGTTTCGTTCTCAGGTCGTCGTATGAAACTTGGCCGGCCTGGGCGTCGAGCCATGGGGAAATCTTGTCGAATACTTCTTCAGGTATGGAGGTGAGAACGACGTCAGCCTTGGCGCAGGAGTCGCTGAGTCTAGCGACGCGGAAGAGTACGTCCGCTCTCAGGAACCAGGAAGCGGTGTTGTGTTGAGAAAAGGGCGGCAGTTTGACTTTGGGCGTGGAGGCGAGGCCGTTGGGTGCGATGGGCGTGTTGCTTCCTGCATCATGGCCAGACGACGAGTCGGCGAAGAGGTGAGAAGTTGATATGTCGGTTAAGCTCATCCTACTGCCTTACGTTCACCGAAGTGTGGGAGAACCAAAGGCAGGTTCGTGCCTAAGGTAACAGAGTATGTAGAAGGTAGCACGGCCGTAAAAAGTCCGTTAATGGCAAAGCCAAAACCGCTGATGCTACTTTCAACTCCAGGGTTACCAGTTGTAAGGACAGTGAGACAAGCGTCACCAAGATCAACTGATACTTTATTTGAATGCGCACGGAAATACATTACAAGGTGCGGACGGAAACGTAGGATGACGTTGGCGCCAAGTCAGATTGAAGTGCCCGCCAAAATATATGTGTTTTCTTACACTTACAAATATATGAATTATGGGTTAACAAAAACATGTTATGAAACGATACATATATCAAAATGTAGCTCTGGTAGAGCGGAATATATATACATAGGACACCACAGTGTGGCGAAGAGAGAATTTAAATGAATAAGTAGTTTGTCGATTTTCTGGACGACGAAGGGATCGGTGTCCTTACAGTATACAAAATACACCGCAAATATGCCACATACACAGCACGCCATATGAACAGCGCACGGCGTTCACTCTTTTTCCAATGGCACTCCACTGTCATCACACTCCGTTTCAAGGAGAAGGCACATTTTCTGCACTGGACGTAAGTACAACCCACACTCGGTCTTAATCTTGGCTTGTCTAACTCGGTTGTCAGAGTCTCGGGTCACTTCCAAAACTCGTCCCAAAGGCCAAGAGCCTCTGGGGAGACGTTCGTCGGTAGTTAGCAAGATGTCGCCAACTTGGATGTCTCGCCGTTGGACGGTCCACTTCTGTCTTTCTTGCAGCAATGGAAGGTACTCCCTCAGCCATCGCTTCCAGAATTGGTCAGCAAGATATTGCGCTTGACGCCAGCGGCGCCTAACATACAAGTCCTTCTGGTCAGTCTTCGTTACTGGGAGCACTGCACTCTTCAGAGTCAACAGCATACTAGGCGTCAACGGCAGTGGACAGTCTGGGTCGCCGTTTACCTTGGTTAGGGGTCTTCCATTCACCAAAGACTCGGCTTCGCAGAACAGAGTTGATAGTGTGTCGTCAGTGGTGACCTGCTGCAGGCAGGTTGCACTGAGATCTCTTCTCACTGAGCGTATGAGGCATTCCCAGACTCCTCCGAAGTGCGATGCATTTGGCGGGTTGAAACGCCACTCGATGCCCTTAGCTGCTAGGGTTTGAGCAATTACCTCTTCCTTGAAGTCTTAAAGAGCTTCCTTCAGCTCTCGGTCAGCTGCGACGAGGTTGGTACCGTTGTCTGACCATATTCTCTTGGCAGCTCCTCGCCTGGCCGTAAATCTTCTCACTGCATTCACAAAGGAGTCTTGATCCATTGAGCTGAGAACCTCCAGATGAATCGCTCGCACTGTCAGGCAAGTAAAAATGGCTCCCCAGCGCTTCACTGTAGAGCGCCCTTGCTTCACAAAGAAGGGACCGAAGCAGTCTGCCCCTGTATTGGTGAAGGGAGGATCCCCCGGACAGATCCGGTCAGAGGGCAAGTCGGCCATCACTTGATTCACTGGCCGACAACCGAGTCTTCTACAGATGACACAGTCACGTATCACTGATCTAACTACTGAATTTCCATGAACGATCCAGTAGTTTTTTCTTAGTTCAGCCATAAGATGGTTCTGCCCACAATGGCTGTTTGTTTCATGGGTCCATCGCACCATCTTCCTCACAACTGGCGACTTGGATGGAAGAATGATGGGGTGCTTGCAGCTATCACTGATGGTGGCTTCACAGAGTCTTCGACCAACCTTCAGCAAGCCTTCTTGTAGAAATGGTCACAACTTGCAAATCTTGCTGGATTTCTTCACCTTGGAATCCTTCTTGGAGAGAGATTTGATCTCACTCCCATACTCTTGAGCTTGAATCTTCTTCCATATTATGGTTGTTGCACAATTCATCTCGTTTGCAGGTAACACTTCTGATCCACTCTTGGTTCCTAATCGCCTCAGTCGAGCGATGATTCGCGCTATCTTGGTCCATGAAGAGAACTTGGCAGCAATCTTCTCCACTAAGATTGGTTCTGGCACCATCATGCTGAAGATGGGTGCAGACTGCTTAACTTCTAGATCTCCATCTAGTTCTGCTCGCTTAACATCGTCAGGAAAAACTAGCCAACTGTCCTGCTCTTGACACAAGAACTCTGGTCCTGTCAGCCACAGCGACGACTCCAGCAAGCTGTCTACATCAAGGCCCCAAGAGGCCAGGTCTGCAGGGTTCGCAGAGGTGTTCACATACCTCCAAGCGGTGATGTCACTGAGGTCGCGGATGAGGTTCACACGGTTGTTGACAAACGTGTGGTATCTTGCAGACAGGTTACGGATGTACTTCAGGACAGACGTGCCGTCGGTCCAGAACACTGAGTCACACAACTCCAAATCGAGTTCTGACCTGATCTTGCAATCAAGTTGAGCTGCCACAGCAGCAGCAGTCAATTCCATTCGTGGAATACTCGGTCTCTTGAGGGGAGCTACACGAGCTCGACCCATAACCAGTGTACCGTTCACTTGGTTATTCTTGCTTACCGTGCGCAGATACGTGGCCACACCATATCCTGCCTGGCTTGCGTCCGCAAAATGGTGAAGTTGGTACGATGATACCTCCCCAAAGTCTGGAGGCACCAGGCTTCTTCTGATCTTGAAGTCTCCTAGACACTGAAGCTGAGAAGTCCATCTGCTCCAGCGATTAGCTTTGTCGTTGTTCATTTCTTCGTCCCAAGGTAAGCTGCGACGACACAGGTCTTGTAGTAACATCTTCCCTTTCAGAGTGAAAGGTGCGACAAAACCAAGTGGATCATACAAGGAAGCCACTACAGAGAGAACAGCTCTTCGCGTCCTAGGTTTCTCCTTCAGGTTGATCTTGAAGGTGAACTTATCACTGCTCATGTCCCAGTGGATACCCAAAGCGCGCTCCGTAGGCAGCTCGTCCTTACTGAGGTCCAATGTAGCCACTGATTTATCTCTCTCCCCTTCAGGCACGGCAGCGAGAATGCACTTGTTGGTAGATGTCCACTGGTTCAGCCGGAATCCTCCATCAGCACAGAGTCCAATGAGGTCTTTTGTCAATTGGATACAGTCTTCCATGCTGTCCATTGACTTCAACAAGTTGTCAACGTAGAAGTTGCGTCGTATGGCATGGCAAGCGTCTTCACCATACTTGTCACCATAGTCCAGTGCTGCCTGTCTGAGGCAGAAGTTGACTACACTTGGGGACGATCTCGCTCCAAACACATGTGAAGTCATCCTGAACTCTTGAATAGCTTGATTGGTGTCTCCACCTGGCCACCACAGGAAGCGTAAAGAGTCCCTCTCGTCTTCTGGCACCTTGACTTGATGGAACATTTCTTGTATGTCCGCAGTAACAGCATGTTTTCCTTCCCTGAAGCGCAGCAGCACTCCAGCAAGACTACTTGTGAGATCTGGTCCCTGCATGAGGTGGTCATTGAGGGAGGTCCCAGCATGCTTAGCCTTAAGGTCGAAGACGACCCTAAGCTTGTCCTTGGTAGGGTGTTTAACCCCATGGTGCACCATGTAGTTCACACGGCCATCACTGCGATTCAGCTTGTCGACCTTTCAAAAGGTACTTCCCTACTTGTTCAACGTATATAGTCTTGTACGTTTCATTTGCCTCAAATTTCTTCTTTAAGGAGTGAGCCCTACGTTCTGCCATGGCACGGTTATTAGGTAGAGGCTCAGTGTCACTAAAGGGTAAGCAAGCAACATACTTGCCATCTGTCTGGACAACAGTTTCGTCCAACAAAGACAGGAATCTCTTGTCTTCAAAAGAATCTTCTATCTTTGAGAGTGTCTCTTTCTCCCAAAAGTCTTGGTTGAAGTTGCGTTGCAGAAGTTCTGTTGTATCATACACAGTGCACAGATGGAACAGAGGGGCAGGACCTGAAGTTGATCTGGGTCCTGTTGGGCCGAAAACAACCCACCCTAGCTTGGTCAGGTAGGCAGATGGCTCGTCCTTCAGCCCATGTCGCTGGTCTAGAATCACTCTGTTCAATGTCGTGTCTAGCCCAATGATTAGCTCTACTTGATGATGATCTTCAGGTAGACTTTCTACTTCCAGGTCACTCAGATGTGGCCACTTGGTCAGCCATTCTTGACTCATGGCATGGTCCATAGACACATTGATCTTGTCAGCCACGAATACTTCGGTCACATGCTCTCCTTCATCAGTATTAATATTACCAATGTGTAGGGACAGAACTTCCTTACAAGTGAAAGTCCCTGCTTCAGTTGCCATGATCTGGTTGCATAGTCTTCCTTTGAGACTCATTCGGTCTATCAGGCTTCTTGCTGCCAATGTTGGGGCAGCTCCACTGTCGATGAACCCATAGGTTGCATGGATGCCATTTACAAGAACAGGTAAGATCTTCAGCATTGTTCTTCCCTTAGGTAACTGGCTTGCACACACTGAGAACATAGGTTGCACATTTGGGGCTGCAGCACTCTTGCCAGCTGTAGCAGTCGCGCCACCTTCTGTAGCACCAACTGCCTTCTCACCGCCTCCGATAGCACTTTTGCCTCCCACATGGGCCGCACCTGTATTGCTTGCAGTCTTAGGTGGACTATGCAGCATGGTATGGTGCTTGTGCGATCCACACTTTTCACAGATGGATGCATCTTCACATTTTGCATATGAATGTTCACCATTAAGACACCTGAAGCAGTGTCTTGCCTTCTTTATCACCTCCCAGTGATCTGGAAGCTTCAACCTCTCAAATTTGAAGCACTCTTTAAGTTCATGGTCCTCCTTAGTGCAGAAGGGACACCATTTCCCTCTAGCTGGTGAAGCCGTGTGGTGCACAGGTAAGATCTTAGGCCTGACAGGCTTGGATGGCTTCTCAGTAGGCTTCGGGGTACGACGGTCGCACTCATAATAAGAGAGATGCTTGGCAATACATGCCTGTTTCTCAATATACTCTATTAGAGCTGGAAGCTTGAACTTATGTTCCTCGCATTTCGCTACCCATCTCACTCTCAGTTGGTATGGGAGCTTTTCAACAATCTTCTTCATTGTTTCTTGAAGCTCTATTCGATGGTAGTTATTACCAAGTGCTGCCTTAACTGTCTTCAAACATGCAGCATAATTGTCCAGGCCATCAATATCACCTGCATTAATCTCCTTCCAATCAAATAGCTTCTTGACATAAGCATCTGACAGGTCATTGTCATTCTTGTATTTACGACACAATATCTCCCAAGCACAATCATACCCAATGTCAGTGGGTAGATGGAAACAGTTCTCAATCAGGTTCTTGGGAGTACCATCTAAACAGTTGTATAGATGAGTTAGCCTTCGTGCAGGGTCGTCGGTATTACACTCCACAATCCAGGTGAAAGAATTCTTAAACATGGAGAATTTGGTTAAGTCTCCGCTGAAACGCTCCAGCTTCATCTGTGGCAGCTGCATTCGTCGTGTTAGTTCTTGCTGACTAGCTAGTGTACAATCAAGAGCCTTTACTATTTCAGAAGTTTGCAGATCTGCTTGTGACACATCTCGAGTTAAGGGAACACGTCTTGGTACAAAAGGCGTCTCATCTGGGGCCAATGGAGTTGAATGATGTTCAAGACCCTTCAGGTCATACGTCACACTGTGGACGTTTGTAGCATTCACATCTGCTTCATGAACCCTGCTGATTCTCCCACTCTCATAGTGAGAATTTACATCACTTCTCCACTGCTCAATCCCTTTGACATCCAACTGAACTGATGAGTCCCTCTTCTCCCGTTGTGAAGCATTACTAGCGGCGGAACCAGTATATGAAGTTCCAACTTCAGACAGTATTTCATACTCTACCTGTAGTTTATAACAGTCTAACTTCAGGCCGTTAATCTCTTCTTGGCTCTTGCATTTAGCTGCAATTGCTTTGGCTTGCATTTCAATTTCAAGTGTTTTGGCTTGCATTTCAGCTTCAGCTGCAAGTGCTTTGGCTTGCATTTCAGCTTCAGCTGCAAGTGCTTTGGCTTGCATTTCCAAAGCCAATTCCTCTTCTTCTAGCTGTTTTGCTTCCTCAGCTTGCTTAAGCTTTGCTTGCGCCTCAAGCAAGCGCACACGCACTGCCGACTGGCTGGTCTTTGCTGAAGCTCTTGAAACGGACGACATGGTGACAGATGATAGAGGCCACAACAGACAATCCTTGCAGACACAAGGCTGACGAAGTCCACTTGTCCCACGCTGGCATTACTTGACCCAGGCTGGAGTATTCGTCAAACTGTAGAACACTGCACCACCAGTGCAGCTACGTTCTGAATATCGGCGTTTTACTAAGGGTGAAGTCAAACACTCTTCCTCTGTGGTGTTCATATATTCCATCAAAGAAGCGAGGTTTGACGCTGCAAACAAAAGCAGCAATAAATATACAAAAAAATAATGTAAATATTCATGTAAAACAATATAGCCTATATACTGTAAATATCATGTAAATACAAAATAATGTAAATGATGTAAAATACAATGCAGTAATTCCACAGGTAAGGTTCACTTAACATAGAAAATAAACTTACATTTTCCAGACGCCGATTCTAATACTAAAATTCCCAGATAACCACTGGTACAAGTTGCTGTACCACCAGATGCATTCAGCCTCCTAGCTAACAGCAACACTGGTCACTTAATACTATGATGAGTACACTGGGCAGCTCAGCACACCACAGTAATAATGTACTATATTATTTCAAGTGTTGCAGGTATTGCACAACATTGCATCATATTGCATGAATAAAACATGTTATACTTTGTACATAAGTGTAATGATTTGTTTTGGTATTAGGATTCAAACATTTGTTGATTACCTCAGAGATAGGATGTAATTCTTTATAGTTTTGTACTGGAGTAGGATTTAAGTCTTTTCAGAGCGATGCTCTTTTGTTTAGAAATGTTTTGGTTTAGTCAGAATGTGTATGACGCTCCACACACACTCAGGAGTCAGCTGTCACAGAGCAATGTAGCCACTTATATCATTAAACTTGTACTTTAAGAATACCAATGTATCATTAAATCCCACCAAGAAAAATTGACGACAAAAGATGGGATCAGCTGAGAAATAATTACTAACAATTCTTCATCTATGTTCGAGGTAATTATTATGGTTAATAGAAATTGCCTATCAACTCATACCTAAAAATTGACGACAAAAGATGGGATCAGCTGAGAAATAATTACTAACAATTCTTCATCTATGTTCCAGGTAATTATTATGCCTATCAACTCATACTTAAAAATTGGCGACGCCCAGGAGGACGAACACACGCAGAAGAAACATTGGGCCTTATGTAGAAGGACGGCCAGCACAAGAGAAGGTCCTTATGTATATTGAAGGACAAGAGGAAAATCGCCCAATGAAGATTGTACAAGCAGCAGAACAGGAATTTAATCAAACAAACAAAACAAGAAAGGGTGAAATTTAAAGTTGGGTAGGGTACAAAACAGGTAGGAAGTAAACTTGTGACTGCAAAACAGTAGCTTAACCTACTGTAGGTAGGAAGGTAAGACTCAAAATGCCTTTTGATATAGAACATCCTGAACGTTTCAGCATCACTGCTGAGCCCAATTCTGTTGCAACACGATGGCAACAGTGGTGTGAGGAATTTAAGATTTATTTAGAAGCATTAGGGAACATGAAGGATGCCCAAAAGAAGGCATTATTACTTCATACAGCAGGTAGGGAAGTTTGGGAAGTGTTTAAGACTTTGCAGCCTACAGATGACACAAGTGAAGCTGCAATTAAGGCTCTTACCATATATTTTGCTCCTCAGGTCAATAAATTTTTTGAAAGATACCAGTTTTCAGCGCAATCATATCAGAAAGAAAATGAAAGTTTAGATGCATTTGTGACTAGACTAAAGAATTTAGCCGTTTCATGTGAATTTCTAGAGTTAGAAAATGTTATCATAGATCAAGTGATTGCACATTGCACATCACAAGAGCTAAGAAAGAAATTATTGCAAGATAAAGAGTTAACATTAGAAAAGGTATTGATAACAGGCAGAGCTTTAGAAACATCAAATAGGCAAAGTAACATAATAGGTAGTTCTACAAGCAATAAAATGGAAAATTCTAAAATTAATACAGTAGGTTCTAAGTGGAAAACCAGTGAGAATCAGAGAAGGAATATGTCAAAGCCTAGTCATAGAAAAGTGCCTAACACTAATGTTCATAAATATCAGAATCAGGCTTATACACAGAAACAACAGGAAAAACCCAAGTGTTATAGGTGTGGTAAAACTGATCATCTTGCATACGAAGCAAAGAAATGCCCAGCTACTGGACAGACATGCCAGAATTGCAGAAAGATGGGTCATTTTGCAACTGCTTGTAGATTCCCTAAACAGTACACAAAGAAAATAAATGCCACAGTTGATACTATTGGTCAAGAGAATAATGTGGAAAATGTTCATGATAATCAGGTTAGGTCAGAAACTGATTTTGCGTTTTGCGTTAATTCCGTCAACAAAGGTGCAAAGAAACATATCATGGTAGAAGTAATCATAAATGGTAAACCAATTTTGATGCGAGTTGACACAACAGCCGATGTATCAATTATGTCTGAGAAAACGGCTAAAAGCATTCCTAATTTGTTATTAGAAGGTACAAATAGAGTTTTGAAAGGTTATAATGGTTTTGATATTCAGGTAATAGGTGCTTCGAACGTAGAAGTACAGTACAAAGAACAGAAATTAGAGAGAATGCCATTAACAGTAGTAAAAGGTAATGGACAAACTTTGCTAGGTTTAGATTGGCTACAGTATTTGAAGTTAGATTGGCCTAGTATTTTGAAGGTTACAGGTAGACAAGATGAACACAAAAATGAAATATCTATGGGTAATATCATATCAGAGTTTCAAGACGTATTTGAAGATAAAGTAGGTACAGTAAAGAACGCAAAGGCAATTTTAGTTTTGAAACCTGACAGTTCTCCTAGATTTTGTGCTCCCAGACCAGTACCGTATGCATTGAAAAGTGCAGTTGAAACAGAAATCAGGAGATTAGAAAATGAAGGTTCCTGGGAAAGGGTTACATATTCAGATTGGGCTACGCCATTAGTTCCTATAGTGAAGGAAAGTGGACAGGTAGGTTATGTGGAGATTACAAAGTAACGTTAAATCCACAACTGCAAGTAGCTCAACATCCCTTACCAAATCCGAAAGACATGTTTGCAACTATGTCAGGATGCAGTGTTTTTTCTAAATTAGATTTAAGACAAGCATTTCAACGGCTTCCCATGGATGAAACTTCACAAGAATTATGTACAGTAAATACATCCTTAGGTTTGTTTAGACCAAAGAGATTACCTTATGGAGTTGCAAGTAGTCCAGCTATATGGCAACAAACTATGGATAAGATTTTTTCAGGAATGCAAGGAGTATTCATTTTTATAGATGATATTTTAATTGCTGGTAAAGACACAAGAGAACATAGAGAAAGATTGCGAACAGTTCTGAAGAAGTTGAAGGAACATAATATTAGAGTAAATAAGAGCAAATGTATTTTAGAAGCTGATTCAGTGGAAAACTTAGGTTTTATGATAAATGGCAAGGGTATTCACAAAACTGAAGAGAAGATTAAAGCTGTACAATCATCAAAAGTGCCAGAAATGTTGAGGAATTACAATCATTTCTAGGTTAAGTAACATTTTATGGGAATTTCATTCAGAATTTGTCTACAATTGCACATCCATTGTATAATCTGTTGAATAAGGGTGTAGAATGGAAGTGGACAAAAGAGTGTCAGGAATCTTTTGAAAGAATCAAGAAGGAAATAACATCACCTACATTCTTAGTACATTATCAAATGGATTTACCAGTTAAATTAGTATGTGATGCATCAAACATAGGTTTAGGTGCAGTATTATCTCATGTAATGCCAGATGGAACAGAAAAACCAATTGCATTCACTTCTAGAGTATTGAACAAGGCAGAAAGGAATTACTCTCAAATAGAAAAGGAAGGTTTAGCATTAGTTTATGGAGTTAAAAAATTCCATATGTATCTTTATGGTAGGAAAAAGTGCACACTTGTTACAGATCATAAACCTTTATTAGCAATATTGGGTCCAAAAGCAAGTTTACCTACGTTGGTAGCTGCAAGATTATATGTTGGGCAATTACGTTAGCAGCGTACCACTATGATATAGAATACCGTCCAACATCAAACATGGGTAATGCAGATGCTTTATCCAGATTACCCGTAAACAAAGCTCCAGAGGAGTATGATGACAGTGTTCTGTTAATTTCTGTATATGATGTACCAATAACTGCAAAAGATGTAGCACACAGTACCAAGAGAGACCCAGTACTTAGTAAGGTTTTGGAGAGTTTAATGACAGGTAGGGACTTATGTGGAAAAGAGGAAAATTGTAAACCGTATAAGGATATATGGTATGAACTGAGTGTAACACAAGGAATAGTGATGAGAGGTTCAAGGGTAGTTATTCCTAATTCACTGAGAAATAAGGTTTTGTCTGAAATACATGCTGATCACCAAGGTATTGTAAGATCAAAGTCAATAGCGAGAACTTTTGTATGGTGGCCAGGTGTAGATAAAGATGTGGAATCTTATATAAAGAATTGTATGAATTGTGTTATGCAACAGAACAATCCTCAATTTGCTAGAATGCACCTGTGGGAGTTACCCAGGTATCCATGGCAAAGAGTGCATATAAATTTTGCAGGTCCTTTTTTAAATTACTTGTTTTTGATAGTAGTAGATGCTTACAGTAAGTGGCCAGAAATTATCCCAATGAAGACAACAACGTCTTACGCCACAATAAAAGAGTTAATGCAAATTTTTTCAACACACGGTATTCCAGAAAGAATTGTTACAGATAATGGTCCACAATTTACCTCACAAGAGTTTAAAGAATTTTGTAATGTCAATGGTATAAAGCATACATTTTCAGCTACATATCATCCATCTACTAATGGAGAGGCTGAAAGATTTGTCCAAATGTTTAAACACAATATGAAGTGTAGAAAAGCAAATTCAGGTAATATATTTTTGCATGTATCAAAATTTTTGTTGTCTTATAGAACAACGCCGCACAGCACAACAGGCATGACACCCTCAAATTTGTTGATGGGGAGGAGGATAAGGTGTAAGTTAGATTTGTTGTATCCAAGTTTGCAAAGTGATTTAGAAGATAAAGGGTATAAACAAGTAGTAAAGCTTCCTAATGTAAGACATTTTTTACCTTTATCTGATGTCATGGTAAGATCTTACAACACTCCAGAGAAGTAGGTACCAGGAGAAATTGTAAGAGAGATAGGAAATTTACATTATGATGTTTGTGTTGGTGATAATGTTGTAAAACGTCATGTTGATCAATTACAGCTGTTAAACAGAAAGACAGTAGATTATGTGAATGTTAGAGATGAGAAACTTAAAGAAGTAGTTAGATCAAATGAGTCAAATATTAACCAAGATGGTCCAACATCCAATGTAGATTCAGAACCAATTCATGTACCAGTACAAGATGAGGTTAAAGTGCTTCCTAATAGGATTAACAGAGGAAAGCCCCCTGAGAGATTAGATTTATGAAGATTTTTACAATGTCAAGTTAAGGGGGAGGAGACTGTTATGTATTATTGTAATAATGTACTATATTATTTCAAGTGTTGCAGGTATTGCGCAACATTGCATCATATTGCATGAATAAAACATGTTATACTTTGTACATAAGTGTAATGATTTGTTTTGGTATTAGGATTCAAACATTTGTTGATTACCTCAGAGATAGGATGTAATTCTTTATAGTTTTGTACTGGAGTAGGATTTAAGTCTTTTCAGAGCAATGCTCTTTTGTTTAGAAATGTTTTGGTTTTGTCAGATTGTGTATGACGCTCCACACACACTCAGGAGTCAGCTGTCACAGAGTAATGTAGCCACATATATCATTAAACTTGTACTTTAAGAATACCAATGTATCATTAAATCCCACCAAGAAAAATTGACGACAAAAGATGGGATCAGCTGAGAAATAATTACTAACAATTCTTCATCTATGTTCGAGGTAATTATTGTTAATAGAAACTGCCTATCAACTCATACTTGAAAGTAAGGTTCACTTAACATAGAAAATAAACTTACATTTTCCAGACGCCGATTCTAATACTAAAATTCCCAGATAACCACTGGTACAAGTTGCTGTACCACCAGATGCATTCAGCCTCCTAGCTAACAGCAACACTGGTCACTTAACACTATGATGAGTACACTGGGCAGCTCAGCACACCACAAATACTGCAGAACCACAGCATGCAGAAATTCCATGTGCTTTCCAGAGCCTGCCCACGCTGAACTAACAAAGGCGCCAAGGCGGGCATAAATCGCAGCCTTTTGGGCAGATGCCAACAATAACAATACAATATTTTTCAGTACCAACTCAATACTTTATTTTTCATATAAAAAAGTAAACAAAAAAATGTATACAGTTTTCCATTCAATAGAAATATTCAATTCAAAATAGTGCACATAAGTATATAGTTAAATACAAAACAAACATCAGGCAATCCCGACGCTCGCTTATCCCCTCATCCTTATCATCAACAAAGAAAACGTGTAGCGCCAACTTAACTAAAAACGTAAAACGCTGTGGCATATCCTACAGATATTAATAAGTCTGAGAGCGCAGCCTACTGTGTCGCAAAGTGACCATTTTTTACTTAAACTTTTTCTTAACATATCTTGGGTGTTTAGTCTTCAGCATATGCAGTTTGACAGCCCTGAAAACATGTATTCAGCTAAACCTATACTCTATGGATTATCAACTCGTTTACTCGGACTACCCACTTATAATTAGATTAAACTCCTAACCTCTTCGAGATGTGAAACTCATCCAGCCAAGAGCCAAACTCTTTGATACAGATTATTTTTTTGTAAATTTTATTGCCCTGAACCCTGCCCATCCCAGATTAGTAAAGACTTATAACTTGACCTCGAGTAGAGAGATTCGACATCATCCTTAAAGCTTTCTTCTTTTTAAACAGATTAACATTTATTTAACAGCTGCATTTTTTCAACCTAATTTTTATCATCCTGTAGTTTTGAATCTTAGAACCACTCTCTTTTGGCATTTCTACCCAATTGTGTTCACTCATTTCAGACAGGACGCCATTTTGTTTGGCGTAGCCAATGGACACATCCCTAGGCAGACCTTGTAGCCTCACTCCTCCTGAGCTGGGACAGAAGACACCACCCCCGAAGATGTCTGCCCCCAAAACCATCATCATCATCATTCATCATCATTTCAGCCTTCAAAAGTCCTTTGTTGGATGTAGTCCTTCCCCAGGTTCCTCCACAGACTTCTATCGCAAGCTATTCTGTGCCACTGTAGCTTATGCTGGTCTAAGTCATCTCGCCAGCGGGTTTTTTGTCTTCCTCGGTTTCCAGAAGAAGAGCAGTCAATCGACCTTGTGTGTTTGGATGCGGGTAGCAGACTTCAAATTTTATTCTGTCACAAACATTTAATTAAGTGACTTGTGTATCGCACCATTTTGCTGTTTTTATGTGTTAAACATTGTTTAATAAGATCTATCTTAATGTATAAATCACTGTGTGTATTTCTGCCCTAACAAAATGATAACATTCTAATCTGAAAACCCTCCAAGTGAAAACCTCTCTATTACCGGCATCTCTATAGTTAATTAGAGATTGGTCCTTCGACACACCCCTCCCTGCCTGGCATCAACACTGACCAATTAAAGTCAGAGGAACAAGGGTGTACACGCCAGAATGTACACAGTGATTCACGGAATGAAGCACTCAGTGTTCTCCTTTTGATTGTGGGGCAAAAATTGACTCCCTTTTCAATAGACCTCAGTGCCAGTCACCAAGAAATATGGTGCCGGGAGCATGGGCTATCTACCACAACATAGTTGCAAAACAATTTTCATACATTCAGCAAACCAACATAAAGGTTTTCTACAAATCTACGAATAATTAGATAGGTAAATAACACGCTGAAATTGTCATACCCTTCTCCATTTCAGGTGGTAGATTTGGCAGTAGGAGTTGGTGAGGTCTGGGGCCATTTCATTAGCATAACCATAAGGTAAGCTAGCATAGCTCTATATATTCCTGTTCTATATAGAATCTGTGATATTTTGATATATTTTCCTGCAGAAATATCATATTCCATAACATATACAATGATTTTTATATGAAATTTTCATGGTGATACTAGGCTGTCAAAAAGGAGTTTTAGATTAGGCCCTTGATGTAACAGTAAATCACATCCTAGAACACATTTTTCTTTTTTTTTTACATATTTACATTCCACGATAATATTACCTTATTCTATAGAAAATGCGCCCATTATCTATTTCATTTGATTAGCCAACAAAATCGTGAAATAATGGCAGATGTTTTGGGCAAAAAATTATATATTTTTTTCACTTAATTCAGATTATGATCTCTATGGGCCCAAAAACCTTTTGGGCAGTTAAAATATATTATTTTTTGTGTGTATATATGGATATTTACATTTTTTCTAATGGTTTTGTGAAGTCTTTTTGTTTACTTGTTTTATTAATTTATTTATAATAAATATTTAATTTGGAGACTGGTATTATTCATCTTTTCATTAGTTTTTAGCATTCTTTTGAGTATATTTAGTCACTTAAAGAATAAAGATTGATGAACAAATAATTGTTCATAAATTTTTGTTTGAGTCAGGGTCGAGTTCAACCCTACAAACACCTAAACGGTTAGCGAAATAACGACTTCTATTCAGGTTAGAGTCCCCTCTAAATTAATACTTATTGTAACTATACATCAAAGAATTTGTGTATCACTGAAATTAGAAAATCGGGATTATAATTTTCCCTGTCCGTCTCCGATGACTCAAAATGCCTGGCTGATTCTGGTTTTGTAATTTCCTGTGGAATCAATAAGGAAAAGATTAGAAAAATGAGTCAGAGGTGGCGACATGTTTTCTTGGTCCCAATCGATCGTGCAAAGCTAATGATAGATCCTATTAAATTCGGACTGTGATCAGACGAGCGCTGGTCCCCTTCTAATCAGCTTCTCTTTGATCAGCTTCGCATGAGGTCCGATTTCCTATTAATGGTCAAAGGAAATAATTAAATCCCTAGTTTTCTATTTATTGAAGGAGAAGAGAAAACTGCTTCGTTCTCCTTTGAAAAGTAAACGAGATTTCCAGATTGGGTTTTCATTTTTTCCAAAAAAAAAAAAAAAAAAAAAAGGAAAGTTTAAGATTATATAGTTCTATTGAAGATAGTTTCGCTTTGAATAAATACTTATCTTATTAGAAAATCATTATCTTGGTAATAAGGCATGGGTTAGCAACATGTTAATTAAACTTTGTAGGTATTTTAAGAAAGTTAGCAGAGAATACAGAAACAAAGAAATTAAACAAGTCTACTTGGAATTACGATGGTAAAACTGATATCCAATAAGATTATGTTTACTTTTATTAGCAATTTATTCAATTAAATAAAAACGAAAGAATCCACAGATAAGGATAAATTCAAATAGTTTCATGCTTATTATTAATATTGGAGTCAGCTTCTCCCTGGATGGATGGACCATTTGATGCGAAGGATTTTCTCTGCTTGCAATTGGTAGACGTTTTCATTTTAAGCCAGTCAAAATTAGTTAGGACTAAGAATTGTGAAGAGTTCCAGAAAGAATAAGTAATTCAGTATGCTAATGTTTCGTTAGCTCACCACCAGCTATCACGGCTCGATCGAGTCGCAACTGAAGGACAGAACACGAAAAGAGTTTTGGAAACAAAGTGTGAATTTAAGTCGATCGGAGAGTTGCTGAGAAAAATTTGCATCAAACCAGAAAGTTCACTTTACCTTGCGCGGTTTTATCCTTTCCATTTTCCTTACTTTTTAATAAAATCCTAGTTACTATTCTTCTCCATCTCTCCGAAAGTGTGATGGCCTCATGCAATTTTTCTTCCTCTTTTTCTTTTTTAGTAAGATCTTTCCCCTACCTTTGTTAGATCACGGATTTTCTTCCAAGTAACAAGAGTCTCTTAAATAAACTCCAGAGACATTTCTTCTCCGAATCATCCTTGCAAAGCCCTGGGTTTCCTTGACTTAAGGGATGAGGTACAATAATCCTCTTGGCCTTCTAAGACATCCAGCCAGGAGACAAAACAGCTGGGCCTTGCGGTTTCTAACAGTTGTCGTAAAAATGATATGATTTTGTCTTTAAGAAGGATTTTGTTAAATTGTTATTTAATTTTCTTTCTATATACAGTATATATTTATATACATTATATATATATATATATATATATATATATATATATATATATATATATATGTGTGTGTGTGTGTGTGTGTGTGTTTGTGTGTGTGTGTGTTTGTGTGTGTGTGTGTGTGTGTGTGTGTGTGTGATAATGCAACGACATTGTTTCTGCTACTAAAAACAGCTTATTTGATAATTTAGGTCAAAATATCCATTGCAAATTTTCATTCGAAAAATGTATCTGATTTGTGTAATAAAATTGTACGGAGTAAATATTAAGATTCTATCAAGATTATTGGAGACGTGTCTGTCTTGAGATTATGTTTTTAATTAATCTATTCTTCCTGGTTTTAAATATTGTTGTTTTATGTAGTATTCTGTCTGACTCTCCTCATCTTAACTTGTTGGACGAAAACTTGGGGTCTATTAAAATTCTTAATCTCCGCCAGCCTCGTTCAAACAGCTGATTGCTCAGCTTAATGATATTCTCACAATTCTTACTATCCGTTGCATTCAGCCTTACCAGACATCCCTATCCACCTCACAGCATTAGGCTTACAGTCTGGCCTTCTCTTTCATAAAGGTGAATACTGGACAGCATTCGAGAATGGTTTTCAATGAATAGTTGAATCAGATGACCTTCAAAACATTAAACTTGGTTGAGCATGTTGAAATAGGTTCTTTTTATTATATTTATTTTTTCTAATATAATCGTTTGTTTTTGTAATAGATTTTTATCTTATTCTCTATTTCTAATCTGCAAAAAATTTCTTTGGTTGCAGTTTGTTCAATGATATGTATATATATATATATATATATATATATATATATATATATATGTGTGTGTGTATGCATATATATATATATATATATATATATATATATATATATATATATATATATATGTGTGTGTGTGTGTGTGTATTTTTCATTAGTCCTATTGTATAGTAGGGTGGGCCGCTTGCGTCAACTATATCCACATATTTATATTCCTTGCAACTTCTTCCCCCAGTCCCACCTCACTCATATCACTGCTCATCACATTATTATTATTATTATTACTTTTATTATTATTATCATCATTATTACTTGCTAAGCTACAACCCTAGTTGGAAATACAGGATACTATAAGCCCAAGGCCTCCAACAGGGAAAATAGCCCAGTGATGAAAGAAATATGGAAAACTACAAGAGAAGTTTAAGAACAATAAGAACACCAAAATAAATCTTTCATATTTAAACTATAAAAACTTGAAAATAACAAGAGGATAAAAACTTCAAAATAAGAGGGAGAGAAATGATATAGAATAGTGTGCCCAAGTGTACCTTCAAGCAAGAGAACTCTAACCCAAGACAGTGGAAGACCATGGTACAGAGGCTATGGCGCTACCCGAGACTAGAGAGCAAAGGTTTGATTTTGGAGTATCCTTCTCCTAGAAGAGCTGATTACCATAGCTAAAGAGTCTCTTCTACCCTTAACAAGAGGAAAGTAGCCACTGAGCAATTACAGAACAGTAGTAATCTCTTGAGCGAAGAAATTGTTTTTGATAATTTCAGTGTTGTCAAGTGTATGACGAAAGAGGAGTATGTGTAAAGAATGGGGCACACTATTCTGTGTATGTATCGGCAAAGATGTAATGAGCCGTAACCAGAGAAAGGGATCCAATGTAGTACTGTCTGGCCAGTCAAAGAACCCAATAACTCTTCAGCGGTAGTATCTCAACGGGTGGCTGGAGCCTTGGCCAACCTACTATCTGATCAGCTGACGCCCGATACTCCACCTCCCATCACTGGCATGTTTTTATATATCTTGATTGGTTACAGATCCACCCTTATTGAATGCCCATAGTATCTTAGATGAGCTTCCAATAGCCTTCTCCTTTACATCAATTATGCCACACATTCTATTATATCTTCACTCTCCTGCCTGTCCAGTAGTGATATTCCAGCAATCCATTTCACCATCCTTATCGCCACTCTTACCAACAGTTCCTCCTCTTTCTTCTTAAGTGCTCAAGGGCCTATTAACAATCCTATAAATACTATCTTTTAACCTTAATGGCATTTTTTTTTTAAATCAACTCAAGTTACTTTTCTCACTTTTTTCAAGTTCATTTCTCTCTGTCTCACTGATTTATCAGTGATTCTCTCCTTTGTTATTATTAACCGAAAATAGTTGAACTTATTGTTCTGTTTTGGTACGGGAACATCTTTCACATGAATGTTTACTTCTACTACTAATCATTAGCTCTGCATTTCCAATGCTCACCTTCATTCCTTTCCTTTCTAGGGCTTCCTCCTTTGCTAAAAGCCTTTCTTGCAGTTCTCCTTTCTCTGCTTTAAAGACTAAATCACCAGCGCATACCTGTTTTCAAAATTCCATAATTGTTCCTTAATTCTGATGACAAGGTGTCTATAATGACCAGGAACCATAATTGGCTCGAAGCCCATTTCTGATGGAGGCCAACCTCCACAAGGAATTCCTAAGTCTCCCCATATTTGGCCTCCTCATATACCACCCTAATTCACCTTACAAAGTTCTTTGGTACTCCTCTCTTTCTCAAAACCAATTCTGTAATCTCCTTGGTATCCTGTCTCATATCTTTTCACGGTCCACAAAACACTTGTAAACTTTCCTGTTTCTTTGTAGCTACTTTTTATGGACTTGTCTCCTTATAAGAATAGCATCCACTGTCCTCTCTCTTTTCATAACCACAAACTGCTGCCCATGTACATTTATCAAGTGTCTCGACCTTCCTTCTATTATTCTCTCCATTAGTACAAGTTCAAAAGCTTTATTCCTCTATAGTTCCCATAAATTAACATTCGTCTTCTTTATGTTTTATACAATTTAAACACGTTAATAACTTCCTGTCCTTTGGCATTTTCTGTACACACTAAATCTTTTCCGACAATATGTGCACACTCTCTTCGTCTTAATTTCCTAATGCCTATATAATTTCTATTGATAGATTTGACTTTCCTAAAGCTTTACTTACTTATAATTACTTTAAAGCATTTTTACTTCTCTTTCTCTGATGTTTGATATTGGTCTTTCTACCGGAGGAACATTTTACAATACTTCAGGCTCATTTTGTGTTTGATAGATGTGAAGAAATATCCTTTCTCTCTTCTCTTCCTCAATAAGATATCTCCATTTTCATCTTCAACTCACACATATACACACACGCACATATAATCACACACACACACACACACACACACACATATATATATATATATATATATATATATATATATATATATATATATATATGAATATATATATTCATACATACATACATATATATATATATATATATATATATATATATATATATATATATATATATATATATATACTGCATGTAACTATGCAGTGTATATGTATGCACACACATATATATATATATATACACATATATTTTAAATTTTTATATATATATATATATATATATATATATATATATCTATATATAAACGTATTTATATAATATATATTGATAAACAAATACATATACACACACACACATATATATATATATAAATATATATATATATATATATATATATATATATATATATATATATATATATATATATATTCATGTATGCACACACACACAAACACAAACACACACACATATCTATATATAAATATATATAAATATATATATATATATATATATATATATATGTATATATACACTATATATATATATATATATATGTATATGTATATATATATATATATATAAATGTAATTATA
This sequence comes from Palaemon carinicauda, assembly GCF_036898095.1. Lineage (NCBI taxonomy): Eukaryota > Metazoa > Arthropoda > Malacostraca > Decapoda > Palaemonidae > Palaemon > Palaemon carinicauda. The sequence continues at coordinate 16,971,440 of NC_090754.1, forward strand.
TAACATAGATTGATATACATATACATATACAAATACATATATACATTTATTTATGTATGCATTCACACACAAACACACATATGTGTGTATATATATATATGTATATATATATATATATATATATATATATATATATATATATATACATAAATATATATATATATATATACATATATATATATATATATTTATATATATATATATATATATATATATATATATATATATATATATTTCGTCCTACATTTCTTAATATAGTATGAATGAAAGTTTTTTCCAAGGTAATATTGAACAGAATAAAACCTTGAAAAAGATAGAATACTTCGAAAAGAGATAACAGTTCTCAAAAAAGGTAGAGGATTAGAGGATCAAAATTTTATTCTATGACATATAGTTCAACAGTATAACAAACTAAAATCACATCTTGCTTTATGCTTTGTATATTTTGAGAAAGCATTTGTTAACACTGCACGTACTATGCTGAAAAAGATTCTGAGGCTTTATGGGATATCAGGAAATATTGGAAACATTATAATACATATGCAAAAGGGAACTTAAAAGTTTATGGTAGACTTACAGATGCATTTGAAGTAAAGACTGGAGTGCTGCAAGGTAAAGTACTGTCTACTCTACTATTTATCATGGTCATTGTTTATTTTACGAACTAAGTAATACAAAGAATGAATATTGGCATTCAATGGAAAGGGACCAGAGATTATGTGATCTTGAATACACAGATGATATAGTTCCAATCGTCTCCACAATGGCTTAAACACAGGAGAAAGGTGATCAGACGAACTGCTTCATCGAAGGAGTGATATTACCCAACTCAAACTTTTTCATATATTTAAGAACCATCATTACAAGCAATGGATCACTACTTACAGAATTCAAGGAGAGAATAGGGAGTGCAAAACAAGTCAAATGAAGTCTCAGTTCACAGCAAAATTAGAATATATATTTCACATGTAAGATCTATATTGATTTATGGGGCACCAGCTGTAATACATTGCTGTAACTATTGATGCAAAATGGATATTGAGCATAGAGCATTAAAAAGGATTTTGGGAATCAGATGACAGCAGAATATAACAAATGCAGTAATTTGCGAAGTGGCTGGTGTGCCTGATGCAAACTATATACTTAGCTTATCAAAATGGAGATGAAATGAGACATATTTTAAGAATGGAAGATTAGTTAGACCAGAATGTACCTAACTGGAAGCCGCTGGGCAGGAGAAGACGTGGTAAATCAAGAGAAACGTGGCTAATGACAATCGGAGGAAATTGGATATGAGAATTAGGTTAAGCTCAGAGAGATAGCACAGGAAAGAGAATTCATTGAAGCTCCTATGCATCTATTCGATGTCAGATGATTAACACACGCACACACATGTATATATATATATATATATATATATATATATATATATATATATACATACAGTATATATATATATATATATATATATATATATATATATATATGTATATATATATGTATGTATGTATGTATATCACCCTACATTTTGTAGCGCGCACATACACACACACACTCACACACACACACACATATATATATATATGTGTGTGTATATATGTACGTGTATATGTATATATATATATACGTGTATATATACATATATATGTATATATATATATATATACATATATATATGTATATATATACATATATATATGTATATATATATACGTGTATATATGTGTATATGTATATACATATATATATATATATATATATATATATATATGTATATATATATATATATATGTACATGAAAGTATATTTATATGTATATATACAATGTTCAAACAAAATACAAAAAAAATAAATAAGGGTTATGGATGATCTACTAGAGATCGTTAATGAATCTAAATACATATCAGAGACATTAAGTGTTTCCCAAGGATATGAGATCGAAATTAAAGGAAGGACAAGCATGAGATGGAGAGCTTTTGGTAAACAAAATAAGATTATAAAAAGTAAAAGGTTTTTCCCCAAAAAGAACATTATAAATCAAATAGTCCTACTAGTATTAACTTATGCATCATATACTTCGAGCCTTACTCAATCCTTGGAATATAAACTACTAACAATTCAAAGAAATATGGAAGGAATAATGATAGGACTAACACTAAGACACAGAAAAAGAGCAATATGGATACGAGAGCAAATTGATTATTAATATTTTTAATGTTATTACAAGCGAAGCTATAATCCTCGATCGAAAAGCAACATTCTATAAGTCCAGGGGCTCCAATAGCGAAAAACAGCACAGTGAGGAAATAAACCAGAATGTAAATAAACTATCAGAGGTAACAAAGAGTTAAAATGAAATGTTTTAAGAATAGTAACAGCATTAAATTAGATCTTTCATATGTAAAATATAAAACTCTCCAAAAGAGCAATAGGAATAGAAGCAGAATAGAACACCGTGTCTGAGTGTACCGCCAAGCAA